>NC_045694.1:12491271-12799306 GCF_003331165.1 Xiphophorus hellerii | reverse complement strand
ATATATACTTCATTTCGTTGTTAGTATAAAATATATTTTTTATGAAGGTGAAGCACAGAACAAAGCTGTTTTATTCTTCCATGTTCCATCAAAATTATTAGCATGAGAAATATACATTCTCCATTCTTCTGTAATAGCGCAAAAGTGTTGGGATGAGGGGGAGTTTAAAGTTTTGAGTATGCTCAGGTGAAAAACTGTAAGATCATTAAAAAGTAGATTTTAAAAAATGTGGCTATTTGTTTGTTTTTGAAGTGGAGTGTATTCCACCACACAAAGTTTTTGACATGATATGTGTATATCTGAAGGCCAATTGCAGTATGCTTCAATAATTGACTCCTGGAAATTTCATGTGCAACAAGAGAAGGCAAACTGTTTCTTTTTCTTTTACCGTTTGGTACGGATCCTACCTGTGACTGTTGATTGCTTGTACCACATTGGTCATGTCACTGCCCGATTATAACAAACGAAATGACGCAACATATTTTCCTCACAATATTTTCTTTGTACTTTCTCTGTAGCAGTTTTATAGACAGTCAGTGCCTTGCTCATGAGTCTATGCACTGTTCTGCCTATAAATCACAGTGTTTCACAGTGGGAAACCCATCACTGCCTGCTATTGAACTGACACCTTCTGCTGTAAGTCATTCTCTAAGACTGTCCTCCTGCCACTTTGCTGGCTCATCCAGGATGACGCTGCCGATTAAAATCCTCGAATTGACTCCCAACACAAGTTCCTGTCTCATCCTCAATTCCCTGCGGGGATCATTAAAACTCCATCTTACTCCAAACTCGGACCAGGGAGATTTCCTTGTCCTGTACGCAATCTCTGAGAGGCCTGATGAAGCTGCTGAGTCTGCGCTCGTAACAAGGTGCATAGGTGAACCCAGACGTCTGAATCATTCTAGAGAAGTTTCACAATCACTTTGAGATAGCACTCTATTAAAAGTCAAAGTCTGGGATTCTGAGGTTCAACCATTGGAACGGAACTAAGCTGTCTCTTACACACAAGACGGGACACATGAACCTAGAATTGTAAGCAATTGATTTTTTTGTTCACATCTGAAGTTCCAAATTTGTTTTCAGTTTAAAAATCTGAAAAAAACAAGGTTGTTTTATCAGAACTCTGAAGAAGAAAAAATATTTTGTGAACACTTACAACTGAACATATGTAGTCACTTTCATTTCCTCACTTTGCAGTAGAAACACTAACCAAGTACAAAGAATTCCTTTAAATGTGCTAATCAGGACATGGCTGTTTGTTACTGCCAGAACTTTGATTTAAGTGTTGGTATTAGCATTACATCTCCCCAAGGAATTTGGGAAACAGGAATACAAACCATTGACATTTAAAACATGCTATTTTTGTCAAGTTTGTTCTACTTCTCTTGAAAAAAAAGACTCTTTTATACTTTTCACTGTATCACTATATATTTTGTTTCTGGCATGGCAATGCATTGGATTCCTCATGATGATATGAAGCATACATAAGTTTCCCTTCTGGAGTTGTTAATTATGTACCATTGTAAGCAAAGTATATATGCCCTAAAGTTTGGTTTTAGCGTGCATCTAGTTTGCTACAATGGGCTAATGTGTTTCACTGGAGAGCTATTTATTATAAAGAGGACTGAACAGATTTTCATCAAATTTGGATAACCTTTTACTAATTTATTGGTTGACTAAATTGGACTACCTTTGAGCAGAAAAATAATTTTGTGCTCTGCAGCCTATGCTCTTTTTACTATGTTTACAGTTTTACTTTTTTTTTTACAGCTACATTTTTTCCATTGGAATTCCCCATTTCTATTAGATCGTCCTTGTTATGTAGATGATTTTTTCCTTTATCGTTATATTTTTGTGGTTGAAATTTAGATTTCCAAGTTATTTTTTATTAAATAAATATTATCCATTTCTTTGTCTTTTGTTCAAGTACCGTATTTTGTTTCTTGCCACCAAGTTCATTAGCTCTCATGTGAGTTCACTGTATTGTCACGTGACTGGTAGCCGGTAGGCGTACCATTACCAGTCACGTGGTAATTCGGGCTACGCTTCATGGGCCTTACCACAGTGGCCGCTTTTCATTGGCTGATACGTGGTCACGTGCGTGGCCGTCTCACAAACACACTTAGCTTCCCGTTAGCTAAGTACAGCATAATGGCAGAACTGATACAACTTCTACACCTTGAAGCCTGTCTGCTACACAGTCTTACGTTAGCTAAACAGATCAATATGCAATGTGTACTGTATCTGACATACACTAAAGATTTTATTTTAGCAGAAAAGGCTTTGGACTAAACTGTTACTCCTGTTAGCCACGTTAGCACCAAGTACAGCTAGTCAATCAACCATCACTATGTTAAATATCAAGCCTGGAAACTTGATATCGTAACGGACTGAATGTTATGTTTTTAACGTAATCTTTGCTCGTTTTGCGGGGCGCAGGCGGTTGCCACGGTAACAGGTATGCTTAAACTACAAAGAGAGAGAGAGAGAGAGTAAAAAGGTACGAGCGGTTTTGAGTTGATCACCTGTTCGGGTTATTTTACCTTTGTTTACCTTTGCTGTGGCGCATTACAGCCGCTGTAGTTTCTAAACGTTGGACTAATTACCTCGATCGTTTGTCAGTATATGTCATTCACAACAAACATCAAATAGAACAAACATATTTCATAAAATTTTAACAAACAAATAGCTTCTACCATTGTAATTATGTGAAATTAAATTAATTATATCCAAACTTCAGAAGATTTGCCTTTACCTTTACAGAGCTCTTTGGTTCCTCCTATCAGTCTGTAGCTTCTCATATTGACGGTCATCAAACCAAATTTCAGATCTACCATAACTGACTGACACCTGCTGGCCTCGGGTTTGCAACCAGCTTGTGACTGAGAAACCAGTAACCTCCTCCCAGATGATGACATGAACTTCTTAGTTCCTCTGTTCATTGTAGTAGCTGATATTTTGTAAAGATCCGGTAGAAATGATGGACTGATGGAGTCAGAAATACACTGCAGAGAATCAGTCGAAGTGGAAGACGCCATGTTTACATAGAAACAACGCGCCACCAGGCTTTGTTTGTAAGACTTGCGGTCACTTGGGATTTTCTAGGTCGGTTGTGGGCAGAGCTTAGTAAGGTCCATTATACGCATAGACATAATAACGAATAGTACACCACCATCAGTGTCTCATTAAAACAGCTACGGTTCACTAAGTGTGGGAGATGTTATACAGTATTTGCCGCAGGTAGGCTTCAAACCGTTTCTAAACCCTTTACCTGTTACTTACGTTCTGACTGATCTACCTCTTAACTTTTAGATATCTGTGTTTGTGGAGAAAAAAATACTTAAGCTAATTGATAAAACTGGTGAGTGTTTTGTTTCTGGAGATAGCATGCTAGCGCTAGCCTCCAGGTTGTTGTTTAGGACTTTGTATAAAATCAGTGCTATTGCTAACAAACTTTATTTGAACGAGGGTCATTCTATTTATATTAGGAACTTATTTTACTATAGTAAAGATATTTGAAAACATGTATTTGTTTTTAATCAAAATACTGGTTATATTTATATAATTGTTTTGATATTAATAAAACCCAGGTTTATTTATTTTTCTGTGTGTTTTTAGGCCAGGTTCCTGTTCCATGTCTGTTGGTTTGCTGACCAAGCTGACGTCGAGCTAATGCTACTCCAAACCAGGAGATCTGTTGAATCCTGACTACTCCTTCCAGTGCGGTAGGAGGCATTGTAGCCTAAATATTCATTCTCCCTTTGGACTGAAACTGGATTCTGACAAGGATCCTTTTATTCTCAACAAGGAATTGAAATGCTTAGCCTTTTGCCCTGGCTAGGGAAAAAATGTGTGGGGATTTAATCAAGTTTGAACTGTCATGTTTTTGTTTGTATACGTATTTGTGGTTTTATTTTAATTTACAGTACTATTCCACTTACAATTTTAGCAGAGACCAACCACATGGTGTAAAAGGCTCACGTCCTGAATGGAAGTACAGCTACAGTGCTGGAATGGCACTGGGTCTCTCATTGGGTGAATATTTGTCATACATTTTATGAGTTACAGAATGCAGAAGTTCGACCTCATCTGAATTAAGAAATGGACAAATCAGTTTAAGAAGTGATTTATTTCACTTTGTTCACTCAAATGTTTAGTTCATTTGAATGGATTGTTCATGAATGACATACTACTGCTGACATAACTTTTGATTGCAGTAAGCTTTTTTGGTAAAACAACCATGCAGTCTTCCATCAGGTAAAAATTACAACATTGTTTCACCAATTTAATAGTTTTCTCTTAAAAAAAAGGCAAGCTTAGACTATTGTCCTTTGCATAGATGGAGTCTTTGAACTTGTATAAATGTTTGCATCGACAGTTTCTTTTATTTAGAAATTGACCTGGGGAAAGTTCTTTATTTCTTTGCCTGAGTCATCCCGCCTAGATCTAAATAACAAGTGAAGGTGGAACTCGCACACTGTGATCCCAAGTGCAGCTGTTTTTAGCAGAGAAGATTAAACGCTGCTTTTACCAAGAGGTGTTGCTGAGGTGCTTTTCTTTGGGGAAAGAGAAAAATGTCATCTCTAAGTGTGTCCTGCAGGACTCGGCACTATCAGCTGCACTTTGTTCAGGTGTGTTGGAGATGGTGTGAACAATATAGAAGTCTGTCTGAGAGAAGCATTTCTGCAATGCCATCTACTTGTCTGTGTGTGAACATCAGGACTCTCCTTTGCTGATTGTTTGCTGAGAGATTCTGCAAGTGTCAGTGGATCCCATCGCCTTGTGTATGCCACCACCAAATTTTGTTGCACACCGTTTTTGTTGTCAGCCCCAGTGAGGCGGGTAGTGAGGCTAGATTTTGTAATTAAAGCTTCTGGACTCAGTCCCAAAGGAATTTTTGGAGAAGGTGTGATTGAATTTTTCTTGCTCTGAAACCTGGATATGTTCCACTAAGAGGAGACGCCTAAAAGAATACCCAGAAAATGCTGACTTTAGTATGCATACTTTTTCTGACTTGCGAAGTGGTGGACACAGTCAGGGCAAAATTAGACATTGGTATAGACATTTGTCCTGCACTGCTGAAAACTTGTGGAATATTGCTTACAATCTGAACTCATTCCAATAATCCAACCATTTTATGTGGACTAACTCTACCGTATACCAAACTCCTGTTTATGACTACAAAGTTGAAGTGCAACTGCCAGTATACATTTTGACCCAGTGTGTAAGACACAAATCATACTAATTTGAAGCTTTGTCCACAACTAATTTTCTCAGAATTCATCAGTTATATTGCATTGTCAATCCATCTTGAAAAAAAGGCTTCTAATAATAAGTTGTTTTTTTTTACTACTTCTTACACAAGTTACAAAAATGTTTAACTATTTTGGATTTTTTATTGCATTAATTGTGTTGATTTACATTAATTAAAATGGTGGGGGGAAAAAAAAAGCTGATAGGATTTTTGCATTGGCACTTGACATCTTCATGCAGCTTCTCTTTATTGTATTTGTTACTAATACAAGCCCGTTTCTGCAGATATGAAAATGCAATGTAGCATGGCCTTACATAAAATGTTTGATATAAGGCTGCAGAGCATATTTAATTTATTTATTGTTTTCATCGCATTGCTTTATTTGATCAAAATGAGAGATTTCAGAGCTTTTTGGGTAAAACTAACAGCTTAAGGTTTCTATTTTTTACAGCGTGCTTCCCATTGTGCCACGCCGACACACGTATAAACTTCCTCTGCTTCAATTTGTGCCAATCTGACTTTGGAAAAAGGGGAAAATGTGTTCTTTCTCCACGGTGATCTGTCTTCAAAGTGGGCCTACACATGCCGAGGAGGGTGGCAGCGAGGTGATAAGTGTTGGGGATGTTGTAAATTTGAATACAATGACATAAACTAAAGCTGGTTGTCATGCTCGGCAGTTCTGCTCTGGCGGGCCTTTCCTTTCTGTCTAAAGCTTCTCGACACAGTTCCGGATTTGCCAAATCCTCAGACGACGAAACGAACCCTGTCGCTTCATTGTGTGAGCATCGAACGCCCTTCCACCCACCTTCTCCCCCTCATCCATCCTCCCACTGGTCCTCTTCTCTCTCTCCTTTGCTACAGAGATGGGGGGCGACAGGCAGGAAGTTGGTTTTCAGTTTGAGGCTGTAAGCATCGGGGATTGGTTTCAATTTAATGCCCCAATGTGAAGAAGAAAGAATCAATTTAAAGTAGCTGAGTCCCCTGGGTCTCCTGGTTGAGCGAGCAGTAGAAATGACAAAGACAGACAGAATAGAGAGATACAAATCACAGACAAAGAAACTGAGAAATTATTATAGCAAAACCTGTAAAATCTAATAAAATGAAATACATTTGTAAAATGGCTTTAATTTTGCAGTCTCTAATGTGTTTAAATGATGTGTAAAATTTATTTGCAATAACAAATTTTAAAATGTACAATATACTGTATGTCTAGAGTCAAATGAAAGCACTGCATCCAACCATACTCAATGAGTTAACGTTTAATTCCAAATGATAAAAGATGAGCTGGTGCCATATCTGAGCTCACTTGTGATAGCGAACATTTTTATAAAGATTAGATTTCTTTCACTCTTAAAAATGTATTGTCTTTTGGGTAGAACTGGCTTGCTTTTTAAGATAATTATATTTACTGGTTGGGTAGGCAAACACATTTTATAAAAGGTTTTGTGTGATTGTTTTTTTTTTTTTTTATAGAGTGACGATGAGTTAAACAGGAAAAACTATTTGTTTATTCTTATTGAAAACTGGTCTGTTGTGAGAAATTAAGGTGGATCAACATTCATAAAATAATGTGGTGAATAAAAACGTGCATCTGAGTTTGATGAGAAATTAGCTAAACTAAGATCTGTTTATCTGATATGGTACATTGTTGGAATGTGCTATAAGCAATACGATAAAGAAAGTCCAGTAATTTCAAGTGTTTAAAATGGCAAACTAGATGATCTGAAATTGTACTAGAATAGTCAAAATCAGATGAAGTTTAGTGATGTTGCAGCTGGTAAAGTGAGTCTACCTTTTTTAATGCTAAATGGTTGAACCATTATAATTATACTTGGTACTAACTTTAAATATCCAGAATTGCTCTTTTTCAAGAGGTTGGTCATTTCTGTGCTATTTAGGTAATTCACATGAATTGTTTTACATCCTCTCAGTCTGAAGAAGAACTTCCAGATGGATGTTGTCCATTAGTTTATAACTTTGTCTACCATCATGTTAGTTCAGGCTGATTGTATTAAAGACGATGGAAGGGAAGAATGATGTACAGGCAGGGGGAGAGCGCTTGAATCAGATCCAGATGATTCCCAATAAACTGAGATGAGTTGACGTCCTAACAGAGAGAGCTTCAGAGAGGGAGAAATAGAAAGTAGTAAAAGGTGTTTCTGAAGAGTCTTGTTGATACAAAGTTTCCCAGTATGACTTTCATACCGCAGCCAGAAGGAGAGTTAACATGACATTTGACAATAATTCTCAAAATGTTTGTTTGTTATTCTGATAAATGCTCCGGGGCAAAGTCTGACAGGCTCTCAGAAATGTAGAAATACTGTTGGTTTAATTAGGCCAATGATGACCCTGTGAGTTTTCAAAGTAAACAGACCCTTTCATATTTCATGCCTTTTGCTGTTGTTTGGATGCAGAGCCACCGTCCTTCAGGTGCTGAAGCTTCCACAGGAGCCACTTCAGCTAAGTAAATTATTAAATAAATAACATGCTTTGTGTTATGGTGGAAAGGACACTACGGTTGTTTATCTGTCAGCAATTAGCAAGCCAAGCCATGCATCTCTGTCCTGTATTCAGCATGACTCCATCAGTGAATATATTAGTACCATAAAGTCAACAGGGAGAATGCAAAAAGATGGAGAAAACAAACTATAGACATGGTAACAAAAAGGAGAACGGCTCAGAGACAAACAAGATGTTTTACACTGAGACACTAATCATCCACAATGCAGATCTGCTTACAGCAAGGATGATTACTCGCTCCACAATCTCTGGAGGTGCTTCACGATATAAGACAAAGAAGGCCACATCTTGTTCTCATCAGCACTGGGAAGTAATCCTCCTCCCTGAAAGGCATTGTGTTGAATTTTGGAGCAGCAGAAAGAACGGTTGCTGTATACGGCTAAAAATAATACAGACTTTCAGCACTGTCCAATTTCACCCGACTTTAGTTCAGATTAAACTTTACTTCATACATGTTTTCATTAGTAATTCCATTCAATGTAGAGCTGTAACATAAACTGCTTCATTTTTTTAATCAAGTATTTATCTTACAACAGATGTTATTGTCTGTGAATAACTCATCACTCTACCCTTTTTAACTATTTGTAATCTGGTGTCTTCCAGATTTTCTACATCTGTTTGATATGTTTACCAAATTAGTAGCTAAAATCAAAATCAAGCTGTTATTAGATTGATGCTAAAGTCTAAAATCTGAACTGCAAGCCTTCACCTTTGACAATTAAACTACCATTGTTGAATTAAAGTGAGAAAAAGGCAGACATTTTATTTGTTAAATTCAAGGCATGTTTACTTGTAAAGCACCATTAATGCACAAACTGCCATATGGGAAAAAATGATGGCTTGGAACACTGATGAGACATAAAATATGAAATGCATAATAACAAGAAATATTAATTACACAAAATCCATAAATATTATTGAAATTAATTGCTAAGACATTATAGAAATGAACTTATAGTGCTGTACTTGACTTTTATTGGAAAGCTGCAGCAAACGGACAAGTATGTAAGTCTGACTGCACTGTGTGCACATGACAAATCATGTCCATGACAATAAACCCATAATCTGACAATATATTTTTTTCCCACATGTTCATCATGCAGTGGATAAGGATTATTGTAAAAGTCTTTCAGCTTGAAATAGCTGTTCACCTTCTAACATCTAAAGTTCAAGGAAAACTATAACAGCACCTATAAAGGTGCTTATTTGAACACATTTATGCACCGCATGGCTGACTGTACATCATTAATTGCTCACATTTGGATTAAAATGTATTTTTTGTGCATGTAGGCCATGGTGTTAAGGAGTCAGAAATTTGACACCAAATATTATTCAGCAACTTTAATTACTTACCGTATCTGGCTTCTACCACTTGAACAGGGCCATGTAAAATCTTTTTATTTGTATTGAGCTTATCCTGTATCATAGGTACCTGAAGAGGCCCCTTCAGACTTGCTTCTATTCATCTCTGATTTCTACATGTTTTTTTTTTTTCTTTTTTTATCATAACACAGTGTGACGTTGTATTTTTCTGCATCTGTTTTTTGTTATTGGCCTTTTCCTCTTTGAACTTTGGTAGCCATAGGCTCCAGGCTCAGCTACGGTCAACAATGCAAATTTGAAACCTCATGCATGAAGTTGAGGATGGATACAAGCCAAGGCGTGAGTTCATTTCTTTCCTGCAGGCAGGGTTTAACTGGTCGAGCCGACTCCTTTTAAATTGGCATGAGGGTGATTCTCACGAACACGGTCCAACTCGTAGCAAAAATTAAAAAACATTATATACACACAAAAACACTCACTCTTTATAAAATGGATACTAATTTTACCTTTCACTGTAAAATTATAATCTATATGCACATTTTCTAGGTATTTTTAAACATTTTATTCTAACTTTGAGCAAATAAATTCATTACCGTAACACAATTTCCATGAAGAAATTAGAAACCACAAAACCTTTTTTTTCACATTTTTTGGACACCAAGGACTTCAGTGTGCACAAAGAGACAGATATAAACAAAAATAGGCATTTTTAGCAAAATGTTTTATTTTACTGCAAAAAATAATTTCATCACCGTAACAGCGATGCAAATTTCAAAGTTAATTTTGATTGTGATTTTGTATCAAATCATTACACTGAAAAAACAATTTAACCATAGTATAAAGGGTCTGGCACATTTCATCAAGGGGTTAAAATATAAAAGTAATTCATATAACTAATCTAAATAAATCCTCATAAAGTTAACATAGCGGTAATGAAAAAACATATGTCGGTAATGAATAGCAATGTTTCGGTAGTGAACCCTTCATAACTATATTAATATTGAACTACACAAACAATAAAATACCCTAGTAAAACATACATTTGCAAATTTTATTTAAGTTTATTAAGTCGACATTCACAAACTGAACAGAAAAATAGTCCCATATTTGCGTCACAGTACTTACAGTAACAGCTATAAGGACTAGGAAGTGAATCGGAAGTGTCTTGCTGATGAACAGGTAGGCAGTGGTTCAGAAATAGTACAAACTGAAGTAATATTTATTTAAAATAAATGGGCAACATTACAATAGTGCTATAGTGCACTGTTTAAAATTGTTCATATTTGTGAATCTGTTAGAAGCGAAACAAATTCACAAAAGACAATGGGAAACAATGAGTTTGATTTAGGGTAAATGCAAAAGCAAACAAGGCACAGGGAGATGATAGGTCATCAGAAGAAAGACACAGAGAGAAAAAAGATATCGAACTATATTCAAAATAACAGGAGACACAACTGGGAAATGACTGAATTCATGTATTTTTTCAACTTTGTGCTAGCAACTTTCTAGTGATACAACACTGTGTGAAAAAGAGGAATACAAAACCCCACTCAGATAAACAGGAAACAATGCTAGTACACAAGAAATCACATATTTCATAAGTTTTTAAAAAAAAATCCTTCTCATTAACACTGGTAAATGACAATGTAAGAGGGCCATTGTAGATAGGAAAAAAGAGTAAATTTCTGCCAAAAAATGTAATTTTATTTTCAAATGTCAGAATCTTTCTGAGTTTTGAGTTCAAGAAGTCAAACAATTTACTACAAAAACCCACAAAATTTTGAGATTAAAATCAGAAATTTTTGAGAAACAAATGTGGAACATTTTGTTCCACATCCAAAAGTTACAAATTTACTTGTATATTCTACAAAATTTTTGATTTTTTAGTGGAAATTTTTTCCATCCTTTGTTTCTATCTACAGCTGCCTTAATATGCCAATGTAGCTAATAATTCATTGGACTTTCTTTTTGAACTTTGCCTAGATTTCTGACACCACACAAAAGTGTCTTGAAGAGGTAGGCAGTGGTTCAGGAATAATTTCTTTGATGTCATCCAAATAATACCACACCTTCTCACCAGCAGATCTTATTGATGGGATGTAGAAGCGGTTGTCTCCCGCACAGCTCATTGTATCAACCTCATACTGACCACTGGCAATCTGGATTAATGAAGCAAAAAAACATTTATCAACTGTGTTTTTCAAAGACAATTTGATTATTACATGATCATTACCTCCACATTACATGTTAACAATCTGAATCCAATACTTGCACACCTGACTTCCCATTCTCCACTCAGTCTTAAACCTACCTGTGTTACTGTGCAAGTATAGAGGTCTCCGTTATAGTCCACAAGGACCCATGCTCCTACTTTGATGGTCTCTTCAGATTCCCTTTGAGTGAAAACAAACTCCTTTGGGGAGAAGCAGTCACAAGAGTGACTACAGAAGCACGAGACCTCTCAAAATCTAATATTTCCTGGGTCAGTAGCAACAACCTGTGGAGACATTATGTTTAGTTTTATCTGCAAAAACATGAAAAGGTCAGGTCTGTATTACATTTTTTGTAATTTTTCACACCCTAACTCTTGATTCCGCCCTCTTCTGTTCACTTCCTTTTGCGCTTCATATTAGCTGATATCAATTACCATAAATTAGCATAAAAATTTAACCTAAAAAATGTAAAGTGTAATAAACTATAACAAACAACATTACAGTGTAAATAACCTATACATTTATCTATTTATTATTGAAAAATGACACTGTTCATCACCGTAATCTTGTTTCTCATTACCGCAACAGGCCTCAGATTACGCGGTAATGAAAGTTACGCATTACGGTAATGAATGACATCCACATGAGCTAGCTTAAAATTCTAGCATGTCGTGATGACTCAGTTAAACTTTTCTCACAAACAGTGTGAAATCCCTAACTTCTTCTATACAAAAAAGTGTCTTATTAATAACTTTTTAAGAACATGAGGTATTATACATTACGGTAATGATCACCTATAGTGTAAAAATAGGCATATGGAAGGAGAAGCTTAACAGTTATCATGATCAAAAGATGTCAAACAATCTTACCTTGTAGCCATCTTTTGTCTTCTCTTCTTTGTGGTGCATCATGGGTCAGAATAACTTTATTTTAAAAAATGCTGTGAATATTACAGGACTTTGAACAAGGTGTAACGGTAATGAGAGTTGCACCTCCGGACACTCACTTTTATTAAAATATTCTGAATTACTTAACAGAAAATTATTATATATTATCATATTTTATTAATTTATGTATATTTAAACAAATTTATGATATTTTTTATAAATCTGCTTGATTATTTATCATGATAAATTGAGGCGAAAGCATTTTTTCCCCCTTAGGACGCATTACGGTAATGAATTTGTGACTCCAAAAACAGTTAAAAAACATTAAAAGACTTATTTTAGTAACTAACAATGATCTGTGCCAAATATTAGAAATAATGACTGTCCAAATAAAAGTGTATTATTTTGAGTTTTTTATGAGTATGCCCCTAAAATCTTCTAAGACATTCAATAGGTTGGGTTCGTGAGAATCACCCATGACGGAGTTACTGCTGGCTGAGCAGAAACTAAAGCCAGATCTCTCCAAGCTTCAGAAAGTCATTAACAGATGAAGCTTGTGTGGTTCTGATGATGCTTGGAATTTAATTAACTAGAGAAATAAGAGAATAAAATTGAGTAAACCACCCTAGAATCCATACTAAGTAAACAACTTGGCTTTGAAAAATAATCTCGCTTCCATTTTAATTTATCAGAAAAAACTAGCTTTTTGTACCTGATAGCATGTGAGTGAAGGTGAAGAACAGCTAGACCTTCCTTGTTTGCTCTTCTGACAAGCATGTCAATGCTCGCCGCGGTGGAGCACAATGTTGAATCAGACTTTGTGTTTGTTTCCCCACGACTTGACTCTACTCTACTCCTCTACTGTCACTGTTCTGTCCTGTGTACACAGATCTGCCTGCAGAAAGTCGTTTTGAATTGCAAACAACTCCATTGGGAGCAACTATTGGGGAGGGTTAGAGTAGACGAGGTAGGAAAGCTAGATTTATGACAGAAATGTCCCACTGTCGGATGGATATAACAGAACAAACAGTTTGTTTTACAAATGATACAATCTATAAATGGAGAACCAACAACAAGGCTCTCAAGCTGAGATGAAGTCCAGAAAAAAAAGGAGTCCTTGGTAATGGGATGCAATGAATAAAAATATTTCTATAATCTCAAGAGATCTCTTCCTTTTGTGATTTATCACAGTTCCTACCTGATTCCACTTTCTTCTTTAATATCACTCCCACATCTTCCTGATCCAACTCCCAGCACTCTCCTTCCTTCCCTGTCTTTGCTCTTGTCTAAAATGAAGAGAACAGCTGGTAATTGAAGATCACTGTCTCTCTTCAGGCCCTCGGGATTTGCAACGCATCTTCCTGCAGCTCCTCTGTTCCAGGCAATTTTTTCCTCATTTTTAGTGGGAGTGTTTGTATAAACTTAGAACACCCATTTTGAAATTGGATTTTTGGTCTTTATGGACTAGAAGCATTGTAGTTATGTGGTGCTGATGTGAATTATCTCCGTTCAGTCCATCTCAGACAAGAGCTGCTTTCCCCCCTGAAAGATCTCAGAAGAAGAAAAGGTTGGATCACCAGCAAACCGCTTGTAAACAAAGCTGAGACATTTCAGATCAAGTAATCAGTGGTCTTTATTTCCTCTAGTTAACAAAATCTAACTTCAGGAAGATGGAGTTGGTTCTGCAGTACTTCTGAATGCATCAATTATTTAAAGCATATCTTTTTCACACTGTGAACTTAAATATCGTAACATAATTTATGCGACAGCTGGATCTAATCATGCTGGTAAAGTAAATGTTTTTAAAATCCGTCCTCCACATTGGCGAAACATCACCTTACTGACGGAAAATGACCCCAATTTGTTCTCTGGTCAGGAAAGTGTTTTAGACTTTTTTTTCTTTTAAATGACTGGATCTACATTTAGAATTTCATCATGTCTAAATAATGAACCCAGCTCTCGTCCATGAATAGAAAACAGATTACAGATGGGCGTGCAAACACAACAAACTGAGATACAGCAACCTTGTGTGTTCCAAATTACATGGTGTGAGACAGTAAACATGGTAATTTCTCCATTTCAGACTGCACTGATCTATGATTTGAACACTTACTTACTTTACTTCTGGTTATTGCTATTCAGTTTTTCATACACAAAAATTCAGTGAGGGAACTGTTGGAAATATTAGTTTAATTATGCTAGTTTTAATGCTAGCGTTAACTTCAGCGCATGTTTAAATATTAGATGGATCATCATTGTTTTGAGTAGGCCTCAGTTTAGGTTAGATTTAGACTCATGGTTTAATCAGTACATAGCTTATTCAGAAGAACATTTTCTTAGATATAATGAGCACAATTTGATTAAAACTAGTCTAATCAGTAGTTTTTTATATTAGATCACATTCTTAAGAGTGTATAAATCATATATTCATTTGAAAATGTTTTAGTTCATTATAACCAAAGGAGTTGAAAACTAATCAGAAAATATTGAGTGTAACAGATGTTTTGGTATTGAAACCGCTCATGTTTGTTGTATCAGAGTTTGAGGATATTACATGAAACATGATAAGTTTTATAGTCAAAATCTGCTGTTTGATGCCCTGGGTCAGAGGCGAAGTCAGGAGAGTTCTTTGCTGTTCAAGAACCAGTTTGAGGCAGTTTGAAGGGATGAAAAACATGGATAGCTGATGAGCTTATTCTCGCTTTCTGGAGTAAAATGTTTCTGTATGAAATTAACACATCTATTGTTCGTGCCCTGGGAAAGTGCGCAGGGAGGATACCTTAGACAGCGATGAATTCATCCCTTGGCCTTGGTAACACCTGCATGGTCTCTGGTGTGTAAACAGCAACATGTCATTATGGGCTGTTTGAGACCACCTCTAAACTGTACGTTAGAATGCATTAGACAGTAGAAACATTCCTTGATATAAAAGTAATTGAGCTAAAACAGCTAGTCAGATCACTGGGGTGGAACTGTCTTAACTGCCACACACATTGGTCTCCGAAGGCACGTCTTCGTATTTTTGTATTTTTCTTAGGTAATTAATTTCTTCTTTGTGGCTTTGGTTTCTGATGATTATGATGAGCTGTTGATGTGATTTTATGCACTTGATTGTTTGAATAAATTTCTGGTTGATTGTGAAGTTGAACAGTGATTGTTGTCTTTGTGGTTTCACTTTTACACACGACATTAACGGACCTGGGGAAAAGAGAAAACAACGAGCAACAGGTAGCAAATATATCTTGTTTTCTCAACAGAACCCATTACTTACAGTGAGAATACATGCACAAACAAACAATTCATTTGAGTAGATCAAATGTGATTTTAAAATAATACCAATAGCGGGAATCACAGACCCCAAGACGCCTTAAAGAGCCCAATATAATTGAAAAGAAAGTCGGTTTATTTTCCGTAACGTAAAGGATCAGAAATATATTAAAAAGGTGGATCCAAAACATTTTTGTTTTTGTCAGATTTATTCTTTGCTAGTAGAATTCTGAGAAAAAGCTAGTGGGATGGTGAAAGTTCAAATCAATATAATGCAATGGGTACAACGAGGCAATGTGTTGTTCATTAGTCAATGCTATATTCAATTATGATTGTGTTTGCAGGAAATTACCATTACCGTCTCTTTTTTTTTTACTGTCATTATAATACATTGAAAAATCTATGAGTACTTTGCATGCTTTCATCTATGTCAGCTGTGTCATCTTAGGCTCTTATGTAGCTTCTTTGTTTTGGTGATAGATTTAAGGTCATGCAAAATTACAATTGTCCCTGCTGTTGCATTGTTCTGGGGTAGCTTGTGTTAACCTGTTGGACACGCCAGTGGGACAGACCACTTTCCTTTTTCTGTTTGTCACACAGTACACTTCTAAACTGGCATGCTTTGTCTACAAACCATGAAATACAGTTTACTGCAGATTAAGCAAGCACTGCTCTCAACATCAACTCAACTGGCAGTTTATGGCAGCATGAAATTAAAAGGACCTACGTTATTGCTGCCTGAAATCACTCTCCATCTAATAAACTCACCTCTGAATCGTGCACTGTTAAGTGATGAGCTTGATGATGTCAGAACAAACCAAACTCTCTCCATAATAAACACTGCAGAGGCAAGAATATTGCTGGAATCAGCGATCCGAGCATTGAGAAATTAGCTTGTCTCACTCCTTCACTATTATTGATCATCTGACTTCCATATACATTTCCACATAATAGGCAGCAGAGACTTAATTAGTCAAAAGACAGGCTGGGTAATTACATGTCACTTAACAATGTGTTTTATTGCCTACAAGCTCTGGTGGTACCAAGCGAATCTAATGGTGACTTTAATGCTAAATAGATAGAGACAGAGCGATATCAAGTAGAGAAGAGACAATAATCACTGGCCATAAACATACAAACTCTGGAGTTATTTTCTTTTTTTTGTTTGAAAAAAGGTGTCAGATTTATTTTCTAATAACGTTATGTGTGTAAGACAAATAGGAGAAATTTTGGATTTAGGATTAGAATTAGGATTACCTCTTTGGTAACGTTGACCATGTTCATTGATGAATAAAACAAGAAATTGAGTTTCTATACAACAACGTTGCACTAAATTGTCCAGAATCAAACTGCTGAACAATGACCACACAGTTTTTGGCTCCAGTGCACTAGCTTCCAGCCGTAATCAGAATCTGTTAAAAGGCAATGTCGATGATTGGATTTAACTTGTTCTGGCAGCAGTGATATCTTAACTCTTTTTTCCTTACTTTTCAAGCAGTCCCCATAGGTCTGCCAGCTTTTGTCTTGTAACTGTTGGAAGTTTTAGAGAATGAGTGAAAAGAGCTTTCTCAGCCTCCAGAACAGCTTTAAGCTAAGCATTGTGAGCTTGTCAGAATCCCTCACATCTTTATTTTTGCCTATTTCTGACATCTGGGGTTGTTTTACTATTCCTATCTCTATTTTGTCTATAGACATTGAAGACATTTTCAGAAATTTCATTGAAATTTTGAAGTTTATAGTACTTTATCCTGATTTTAAAAAAATCTTTTACTCAAGTGAGGTGCATCACACATAGTTTTCTCTCCAGAAAAAGGCAACCAAGTTTTCTGGACTGTCTTGTCTTAGTCCCTTCTTTCCTTGTAAGACACAGATGTGTTGCTGAAATCTAGTGAAGCTTTGTTTTTTGACTACCCGAAAAATGTTTGGATGATTTTTTTTTTGTTTGTTTGTTTTTGCAGTGAGTTGTATAAGCTGTGGCATTGTGAGTGTACAGATGCGTTGCTGCTAGTTACTGGAGCATCTGATTATTTGGCACTGAAACAGTGCCTCTACGTGTGTTGGCAGCACTAAGTCACGTTTTGATTATGCAGGAGATAAAGTTGTCTTTCTTTGCAGTCACACTGTTTTGACATGTGGGTTTGCTCTAACACATACTGATATCAAGTTACTAAAACGATCAGTAATTAAACCAGTAGTAGAGATATTAACAAAATTATTTTTCTATGTGATCTTGAAAATCAAGGAAAATAACTGACAGGAAAACTAAGCAGATGTAATTCTGTTTACACTTAAGAAGTTGACATGAATTAAAAGTTAAAATAATAAAACTTTTGCGTTCAAATTCAAAACTACTTTCAAAAATACTTTATTAACCCCAAGATTTGGTGTTAAAAGGTATTTCTAACTTTTAGACAGGCAGTACATTTTTTGATCTAATATGGCCTCTTGATCTATTGACAAAGGAAGTACAGTCTAACAACCATTCAGCATGACCATATGAGACTGTTTTAACATCAGTCCAGCTATTTCAGATATAACAGCTCTCAGAAACTGCAGCTCACAGGCTGTAATTTAGAGAACATATTAAGAAGGTGGGCATTAAAGCTCAGACACTGCAGATTTGTTTAAACAGAAATTATTTTAAAAAATACCTACGCACATAGGGAAAATGATGCAGCTTAAGAAAAACTGAGACTAGAGAATACAAAAAACAACAGACACTTTCCCATTTGTGAGTGAAGCACAAGCGAGATAGAGACATGGGGCTTGGACATCATCGTTTAACTCATCACTGTGCGTGTTTTGCATGTCATGGGGGGGCATTGGCCCGCATTGCCCACTCTCTAGCTCCACCCCTGCTCACATGCCCAAGGAATCCTAAAACCAGTTTTCTGAAATGCATCCACTATGGAACCCATTCAAAAATTATTGCTCCTGGTCTCCCAAGACAGCAGATCTGTGTGGATCCACAGACTAAACAACATAACTTTTGCGGACACATTTAAAATCTGCATTTGGTGATTGTATCTAATCAGAATAAAAAAAATATGTCACATGAAGCAGGCTGATCCATTACTATCCATATTGTATAATTTATTTAAAACCTTTAATTATTTGCAGTAATTATCACATATATTACAATTGAGACTGGGTTCAAGATGTGGCCAACCACTTTTAGATCATATGTACAGTATGTTGTTTAGCCTGTGTTATTACAAACTAGAAGGGAAAAAAAAACACAAAATATATATTAATATTCACTGCAAGTGCAATTGCTATTATGCACAGGTGTGCACATCAAGACAATTGGTAATGTCTGTTTTCCTGCAGGGTATAACAATAAGCTCATTATGGTAGCAGACAAATAAAAGAGTAAAACAATGAGGAGATCACTGCAAGCTCCAGGGAAAGAGCCAAGAGATGGAGAAGAGAAACGCCTTTTGATTCTGTTCTGGATTTAATGGGGGAGATTAGATTGGGTATACTATGCAACTTGAAGGTTTAGATGAAGCTATTTTTTTTGATAACTCAGAAAACTCAACTGAATCACAATAGCCCAAACACATATCAGATTCTACTGTTATGCTCAATGCTGCCTCACTTACTAGAGATGAAGTAATCATGTTTGGAAAACATGCCAATTTTATTTTTTATACAGTCATTTATATTTATAAAGTTGTAACTACTGGCAACTCTGCTAAAAAGAATTCTAAGATTATTTTTATTCTCCCCTATTAATGATGGAAAAGACACTATTTTAATTTGATGAAGGGTCTTTTTAAACAACAATCTATTTTCCCAGATTAAGTGGAACTCCTTCAGATGTGACTCCAGTTTCCTGTGCTTTAAAACATGCCACAAGTGAATCTGAGAGCCAGCCTCCAATGAAGAATTACCTTCTTTTTCAAGGGTGCTACATAGTCTAATCACAGACTCAATGATGGAATAACATTGTGAATAAAAACATAAATTTGTGAAAGGGTAGAAATTAAATGACTGCTCTCTGTTGTTTTTCTGCAATACTGAGGAAATTAAAGTAGAACTAATTCCTTAAAAGGGTTAGATATTTAAAAGCTTGGTAGCTATTAAGTGACCGAGAATTAATCAATAAATCTGACTCAAAGATGTTTGCAGCTTCTCCTCCACCTCACCCTGTACTTTGAGAAACATGAAAATTTAAATATTCAGAAAGGAATGACTCATTTATGCCAACATAATCCTCTTGCTGGAGCCACATTTAAATATTTTAATTTTTTCTTATGAAATTGCATGATGTACTCCTTCCAGAGTACTTTTTTCATCTGTTTGAGTTTGACAGTGGGCACAAAACAATGGGGTAGCAGGTGGGGAATAGAGGTGTGTGTTGAGACTCTTTCTGTTTTGGAGAACTAATCATAATTAGTCACAGTTCAAAACACATCTCTTATGTTCTCCAGTTAGATTTCTCCATGCAGTGCCTTTCCATTCAATAATGCTGGGGCCTGTTGCAAAGTACTCTGGCAGTAGAATTGCCAAAAATATCTTAACGCTACTTGTTTTAATAAATAGTTAAATTCGCTCTGAAAAAGAAAAAGAATACTGATTCAATAAAGACTGGAATCACAGTTAGTAGCTAGTATAATACATTACCCATAATTTATGTACAAATAGGTAAGTTAGCAACAAAATCCTATACAGATTTAGTTGAAAAGTCTTACATAACTTTGCTTCCAGTGTCAGTTTTAGTTTGCAATCGTTCACCTTAAGCTACAGTGAAGGAATAGTTCTGACAGAACTTATTATTCAAAGCACTTATTCAGGAATATTTAATCTAATTTCAGGTCAAATAATTTTTATCAAATTTAAATACAAATCTGACAAAATCCATGTCTGTTCATTTGTTCAGGTCTCTGCACTTATTTGTGCACTTCATTTTTTGGTTAAAAGGTGTTTACAGTTTATGGATGATGCTTCAAACTTTCATCTACTAATTAAACAAAAGTTTGGATGCCCAATGAACTGTTTTCATATTTTGTTGAGTCTCTCCTTAAATCTTAATATTTTTGGACTACTGTGTGAATAGACCAACATAATGTATTAAATCTTAACTATGGCTAAGTTTTTTCACATGTAATGTAATTTATATTATGTAGCATTTGATACATGTCTGAAGTGCAATCTCACTGTTTGAAGTTGATTCAATAAGACAGAAAAAAACACAAAAAAGCCAAATTTCTTTCAACCCCTTTCATAAAGAAGATAACATTATTATTATTATTATTTAAAAAATGTCTCCAGTGAGAAGTTGGTTTGATTTTAAACTAACAAGATCTCTTAAAATCTTCAGCCATATTGTATTCAGTTGTTTTGAAAAAAAAAAGTATTCACTGGGATTGGAAAACATGGATCGAAATCATGTGTTTATGCAAGAGATTCTTTTTCAGTCCCTGTAGATGCTTTTAAAGCAGCCACTCAACATGTGCTTATATGAGAGATGTAAACAGTGTGATATCTTTTTCTGCCAACTCTGAGAGACCCTGGCCACCACTTAGTGAATTGCTTGCAGTCAAAATAACAGAGCAGATTGTTTTATTTTGTCTTTATGCTCTACAAGCATCCCACAAACACTGTAACACATTAGTCAGGGGCAATTATTTAAAAGAAATTATTATTAAACAGAAAGCTGTAGATGAAGGACAAACTGTAATCAGGCTCAGATACCCGTTCCTCTTCTGTGTCACGGCCCCGTACCCCTCCTCCCTGTCAGGAGATGATTGGATTGCCCTTGATTTATTTTTTTTTCTCTCTCTTCAACATGTCAGATCTGTATTTCTGGGGCAAGACCAAGAGGAATTAGGTATAAAAAAGACTCACTCCATATTCCAAAACTCATTTTGTCATCAATTGGTTCTTCCTGTGAGTTTCAGAGCCTGCAGCCAGAAACAGAGGGGCTTTCAGAGACGTGGCCGCTACAGTCTATGCCCTAACCGACTCTCTCCATCCGTCTCCATCCGTCGAGCCGCTTCATTTATTCGGAGGATCAGCTGTCAGTCCTGACAGTGTCAGAAAGTTTTAAATGAGCTCGACCTGGACGGCATTTTGGAAACGGATTAGACTCCATATTTTAACCACAGAGCCATCAACAGTGACTCGTGTCACAGCATCACTGGAGGATAGAAATCACCAAAATTTTTAATTTTTTCCCCCTATTTTTTTCAATGTTGATGGAATAAATTTATTCATTTTACATTAATTAGCATATATTGTGCAGGCTAAAGTAGAGGTCTTGGTACAGATTGGGTCATTTAATGAAGCACAAACTTAAATGCACTCAGTTTAGTTTTTACTTTCAGATAAAGTTGTTCAGAAAGCACTCATCCACAGCATGAGTGCTTTCATTTTCCTATTTTCTTTTGTTTGAAAAGTTTTCTCACCAAGAGGGTGTCAGTCATGCTTGATTAGAGGCTTATTAACCTTTATAACATTCAAATTCTTGTTAATTGCAAGTCACAATGAACTTAGCTATTTAACAAAGTGCAAGAAGGAGTTGATTAAATTACATTCCTCACAATGTATAACAGTAACTGAAATACAAACAAGTAAAAATCTTATTGAAAAATGTGAATAAAATGTCAACAGAAGCAAGAGGGAAGTGGAATGGGATTTTTAGATTATGTTTCCTTTTAAAATACTGATTTAAAATGCATAATTTCTCTTAGAGATTCTGAATACAAATTACTAGGAGATTGTCACCTAGCAAATCAATTCTGCAGCTGGAAAGTTATGGAGTTTTTTTTTCTTTCTGTATTAAGAACTAAGTTGGCTACTCATTACACATGACAGTGTGATGGGTGGGTTATATCATAGTGGGTTATCAGGGCGGGAGTGAACCAATGTCCTAAGTGAAGTATAATGGAGCATGATGTTAGCTGTTGGAACTAGCCGAATTGTCTAGGCTTTTGATACTCTTATTAAGTTATATGGAATAGACTCTGATGTTACGTTGATATGCTGTCCATTAGCAAAGTAAGTCTTGGATGTCATGTAAACAGATGCTGATTAAGATAAACAAAGAGAAGAGAAAGATACATAGTTTATTTTTTCTTGTCTTGTCTAGCCTAATATGCAGATAAACACCAGTTGAGGAAATATGTGGTGTCCCATTCTTGCCAAAAATGTAGGAGCACATTAAGCAATCAAAAAACAAAGCAGAAAAAAACACACATTAATTGAGAAGGTGCATAACTTTGATTGCGGTCTCATTTCTATTTTTTCAGGCCATGAACACTGCATAAGAAGCAGCAAAACATGCTCCTTCAACCCATCTGTATGCTCTCAATAGAGAACTGAGCTTCCCCTCTGTTTACTGGGCATATTTGTCAATTGGGAACAGCAAAGCCGCTGGCCAGATTTTCAGCTCAAATCCGAGGACAACCTGCATGGTAATCGGCCTTAATTGGAGAAAAGGAAGAGTAAGAAGGTTAGGAAAAGGAAAGTAAAAATCAGCAAGCTTTCTTTTTCCTTACATTCTTTTTTTTTTCTCGTCATCCTCCACCTCCTCCAATATTTTGAATACACATCACATTCTTCATGGCTACTATTGCCATGTCCAGTATCTACTCTTGCAAGCTGTTTTTGGTTAAAACATAAAATTGATATATGGTCATGAATAGAACCACTGACCTTTCCCCTGTGGCAATGTTGTGCAGAAGTGGCATAATCTTAATTCTTGGCAATATCCAACCACTTTCTAAAAAAATCTTATTGTCATTTGTATGAAAAACAAACAAAAACAAAGATAACTGCTTATGGGTTCGTGCCTGTTTCAAGTAGAGAGATTCAAGTAGTATCTTTACGTCTTGCTTAACAATGATGCTAAGATGGAATGAAAGGATATGGAGTTGTTCCAGCGTTAGCAGTAATGTGGGTGTTTTCCAGTCCGCTGTGGTGACAAATGGCTGAGAAAATAAGATGAGGTCCTGATTTACGGGTCCATCAATGTTCCAGCCCTCACCTCCAGTCATTACATAGGGATCATTAACTGAAAGAACATGACCTGACTGAAGTTGCTCCACCTAATTCAAATCAGACAAAAATGGTGTCAAACGTTTGTACTAAGTTTGAGTTGGCTTGTGCAGCAAAATTTTTTGTTTGTGCTGCTATTATTTTAAAGATATTAATAAATGTTTCCAGAGGCTATGAAAGGTCAACCATCCCCAAGCCCCACCTTCTGCAAATCAGACAAAATTGTTGTCAATCAACTCAACTATGTTTGTGCAGCATTTTTCTTTGTTTGTGGTGATTTGACTTTGAAGATGTTAATGAAATTTTAAAACTTATATCAGATTTAGTAAAAGTGGAGAGGGACTGATTGACCTTTAAACTTTTTAAAATTTTTGCTGCACAAACGTTTGACACCATTTTTGTCTGATTTGAAGAAAGTCGGGAGGGAAACTTCACTCGGGTAGAACATGGTACTCGGGTAAGACAAGCTTCCTTATGGGGGGATGATGTGACTCTCCCCTAGAAATAAGGTGAGGATTTCTAACTCTGTTGGGGATTCAACCAAACGTCTAAAGTACGCAGCAGAGGTGGCTGAGTCATCTGAACAAGATGCCTTCTGGGTGCCTCTTCTCTGGTGGCTTTTCAAGTCCTTTACCCTGAATAAAAACTGGGGGCACACCCTAAGAACACTAGGAGGATTGGGAGAGGGGTTGCCTATTATCTCCTTTTTCGACTGAGAAGCACCTTAGAATAACCTGCAAGAGTCAGGAGATTCTTCCACTCTCACAAATGCATTCGATTTTTCTTTTAAACAGTTGAGTAGCAGGGACCCCATTGTTTTTGTCTTCCTTTGGAGTTTGTATAAAAAAGACACCTATTTAAACTTTAGTCCTTCATAGGAGGACAAGTAAAGCCTGAAATGGTCTGAAATCGAACCTATTGAGAAATATTCATCTTCATTCATTTGGGTTGAATGGGGGTGAATAATTACTTCAATGACAAATGCAGATGAATCGTATCAAATACAAGTAACACCAGCACAGGGGTCAGCATATGTGCAGTGGGTGCACTTGTTTCTTCCTGTTTTGCTTCCTTCATCTCTTGCAGAGCTCCGGGGAAGTCAGCCACTCCCTCAACCCCAGAAACTAGAAACTTTCACAAAACATCCCACCACCCGTTTCCTTACATCCATTAGCAGCATCTCATGGGAGGGATTCTGACCCCTGCTCCGGACAGGTAATGTAAATACGTGAGGACGGGAGGTAGACCTTTCTTCTAGCTCACCTGTCAGCAGGTGGACAGCGGGGAAGAAGACATCCTAAACCTCTCTTATCTAATCTGTTGTCTCCTAATGAGTCATTGAGATGGCTGTCCCTGTTGTGTGAGCCCAAGAGGGGCTGTTGAAGTCTTTGTGTCCCCGAGGCTAATTACATTGCCGTCGTTTAGCGCGGGACAAGGCTCGGCTTCAGGTTGGAGAAGTGATCCTGCTGTGGAGGGCAAAGTGTTTGTATGGCTGCAGAGGGGCGGAGGGCTCAAGTTACCTGTGGATCCCCCTGAAAACAGAGCAACCGATTGTTTCAGCCTTTCAGTTGGATTAAAGATGAGGGGTGGGTTGTTTGATCTGGCACATTCCTTCCATCTCAGCCCGCCTTCTCAGGAGGATTAAAAGCCAGAGCACTGTACGTCTCAGATGGTTTGAAATGGCGGAAGATCACTTGCCATATTATTTAAGACTGGATGGTGGAGCTGCACACAATCCCGTCTCTCAGGGTTTATTTCTCTCAATTTACCTTCTAAATTAGAACTTTTTTTTAATACAGGGAAACTGTCCAACTACATTACAAAACGGCAAACTTTTATTTGTTCTAATCATAATCAAATCCTAATGTGGATCTCTGCTTTTTCTATGTATTCAGTCCATGCAAGCCTGTTGGACTCTTTCTGACTTTCAAAGTTTGGTTAAAAAGTATGTGTTTACACCCACTAACAAAAAAAACTGCCCAAATATCCAGAAAGAATTGAAAAAATGATCCAACATGCAACAGCATGGTACACTAGCAGACCAATGTGTGTATCAAAATAAAATTAAAATTGTTCATCTACACACCCAGTAGCATACATTTTACAACTCCTTTTAAAATCTATGAGCGCAATAAACAAAGTAGAATTTCTGAAAAAACAATACAAACAAAAAAAAAAACACCATACGACTTATATCAAACTTAAAACACATTTTTTACAGATTATTTGTTGATTGGGGAGCAGATTCTCACAGGTGATTCAGATATCTACATTTGCAAAGAAATGAAAATTCTCATCACACTTATAATGCTTTTGGTAAATGAGATTTTAAACATTTTATTCATGTTATGTAAATGTCAAAAATACTTAGGGAACTTTTAAAGAATTGTTTTTTTAATTCAGAAGTTTTTGTAGGTTTCATTAGTACTTAAATAGTGAGATGCAAAATGTAAATGTTTAAGTGTCCTTTCACAAAAGTCTCACAGTAGCTCTGTTTTTTACATTGATATAGTAAAACATTTCCCAAAGGAGACATGTGGTGAAAACCTGCCAAAATGTATCCAAACAAATCCATCTGACAAATCCAGTTTCCGTAAAAAAGACAAACGGCTAAGAGCTGACATTAGCTGGCTTCTTTCCGATCTGCTACTTTCCTTGAGCTAAGCGTTGAGCGCCCCTGTCTCCTGCCTTCCACCTCATGACAGTGATCCCTGCTTCTCCAAGGGGTCAACACATTGCCAGTTATTTTCTCAAACAGAAAACAAAATGCTAAATTGAACCTAGACAGAATTCTGTCGCTTACATTGACCCCAGTGTGCTCTTTATTTGAAAGTTGCTTTGCATGAAAATACTGTATTTGCTAATTGGAGGTAACATAATGTTGTAGGGCAGACAGATACAATTTTTGATCTCCTACTCTGTCATTATAAAGTGCGTTTAGCAGCCTGAACGTTTTCTGAGGTCATTCAAAAGCAGCTTTGTCTGTAATCAGCAAGCCTCTTCAAAACTGTTAAGAGATTGGTTGTTACTGATTCTGTTGAGAGCAAGACCCCCTTCTTGCCCATGAAGATAAACTTTATGGGCATTGGTTTGCAACAAGATAGCAAAATATTTGGACAACCTATTTGATTTTGAATGTAATCATGATGACACTGTGCTCTTAATGCGTTTCAGAAGGATTCCTCTGCATCACCAGGAGATTTTCGTGTCCCCCTCACCAGAGGAGCCATTGTAGTGCACTATGTGATTTAAATTCAAATTCAGCTGTTCATTAGCTGATCGAAATTGTAAAACAATTTGCCAAAATTGTTTTGGCAATGACAAGACAGAACTGGAGTGAGTAATATGTCTGTATTCTATGCTGGCATATTAGGTTTTTTATATAAACTGCTTTAGACGTACAATAAACTAGATAGCATTCATCTTAGAAAGTTTCTAAATCAACTAAGAGATTTTTGTTTATCTTCATTTAATTCTTTTGTAGCTGTTAACACTTTCACACATATACACACCAACTGTCTGCTCTCCATATTCTGAAGCTAAAACTTGCATAGCAAATGAATAATTGATGTAATAATGTTGGAAAATTGTCCAACATTATGCATTATTTTGTCCACTCTAATACCATGTGGCCCTTTTTAATGGCTGGAGCACCACACAAAGTGTAGCACCTACCGTCTTGTGCTCTGCCAACCTCTCGCAGTGAATGTAAAGCTGCCGACTGCCCCAGGCAAGTCATATGCTAGATTTATGGTCCACATTTGTTTCTGCCCACCACAGCAGAAAGTGACAGAAGCTCCGGCTGCGGTACAGTTAGTCTCCCAAACAAGGAGTACGGTGAAAATGGATCCCCCCCAGGGGGCATTGCTTTATGCATATAAACGTCCATTGAGTGAGAGAGCACCACATTCATTTACATGTAAGAGCAACTACACCTGATTTTATTGTTGCATTTCAAACACTTCAGACATCATTGTGTTTCTAAAGATTGCCGTTTGCCGATTGTAGGCAGTGATAGAAACTTTGTGCAACTAATAAAGACCACATTCATCTCACTCCAAAGCTATTAACCATTTTTCCCCCCCCTCACAAGTAATTTAGCTCAGTTTGTAATTTTAAAAAGTGATTAGATAACATCAATCCCATCTAGACTGTCATGTAAATGCAACAGATATCAGTTGTATATGAACCACCGTTTCTGACAAAATAATAGCTTAAAACATCAGGGACTCCGTTTCAGAATTACCGAAGCATATGAAAAATAAGTGAGCAAAATCGCTAATTGAATGGCATCATTTATTTATAAGCTCAGTTTTATAAACTTGCACTATAAATTGAATTGTTACTTATTTATGTGGGTATTTCCAGTGTATGTTGTTCAATTATAGAAATCTTACTGCCTAAGGCCTTTTTTTATTTTAGTTTCACAATTCCCTCTGGCTAAAGCTATGATGATTTTATTAAGCTATTAACCTGAGGAAGGATACTATGTAAAAAATAGCACAATATATTATCATGTCTGTTCAATATAGTTATCACAATTATACCATATATTGTCACATTTGTACAATACAATTATGAAGTTATAATCTGACAGTTTAAAAAAAACAACTTTTTTACCTCATTGACAGCAAGATGCTTCTATACAATTGAGTACAACTGAGTCAAACTAGTACAACACTTGTTTTTATAGGTAATAATACTAACACAAATAATGCTACAACCCCCAAAAAGCCCATTTTGTAACAATAACAAAGCACATTATGACAGGAGGACAAGAACGTGGGCTAGTGGTCCATTTGGATATGTTTGATGCTGAATTAACAAAAAAGAACACCTCTGTTTTACTACAGCCTGTTTTTTTAAAAAAAAGTACTGCCTGCTTTTGAACCCAAAAACCTTGATATAAGTGTACAAATTGAACTAGCTGTTTTATAGATTAAATTCATTTGTCAGTATCTAATATGAGAGCATACTTTATTTTACAGTTTTGCTTAGTTTGTGTTTTTCAGAAGACCAAAACTGTATTAGGATACAAACAAATATGATATTTCAATCTTCAGGGAATTATTTTCTTTTCTCTTCAGGAATATCAAACCTCTTACAGTCTTTCTTGACAAGCGATTGTTTTGGAGGACCATGGGTTAAGTTCCCACTGTTTGAGTATCATTCTCATTAGCTTCACTGGGAAACTGTAGACCAAGGTACTGAAGTGGAGAGTTCACCAAACTGGCTGATTAACTTTGCAAGGATGTTTGCAAAGCACTGTGCTTTGGTTACTTTGAGAGAGCTCTTGACATTCCCCTTAATGGTGTCCTGTGTGGGGTTCGTTAGGAAACATTTTGTGTCAACCCATAAAAAGGATCATCCATGTCCAACGGAAGTTAAAGACGTAATAGAACCAGCCATTACATGGATCTTCTCTGTGTTTTTAGCAATGGTTTACTTCCACTTCCCTTTTACATTTCAGCACAAGTTCCAGAAAGGCTCAGTCATGGACGAGGTCATTACAGTGAGAAGTAAGGCAGGGAGGTGGGTAGGAAGTGAGTGAGCTATCGCATGCGTCCCACCTTCCTCTCCTGTTCTCGGTGATTAAGATGCATCTGCTGTGTCTGCTTGCGCTCCAGCTGCTTTGTGCATTCATCAACATCAGTTTAATGAAGTGATCAGAGGCTGAGATCAGACACAGCCCAGAAATATTACTCCATTAGCCTTTCTGAGCTCTCTGCGAAACAGGAAACTTTGACCTGAGGCGTTTGGCTTGTTTTCTCCCATTGTTTAAAAAAACTGTGAAAAACAATATGAAGAATAACTGATTACCTGTCCAGCTCCTTTAAAAACAAACAGAACAATAGGACAATTTTTCATCCGTGCGCTTTAAGCAGGAGGAGCTCAGTTCGTCCCCCCTCCCACTGCTATGCGGCCCAAGCTTCTCTCTTGCGGCGATGATGTTAATAAACTGTCAGCGTGTGGCACTTTGTAATTGGGTTTGTGCCTTGTTTAACAAAGAGCAATTGGATAGTTGGAAGGGAGAGTAGCAATCTATCCACCTCTCCCGTGAAATGAGCCGAGTGTCTCATCCATGAACGTGTTGTCCCGGAGGAGCGCCGCATGAGAAGTGTCTGTTATCCCTGGTAAATAAACCGAAGCAGTGAGAAACTACGCATACACCTGACATCATAAAGTCTCTGTAATGCTGTCATAAACATGACATGTCACACACTGTAACGATTTGCACTGCTTCATTCGGAACAAATGAGCCCACAGCGCTTATTTATGATGTCTTGTGATTTAGCGACTGCACCACCCCTGCAGACGCTGAGCAGCAATGCCAGGTAAGACACAGATGTTTCAGTTTAATTCAATGCAGGAGGGAAAACCAATGGATTTGATTTGAATTTCCAAATAACGGGAATGACAGACCATCCATGTCTCTAAATCTGAAAGGCAATGTTTCTTTTATGACGCATCTCGTATTCAAATTGGTATGTCAACCCAAATGTTAAGCTGAAGAGACAAAAATTTGGAAAAGTTTCTTTACTCCATTATCTGGGATTGGCATTAAACTGTGTCAAGAAAATCCGAGCTCATCCCACTTCCCCATGCTGGAGATTTTAGTTTAACAGTAATAATAAATAAAGTTATCTTTAAAATGAATCACTCAAGTGACATCAAGGCCCAACAGTAGACTTAAGTGTCAATAAAGTTAGTTTAACAGTAATAATAAATAAAGTTATCTTTAAAATGAATCACTCAAGTGACATCTAGGCCCAACCGTAGACTTAAGTGTCAATAAAATAAATCTGGTTGTGTGTGTTGTTTTGTCTCATGCAAACTTTGCTTTAATTCTACTTTTTTCTATCTAATCATAAGAAATCATAGTCAGTCAGAGAGAGTCATTAAACAGGAAAAGCAGGTTTCCTGGAAAAAGAGGAAGTAAGTTTCCAGCCTGCAGATTTATAAAAATAGCTGAGACTATTTCTTATTTTAAAGCATGAAAGTTTTAAAGAATTAAATCTAAACATTTTGGTAATTTGATAAGATTCAAAGTAAAATACTTATATTAATATTGGTTTACTTGTAATAATATTTACACGAACATTTGTGGGAACACTTACAAGAAAAACAAGTAACTGTAATTTTAGTATTAAATAATTAGAATCATGTATTATTCTTGGTTTCTTTTCAGAAAAACATCTGTAATAACTCACATTAGGATTATAATAAGGATAATTAATAAGTTATGGTTATAAAATCATAAATGAATTATAAATCAGAGAAGCTAAAGAAAATAAATGTGATATAAATGTGATTTTGACATTAAACTTGAAATGGTGTAAAACATGTAACTGCAATTAAACATCACTGATATGTTGGAGGTAGATGGTAGGTGAAAGGTGAAAGGAAGGGAAAAAGGGGAACTAACAGGAGAGCAGAGATGATCAACGCCTTATTTAGGTAAAAGGTTGTGCAGGCAATGGACATAGGAGGTTGAGCAACCCTGAGACATTAGCACAGACATCAGGAAATGTCTGTAAGACAGTGATGGATATGAGATCATCTGTCTGAGCAGTCAGAAACCCTATAAAAGGTGGGTGCAAAAGAGGAACCTTTTGTTGGATCCTCCGGGCAGCTTCGAGCCAAGAGATGGACAAAGAACTCTGCAGCTGAAGAAGAGCCGGAGCCACAGAGCCGAAGACTGTCCCGCTCATGGAGACCAACCGGTCAGGCCCACAACCTGTGGCTTCACATCGCACTTCTCTCATCAGCTGGGTTCAGACCCCAAAGACAAAGATGAAGACAAAGACAAAGGCAAAGACAAAGAAGAAGAACTGTTGCTTTCCTTCCTGCCAGCACCAAGTCCTGTGTGACCTCACCATCCATGCGGAGAAGAAGCTCATCAGACCTGCGGAGATCCTGACCTTCGCCGATCAACATCTTCCTCCTGCTGCAACACCTTCTTCATCATCAAGCCAGGTCTGGGGTTCGAAACACCAAACTCCGTCCGTCTCTCTCAAAGGTTCTCTTTTTTAGTTCTCAGTGTCAGCAGTAGGGAAAGATAGACTAGATGATTGATTTTACTTATTTGATTATTTCTGCTACTGAATTAAGCTGTACTGACCCTTGCAAAAATGCCTTACTAATAAAATATTTAGCATAAAGAAAATCTAAAAGATGTTGTGGACATTCAGTTAATGAGTCACCTTAAAGTTCTTTGATGGTTGTAAAATAGCTGTGATGTTTGATTCTGGAGAGGAAAAAGTTTAAAATGTTTTTAGGTTGCTGGTAGTCCAAATTTAAAACGTCATCCTTGGGACTCGCCCGAGTCACTAAAACCTACCTGGTTCAATAACAAATGCAAGTTGTAAAATAGAGAACGAGCGACCGTTAACAGGTGTGCTCTGTGAAACTAGTTGGCTGTAGGCTGCTCAGTCTGGCTAATTCACAGGGGGAAGAAGGGTGGGACACCTGGATGTTGGCCGTCAGAAACCAGGCGAATCGTTTCTCGAAACCAGCTTAAACAGAGTTTACTTCAGTTCTGGGCAGGGTAAATCCCAGCAGATTTAGGAAACTCAATTAACCCGTTAGAAGGAGAGCTGGTAGCACATCTCCCCTCTCAGAAGAGGAAGTAGAGAGTGAGACAGTAGAGACAGAAAGGAGGGGGGGGGTGTTGCGCAACAACAAGTGGCGCCCAACGTGGGGCCCAGACTAACGGGAGTAGGAGGGCCCTATGCCAAGTCAGTAAAAACAGATGTGAGGATCTGAATAGCTCACTTGGTTTGTTAACTCTTAGGGAATAGAGTTAATGGTGACTGATAAGGCCGTCAGTCACAACCCTGGCAGTAACTGTATGGCATACAGGTGAGGGAAAGCTTCTACTGAGGATAAATGACCGGATCCAGACAGTGAAGCTAGTAGCCAACATAGTCTAGACCCATCCCTGCTCGAGAGCGCAAAGAGAGGCTTTGGGGGATAGACAACTCGAACCGACAGAGAGACGAAGTGATGGATGATCACTTCGAGGAGGAAAATCTGGGGAAGAAACCGGAGGAAGCCGGCCGCCCAGATCGTTTGGAGAAAGAGGAGACCTCAACAGAACTGCATCAGCTTCTACACAGCTACTGTGACTCAGACCTGAAGCAAGGGGGGGAGTTGGTTCCAAGAATGAGGAACTGAAACATCAACCCCTGACAAAGAAAAGTTGTCTCAGTCTTGCTGGAGTGGTTTGTGATGTAATGCTGACAAGAAAAGAAAAGACCAGCCAGCAAGCATGCACAGGAAACAGAAAAGTATCATCAGCTGACGATGGATGAGGAAGCACACCGCGTCCTCCACTGCAGCCATCGAGAAGACATCCGGCAACAGAGGAACAAACACCAGCAGCTGACATCATCACACAGACGCAGACATGGTTAAAGACATCCTGCTGGACCCGGAGCTTGAAATTGGGCCAGCACAACCCACCAGTAAGAAACGACCGCAAGCGACATCTGAGAAGCCAGGACAACTGGAAGGGACAGTCCACACCCATGGATCCAGAAAGGGGTCCGACCAGTCGGCATACTGGGGATTTATTCTGAAGCAAGACGGCAAAGAGAGATGCCGTCAGAAAGGAAAAGCTCTCGGTAGTGCTCAAGCCGGAGAAGTAACGGCAGTACTGGAAGGATTGCTGGAGCTGGTGAAAAGGAAAATCAAGAGTGCCAGGTTAGTAACTGACAGTTACTACTGTGCTCAGGCCCTTAGAGAGGACTTGGCCATTTGGGAAGAAAATGGTTTCGAGACTGCAAAGGGCAAGCCCGTGGCACACAAAGATTTGTGGAAGAAGAAAGCAGAACTGAGGCTCCGCCCGAAACTTGAGGTGCAGCGACAAGGCGCACACCTGAGAAGAAGCCCTATGGAGGGGCAAAGATGACGACTTTTCGTGCCACTAAGAAAGGTTGTCTCTGCCGGTGTCGAGGTGGGACAGAACACCTAAGGACAGGTGGTCCTAGAGTAGCACGGGGACCAGGTAGTACGGTGCGTGCATAAGGCCCTCGAATATGCAGGCGTGCTACACCCCCGTGAAGAACTGAGCAAGCAGGACTGCTGGATGTCCCTTCAGCCCATCCGATGCAGCTGTGTGACTTTGAGGTATGTGGTCGATACGCAGGGCACCCAGGGCAGCGGATGGAAGGTTTGTTCATCAAGAGCACAGTCCCATGGGGTTCAGTCTGCATGGATGTAGCAGAGCCAATGGGGACAACAGGAAAGAGAGGTGAGAAGTACCTCTTGGTGCTGATGGACACAGTGACAACTGCTAGAAGAGCAGGTCTTCCCCTGCAGAGGAACTCCGTTCACGTCACAGAAAGCAGGGAGGCGAAGACACTTCTCCTTTTTGCTCAGAAGGAAAAGGGAAGTTGCAGCTCGAAGTGTCACTGAAAACAGGGCAGAGAGTTTGGATTAAAGCTCAAGATCGGCCTGCAACTACGGTGATCAAGCTGAGATTCAACGCCCGAGATTTTGTAAAGTAAGTACTAAACTTCAACACAGTACTACTGATGAAGAAAGGGGTCCATGAGGAAGCAGTGCTCAAGCCAGTTCTTAGCTACAGCGAACCAGAACATTACGAGAAGATGGCCAGAGAATCAAGCACCATGCCATCCTACAGTAGACTGGCCACTATTACAGGAAGGTTGCCGTTCAAAGAACAACTTCAAGGCTTTGGACTGGGAGGGCCGTGAAGAAATTGGACTATGCTAAAGAAGAACTCCTGTCACAACCTGATGGATTAAACTGGAAAAGGGGCTGAAGTCGTGAGGAAGAAGCGGCGTCATAGAAAATCACCAAGATCAATCCTGTAACAAGGCATTGAAGTCAGACCCAACACCTGGAAGGTATGGATGGAAATCTGTTTTTTAAAGAAAAGGAGATGCCCTTTGTACACTGTGAAACAATTGAAGGTGGTTGAATTTGAAAATGAGAGTCCACCTGCTGCCTTGAAAATGTAGTTCAAGTCCACAAAATTGTTTTGGTTTTATCTCAGAAGTTAGTTTATGAAGTTGATTTAACAACAAGAGACAAGTTATCTAGAAATTCTTTTTTTTGTCTTGAATTCTGCGTTTTACTTAATGCCTTAAATTTAAACAAAATAGTTATTTCACAATAGGTGGGAGAAAACTGCCGTCTCCTAGTAAAAAAGCAGACATTTCTCTGTTAGTTTCATTCACAATATTGAAAGTAAATGCCTATTTTACTGTAGAATTATTTAGATTTTTGTTTCAAATTGCATTAATAAAATTTCTGATCTGATAAAAAATTTTTTTACATCACAATGAATTCTGCTCAGAAACATCTAGTATGAACCGACTAGTATGAAGAAGAGGTTTTTTTTTTTGATGACCTAGGAACTCTAGTTTATTCGACTCTTAGAGGATTGCAGAATGAATAAATACTTAAAATAACTTACGATTAAATTTATCTTTAATAGACTCACACATTTAGATTTAAAATCTAAAACTTGCTGAATCTGTTTGACTTAACAAATAGAAGATAGTAGAAACAATTGAAGATGGCTCAGATGTTTTACAGTGTATGTGTGTTATCAAACCAAACGCAAGCTGAATTCACCCCTCAATGCATGGCATCAGAAGCTTATATTACAAGCCTACAAGCAACCGGAGGACTTAATTGTGTCCCACACGATGGATTGCATCCACAGAAGAAACTGTTTTGTTTTTGTGTTTTTTCCACCTTCATCACACTGCAACCTGGCTGTGAGTTTTGATGAAGGGGTCCAAGGACTGCAGTTTTTTAATTGGACAATTCCTGATTCCTCTGACAACTCCAGTACCCCTTAACGACCCCAGCTATGGAAAAGGATCATGAATACGTATAAAGCATCACGATGCTTATGCTTTTTGCTTTGCTCTGCTGAACAGCCAGAATTTTTTTTTTTTTTGAGGCCTTCTGTCTCAGCCCATCTTCCCTTCCCTAAAGAACCATTCCACATCCTAAAGAACCGACAGTTCATCCAACGAAGGTTCCTGTAGAAGAATCAGAGCGATCCAAGTTTTCTTCGACATTCATCACCTCATGGGGGAAATCAAAACTCCAAGGAGGGGGTGTCAGGAGAAGTGGAGTTTTGATGACTACACTGAGCCCTCTGTGACAACTGAGGATGAAGAATCTGCATCTTCACATCCCAGACGAACATCTTCTCTTTCCAGGGGATGAGGACGGCGATCTGCAGGAGGGTGATGGACTCCCAGCATGTGAAAGGTCTGACCTCGTGGAGGGGGTGTCAAGAAAATCCGAGCTCATCCCACTTCCCCATGCTGGAGATTTTAGTTTAACAGTAATAATAAATAAAGTTATCTTTAAAATGAATCACTCAAGTGACATCAAGGCCCAACAGTAGACTTAAGTGTCAATAAAGTTAGTTTAACAGTAATAATAAATAAAGTTATCTTTAAAATGAATCACTCAAGTGACATCTAGGCCCAACCGTAGACTTAAGTGTCAATAAAATAAATCTGGTTGTGTGTGTTGTTTTGTCTCATGCAAACTTTGCTTTAATTCTACTTTTTTCTATCTAATCATAAGAAATCATAGTCAGTCAGAGAGAGTCATTAAACAGGAAAAGCAGGTTTCCTGGAAAAAGAGGAAGTAAGTTTCCAGCCTGCAGATTTATAAAAATAGCTGAGACTATTTCTTATTTTAAAGCATGAAAGTTTTAAAGAATTAAATCTAAACATTTTGGTAATTTGATAAGATTCAAAGTAAAATACTTATATTAATATTGGTTTACTTGTAATAATATTTACACGAACATTTGTGGGAACACTTACAAGAAAAACAAGTAACTGTAATTTTAGTATTAAATAATTAGAATCATGTATTATTCTTGGTTTCTTTTCAGAAAAACATCTGTAATAACTCACATTAGGATTATAATAAGGATAATTAATAAGTTATGGTTATAAAATCATAAATGAATTATAAATCAGAGAAGCTAAAGAAAATAAATGTGATATAAATGTGATTTTGACATTAAACTTGAAATGGTGTAAAACATGTAACTGCAATTAAACATCACTGATATGTTGGAGGTAGATGGTAGGTGAAAGGTGAAAGGAAGGGAAAAAGGGGAACTAACAGGAGAGCAGAGATGATCAACGCCTTATTTAGGTAAAAGGTTGTGCAGGCAATGGACATAGGAGGTTGAGCAACCCTGAGACATTAGCACAGACATCAGGAAATGTCTGTAAGACAGTGATGGATATGAGATCATCTGTCTGAGCAGTCAGAAACCCTATAAAAGGTGGGTGCAAAAGAGGAACCTTTTGTTGGATCCTCCGGGCAGCTTCGAGCCAAGAGATGGACAAAGAACTCTGCAGCTGAAGAAGAGCCGGAGCCACAGAGCCGAAGACTGTCCCGCTCATGGAGACCAACCGGTCAGGCCCACAACCTGTGGCTTCACATCGCACTTCTCTCATCAGCTGGGTTCAGACCCCAAAGACAAAGATGAAGACAAAGACAAAGGCAAAGACAAAGAAGAAGAACTGTTGCTTTCCTTCCTGCCAGCACCAAGTCCTGTGTGACCTCACCATCCATGCGGAGAAGAAGCTCATCAGACCTGCGGAGATCCTGACCTTCGCCGATCAACATCTTCCTCCTGCTGCAACACCTTCTTCATCATCAAGCCAGGTCTGGGGTTCGAAACACCAAACTCCGTCCGTCTCTCTCAAAGGTTCTCTTTTTTAGTTCTCAGTGTCAGCAGTAGGGAAAGATAGACTAGATGATTGATTTTACTTATTTGATTATTTCTGCTACTGAATTAAGCTGTACTGACCCTTGCAAAAATGCCTTACTAATAAAATATTTAGCATAAAGAAAATCTAAAAGATGTTGTGGACATTCAGTTAATGAGTCACCTTAAAGTTCTTTGATGGTTGTAAAATAGCTGTGATGTTTGATTCTGGAGAGGAAAAAGTTTAAAATGTTTTTAGGTTGCTGGTAGTCCAAATTTAAAACGTCATCCTTGGGACTCGCCCGAGTCACTAAAACCTACCTGGTTCAATAACAAATGCAAGTTGTAAAATAGAGAACGAGCGACCGTTAACAGGTGTGCTCTGTGAAACTAGTTGGCTGTAGGCTGCTCAGTCTGGCTAATTCACAGGGGGAAGAAGGGTGGGACACCTGGATGTTGGCCGTCAGAAACCAGGCGAATCGTTTCTCGAAACCAGCTTAAACAGAGTTTACTTCAGTTCTGGGCAGGGTAAATCCCAGCAGATTTAGGAAACTCAATTAACCCGTTAGAAGGAGAGCTGGTAGCACATCTCCCCTCTCAGAAGAGGAAGTAGAGAGTGAGACAGTAGAGACAGAAAGGAGGGGGGGGGTGTTGCGCAACAACAAACTGTTTCTATTGTTTTAACAGAAATAATAGCAGCTTGCCTTTTAAAACTACAATATGTAACTGCAGTTACATACTGTAACTACAGTAAAAAAACATAGAATACATGTTGTTTTTTTTTTTTACATATTCAGAAATAATGTTGATAAACAGTTTTCCTGGAATGGTATTTTGTTTCTCTGCCATTAGCACATTGAGCAGCGAGTACACGGTTCATTGATGGCGCTAAGAGATTCCTCATGGCTCTGATTGGTTGTTTTTGACCGGTAGCAGTAGATTTCTACAGACAGGAATAGTAGGATTGGGAGGACATGGAGGAGCTCAATCTATTTCACAGAAAATCTGTTTTGTATTATACTATCACAACATGACAGTTGTGACAAAAATGTAAAAATAATAATAATAAAAACCCCTACACATTCACAAGAATAAACCTATAAGGTGCAATACTCCTTTAATGGCGTGTCTCTTTACAAACTCCTACAGGCAGCCACTACTTAAATCACATTACTATGTGTTTCAGATTTTGGCAATAAACCATAAAGAAATCTCCATTATACAACAAATGTAGACCAAAACAATGGCATTCAGTGTGAGAACCATTTCAAAAAGTGTGTTATAGAAGTTCAAATTGAATTGACCAGTTTTTGATTTTTTTTTTTCCTCAGTATGTTTTTCACACATTCCTAAAGTCCATGTCCTCATGCATAAGCATGAGTTTGCATACATACATTTTCTCCAAAATACTCATCAGAAAACACATAATGTGAGAATTTTTAAAGGTTAACAACATACAACATACAATGTGCATTAAAGTGCACATTTGCTGACCTCAGAGCAGATGAGACACACGCTGAGCTTCCGTTGACATTCAACACAAAGGTTTATTCTCCTTGTGTGTGCCCATAAAGACTTCCACATATTTCATCCGAAGTTAAGCAGTCGACATGCAGTTGCACGGTTTTGGATTGTTTTTTGCACACACCTTTTATACTCCTCCTACTTCAGTATGCATCCTTTTTTAAAAATTATTAAATATAATCATTTTGTGTGATTATATTTACCCTTACTTTTTAGGGCCTATATTTGCATGCTATTCATTGTATCTCGTTAAATCTTGTTAAATGTGTCTCGTTAAATCTTTACAACCTATTGTGACCTAAAACTGTTGTAGATATATATTTTAATTTGCATGTTAAATGTTGAAGACATCGCTCTTAAAATACAAAAAATGTTTAGTTGAGCAATGTTTTATCTTTTCAAAACAAAAATATAAAACCGTTAATGTAGCTGGAATAAAAACAGCTACATTCAGATTGCAGGGATTCATTTTTTTAGGCATAAAAAGAGCAAATACTTTATTTAGTAAACTTTCAGTTAACTTTTTGAGTTTTCTGAGAGTCTGTGGAGAAATTATACTAAAGGCCTTCAGCCTATAAACACCAAACAGGGCAGCTCCCTGTAAACACCATCATCCTATAACCAACCTTTAGGTCTGACCAGCTGGAGCCCAAGTGACTTCCTGCAGTTGACTCCCCCTCTGGCCACTTCCTGCTGTGATAAGGCCAGCAGCCCCTCAGCTCCTGCCTCACCCCCTGCGGCTGCAGACACATCTTGGTGACGGGTGATAGGAAGTGGCTGGCAGCAGGTGACAGCAGGGAAAGTTTCCTCCTGCGGGTGACACCTTCACCCCGAAGCCCTGATGCCTTTTTATCACTTATGACACTGAAAAACTGCTGACGGTTCCCCCCACTTGCCTGAATCTGCAGTTTTTTTTGTGTGTTTTTTTTTTTTTTTTACTATTTAAACACCAAGAATAATCTTCCAAGAAAGACACTCTGTGGGCGTGATCGTGAGGGAGAGAAAACTTTAGACTTTTGAATGCTAGTTAGGTGCATAATACCAGCTGGATGCCTTGTGGGTGATATGGAAGTAAGAAAGGCGTCGTGGCCAGTGTCAGAGTAGTCAGCTGAGGGGAATGATGCAACAAGGATGAAGAGAGAGAAGAAACAGGAGTTATTGTCAACTGTTGGTGACAGCTCCACCTCCAAAAGGATGTAGGTGAAAGCCAGCTGAGGCAATCATTCTGTGGCATTGGCAGCAGTTGACTAATTTGGGGATATGAGGGAAATGGATATTCTGCTTCTAAATTAACAACTTTCTTAACTCAGCGGAGGCTGAAGACATTGGTTATCCCTGGTAAAGATGTGCAAAAGTAAAATTTATAAATTTTTGAGTCCAATTAGCCTATTGTATATTTTAGTTGAATGTCAGAGTACCAAAGAACCTCAAACTAAATTCAATTCAAAAAGGGCCCAGTTGGGACAGTCCGAATGACTTTGTCATTCTGACACAAAACATGGAATTATGACTTATTTTCAAATAACTGGTAGAGTGCAACACCCTTTTCCTTGAAACAATCTTTGGGTGTTTCAAAGAAATCATGATAAACTGCACTTTTAACCCTCTGATGCGTAAATGGGTCCTTTTTGATCCGGCGAGGTCATCTTTTTGCAATATCTTTGTAATGAAAGGTTTTCATCACTTCATATACCAGCTATTCTTCAAAAAATATGTTACTGATATAATGCAATTCAAATTTTTAATTTAACTTTAATACATTTTAAGAAATATCCTGTTTTATATTACTACCCCAATCTTCTGTGAGTGGGTCAAAAATTACCCACATTCATTTCCTATGGAATTTAATGGGAATCTTTGTTTCTTACCAACTGTGACTGTCTGGAACACATTTGTTTGTGAACCATACACACTGAATCCTAAGTGTTACCCCTGAATAATAATATTTTACACAGCAAGTACTCTTACATATAAGTATTATCTTTATTTTTACCTCACAAATGTGTGTGTGTCAAACATGAGTATTGAGATAGTGTTATTGTCACGAATCAACATATTAGCTAAAACTAGTAATAAACTGAACCAAGCTAGCTAACATTACTGCCTATACTTTATTGTGCATGTGTATTATTTGTGTGTGTGTGTGTCGGGGTGACTCTGTGTGCGTCTGACACCCTGGATAAGAAAACCAAGAGAGAGAAATCGTTGAATGACATGCAAAACCTGTTGATCAATGTGTTCAAGGTTCTTTCTTTTATCATCTCAATAAATAAAATAAAAACTTCATAGCTATATAAATGAATGCATAAATAAATGAGCCAGAAAGAACAAACTGCCTTCTCGGGGTCGGGGAGGATGTCCTGCCCCAAGTGGAGGAGTTTAGGTATCTCTGGATCTTGTTCACGAATGAGGGAAAAATGGAGCAGGAGATCAACAGGCGGATTGGTGCAGCATCTGCAATGAAGCGGGCGCTGTACTGGTCTGTCGTGGTGAAGAGAGAGCTGAGACAAAAAGAGAAGTTCTTGATTTACCGGTCGATCTAAGTTCCTACCCTCATCTATGGTCATGAGCTTTGGGTCATCTCTGAAAGAACGAGGTCATGGATACAAGCGGCCAAAATTAGTTTTCCCCGTAGGGTGTTTGGACTCTCCATTAGAGATAGGATGAGAAGCTCAGATATCCAGGAGGGACTCAGAGCAGAGCCGCTGCTCCTTCACGTCGAGAGAAGCATCTGGTTAGGATGCCTCCTAGACACCTCCCTGGTGAGGTGTTCCGGGCACGTCCCACCGGGAGGAGACCCAGGGGAAGAGCCAGGACACGCTGGGACTATTTTTCTCGGCTGGCCTGGGAACGCCTTGGGATTCCCCTGGAGGAGCTGGAACAAGTGGCCGGGGAGAGGGAAGTCTGGGCCTCCCTTCCTTCTTAGGGTGTTACGCTTGCAACCCGACCTCGGATAAACTCAAGAAGATGGATGGATGGATGAACACATACACTCACATGCATAATACACATATTGTAATAGAATACAGACAGTAATGTTAGCTAGCTTGGTTAGCTAGCTAGTTTCAAGAAACGTGCTCTTTCGCTCCCTCCCCCATGCCCACACACACACCTACACACACATAATGGATGTTGACATTTTTTTTTATTATTGACATTTCATCATTGCTGTTGTAAAATTGCTGTTGTCATTTTGTTTTAAAAATGTTCTAGAAATTGTCACAAATGTTCTACAAATTGTTCTAAAATGCTTAAGAGTGAAAAATGCTTAAGAGTGAAAAATAAAAATATTTCCAACATTAAATAATTTTTATGTGAAATAAAACACAGTAGAAAGTATTAATCAAAACATTATTTTGAATCAAAATGACAAAAGTAGCAAAAAACACATTGATTGTAACCCAGGTCAAAAAAGACCCATTTACGGAAGACAGTATAGTTAGTCACTCAAGCATCAGAGGGTTAAAAAGGTTCATTGGATCTTATGGGAAGGGAAACGGGTCAACAGCATTGCAGATCTATGAGGGGCCGTTTAGGACAAAATTTACGTTTTGTCTCTCACACACTACCAAAAACTCTCGCATACTCCAAAAAAGTAGCCACGCACACTCCAAAAAATTACGTTTTGTCTCTCACACACTACCAAAAACTCTCGCATACTCCAAAAAAGTAGCCACGCACACTCCAAAAAATTACGTTTTGTCCCTCACACACTACCAAAAACTCTCGCATACTCCAAAAAAGTAGCCACGCACACTCCAAAAAATTACGTTTTGTCTCTCACACACTACCAAAAACTCTCGCATACTCAAAAAAATTACATTTTGTCTCTCACACACTACCAAAAACTCACGCATACTCAAAAAAATAGCCACGCACACTCAAAAATTACTCACGCACATTCAAAAAATACTCAAATTGCGTATACACACACTACTAAAATGTCACACACACACACACAAACGTTAACTTTCTCGCTCACATACACTACTAACAGCTCGCTCACATACACTACTAACAGCTCGCACATTCACAAACGTTAACTTTCTCGCACACATACACTGCTAACAGCTCGCACACACACAGACGTTTATCTCTCACATACACAAGACTAAAGTTGAACACACACACAGTACTAAGACTCGTTTTATGTATGTGTGAGAGCGAGACTTTTTATGAATGTGTGAGAGCGACACTCTTTATGAATGTGTGAGAGCCAGACTCTTTTTGAATGTGTGAGAGCGACACTCTTTTTGAATGTGTGAGAGTTGTCACGGAAGAGGCGGGGCATAATTTTTGGATCAAACTGCGCATGCGTAGATCCTAAACTATAAGTTTCGATTGTTGACTCACTGTATGTTCTATTACTTAGTATATTTGTGCTTTTAAATATATATAGAACGTTTAACTTTCTTGTAGATTAATTGTGCTATAGAAATAAATGAATCTGATTGATTGATTAAAAATAGCAAAATTGCTGTAGTACAATCTGTCCACTGGGTGCCAGATTGTAGCACTGCGGGCAGTCGTTGAATCGTTTAATGCGCCTGTCAAAGTGCTGGTTGCCTCCGGAGAAGATAGAATGGTGTTTAAAATGGCAGCTGCCTGACCAATTCTCTCTCGTTTCGAATTAGAGTTAGCCATGTTCGGTATAGCAAACTCTTTCTTCTTCGGCACTAGTTGGCGCCGGTTAATAATTCCTGTAATACTGGCACCCAGTGGACAGATTGTACTACAGCAATTTTGCTATTTTTAATCAATCAATCAGATTCATTTATTTCTATAGCACAATTAATCTACAAGAAAGTTAAACGTTCTATATATATTTAAAAGCACAAATATACTAAGTAATAGAACATACAGTGAGTCAACAATCGAAACTTATAGTTTAGGATCTACGCATGCGCAGTTTGATCCAAAAATTATGCCCCGCCTCTTCCGTGACAACTCTCACACATTCATAAAGAGTGTCGCTCTCACACATTCAAAAAGATTCTGGCTCTCACACATTCATAAAGAGTGTCGCTCTCACACATTCAAAAAGAGTCTGGCTCTCACACATTCATAAAGAGTGTCGCTCTCACACATTCATAAAAAGTCTCGCTCTCACACATACATAAAACGAGTCTTAGTACTGTGTGTGTGTTCAACTTTAGTCTTGTGTATGTGAGAGATAAACGTCTGTGTGTGTGCGAGCTGTTAGCAGTGTATGTGAGCGAGAAAGTTAACGTTTGGGTGTATGTGCGCGAGCTGTTAGCAGTGTATGTGAGCGAGAAAGTTAACGTTTGTGTGTGTGTGTGTGACATTTTAGTAGTGTGTGTATACGCAATTTGAGTATTTTTTGAATGTGCGTGAGTAATTTTTGAGTGTGCGTGGCTATTTTTTTGAGTATGCGTGAGTTTTTGGTAGTGTGTGAGAGACAAAATGTAATTTTTTTGAGTATGCGAGAGTTTTTGGTAGTGTGTGAGAGACAAAACGTAATTTTTTGGAGTGTGCGTGGCTACTTTTTTGGAGTATGCGAGAGTTTTTGGTAGTGTGTGAGAGACAAAACGTAATTTTTTGGAGTGTGCGTGGCTACTTTTTTGGAGTATGCAAGAGTTTTTGGTAGTGTGTGAGAGACAAACGTAAATTTTGTCCTAAACGGCCCCTCATACAGATCCCTTATTTCACAGTGAGCATAATGTCATTTTCCCACATATTCATTCTTTGTTTCACATCAGGAAAAACAAGATCTATGTGTATATTCATTGTTTAAAATCATTCCTGTTATTCCAGAAATCATTTAAAAAAAACTTCTATGAAACAGCCATTATAACAATTGGCTGCCAGTCCTCAAGGACCATGCCAACAATGTGTCAACAAGAACAGCAAATAGTAACTTGCTAAAAGTTTGAAACATCAGTCAGTTTTCCAGATAGAGAAAGGAGTAAATGTAATCATCACACCAAAAAAATGGAAAATAGCAGATGGTAGACAGAAGTTGAACTCTGAATCAGTTTAGACAAAAACTGAATCTCTTTAATGAGCTGTGAACAGACCACAGTCCAAGCTATTTACATTTGTCAAATTCAATTTATGTGTATTTCTATAGCTCTAATCAAAGTTCATTTCTAGAAATAGAAAATGATGCAAATGAAGCAAAGTCACAATATTTGTAGCTACGCTCATTGACCATGCAATATAAAAATTCTGAACAGAGCTCCAGGAAGTTTCCATGTGACATTTACAACAATTCTTCAGTTTCTGTCTAACTGGGAAAGACATAGATTGATTGATAGATAGATACATACAGTCAACATAATGACACCTTTTTCCTGAAGCTGCGGTAAGAGCCACAGCTGTTAATAACGCTGACAATCTTTAATATATAAAGTAACCAACGTCCAGTTCTTCAGTGTTCTGCCTTTATCTTTTTGAATGTTCTGTGTCCTCCTACTCGCACTGAACTACGTTTACTTGAGGTTTCTTCTCGTCAAAGGGGAGTCATTCCTTTCCAAGCTTTTAAAACAAGGTTCTCTGCTTAAAATAGTTTGATAGACACATAATCAAAACAATATCTGCAAGTACTTGCGGAACTTGAGGAGGTACTTGGTATATAAAAAGTTCATTGTTAATTAAAAGTCCAAAAATACCCTCAATTTTTTTAAAAACCTGAGGCAACGTTCCTCCCCTCCTACATTGGTTCGGCCCTGGGCCATAATTTAGCAAGCGGTTCCTCTGGGCTCCTCCAGAAGCAGGATGAACAGGGAGCTCATCCAGCTGCGTTGCTGCACTAATCCACCATTCTTCCTCTGAATGGAGCATTAACATAAATGCTTGGCAGCAGGAGGAAGCATTGTATTCCAGAAAAATCTGAGCCTCTCAAATGAACATTGTTGAAATTCACCTGTTGCCCCGGTGATGAGAATGGCGCCTTCCCCATGGCCAGGCCCATTATGTAATGTAGCGGACTTTGGGCTCTTAAAGCCTGGCCCCAGAGGCGCGTCCAGTCAGGCAGGACGTCTCTAAATCATAGAGCCAACCCTGTGCCAGAAACACATGGAGCCGTGCATCAGGCTGTTTAGTTTAATTGAATTGTTGTCGCCTGCGGGCGCCTCACAAATGAGTGAGCTTTACTGTTTAATTGTCTCATTTAAATGCTTCCACTGGTTTGGATTCTGCTGCATAGAAAGAGATGACTTTATGTTGGTTTCACATCCAAATCATCATTATTCCTTATGCAGCATTGACACTGTTACCTTTTCCCACTTGAGTTACAAGTAACTAGGCATTAAAAAAGAAGAAAAATCATCCTTTTCGAAGAAACAGTTAATCCCTAATGCATCACGTAAGACCAACTCTAAAAAAAGTCAGTTTTGTCAGTTTGCTGCTCTTGACACATGCTGGTTTATTTTATGCCAGAGTGGAAAGACATCAGCAAGGGCATTAGGGAACATGTCTAGCAATCTGGGAAGGATAATGAGGGTTTTTCTCAAATTGTTTGAACTTAATCGTTCCACAGTTGCCATGTTTGGTGAGAACCCAAAGTCATGCAGGATTAGGGTACATAATGTACATAGTGATAGGTAGCATAATGATACAACTTCACTGATGCAACTTACTCCTAATTTAAACTGCAGCCGCTGCGCTCTGCTGCGCACTTTGCAGGTGAACCACAGCCGTTCTGGAAGATCCCCAATTTACACCGCTTTTGTCCCTTCTCTGCTCCACTCCTCTGTGAACTGCAGAGAAGCTACAAGACACATGCGCAGGAAATCACATGATAAAGCCAGTGATAAAAGGAATGAGTGGTGTCATATAAATTATTGCTTTTCTCAACTTCCAAGATTAATATTTTTTTCCCTCCATTGCTCTCAAAATTTGTCTGCCTTGACTGGTGGGCCTGCTGTGGCTTGAGGAAGAAACTTGACTTATAAGTTTCAGAGTTAAATTCATGTTTTGTGTGCATGCATAGCCATACCCAATACATGCTAACAGCATATATATATAAATATACACATATTGTTACTAATATAGCTATTATTTTGAGAAAATTTTGGTGGATGGCATTGAGGAAGTGCAGTAGCCATGCAGACACAGTTTAAATGTTTTCATAGAGGATAGTGGATTTACTAAGGAGGTCACACCGTGGTGGAGCCGAGCCGGGTGCATTGTAAATTATTGGGTTAACTGCACAAATTGAGTAATTAGCAGGATGTTCTAATCATGATTTAAAATTTCAAATTTCAATGTGTTCGTGCTAGTGTTTAAAAAAGATTGCCCTAACATTTCCCATACCAGTATAATTGATTTGTATTCAGAAGGCATCAGTGCTGTTAATGTCCTCTCACTGAAGATCATGAATCCAAAGTATGAGACAGAAATTGAGTCAGACCAAGCCTCATCAGTAAAATCAAACCCCAAAGCCTTTCTTAAAACCCCTGAGCAGAAGGAAGCAGAGGAAGCTTCTTTCCGGAAAAAAAGATTCAGTATCTTTAAAATGTCAAAAGTTATGATTAACTTTTTTGCTAAAGTGCTCAATCAAATAATAAGTCACACGCCTTTCATGTTTTTGCTGTGTGAGGAAAAGCGATGAAACAGAAATTTGAGGATAAATCAGGGCTCGTTTCCTCAGCAGCATGTGTGCATCTGCCCAAGTGATGAAATTCTTTCTGTCACAGTTTAGGGGCCGAGAGGTGCAGTTACGAGAATTATAGCAACACTTCATGTAGACTAGTCGTTACTCAAAAGCAGCAGGACGGCCTCCAAGTAGGTCCATCTTTTATACAGAGAAGTGGAAATTACGTATTGATTGCTGTCTTGGCATCTTTGTGAGTGTGTGTTGACAAGCACAAGTCCAAAAGTTTGTGCATATGTAGGCAGGCATGATTCCAGTTTTGATGATGAGCCAGAAAGGAAAGTGCAAGAGAGACAAGAGACCAAAAGATGTTCTTTGGAACACAGACACACACTCACTTAATTTTGACTAGACAATTTTTTATATGCATCTAGTATTTTCAAGTGAACTTCCAACAAACCTTTCCATTTTGGTCTTACCTACTGAATTCTGTGTCCCAGTGTTACCAATATTCGTTGGTAATACTAGACTTTGTGGCTTTAATAGAAGCCACAAAGTATAGGGATAAAAAAATAAAATAATATATATATATAATGTTATTAATGATATTGGGATTTTTTTTCTCAGATAGTTCAATTTACCTTGTAGCAATAGTCCCTTTCAAACTTCACTTGCAACCTGTGATGCTTTCTCCCCACTGCAGTCTAATAATGATTTGTTGAAGTTGACCTGCCACGCTTACACCTTGGAGCTAAAGCATAGGAGCTCAAGCAAGGAAGCTCAAGCCATCCACACTGGTGAGAGCATGCCACCATTATTGCTCAAGGATGTGATGTAGTTATGTTGTATGGTCTGCACAGCGAGATCACCGTTAGCTCTGAGGGAGCAAAAAATCATCGATTTGTTTCGAAGAAGGAAAAAATAATCTTGACTTCTTTAATAAAAGCCAGAGAATTCCAATGCTGAGTTCAAGCATTCGGATATCATATTGTAAGAAAAAAGGGACACTTCTGACTGCAAGTATCAAAATAAAAGTGCTCCCAGTTTTGTCCATTCACAGATTTAACACCCTCTACCTACATACTACAAATTGTGTTGTTGATCTTGTTGTAATTTACATTGAACATCTTTAGTATTTTAAATTGCAAACTAAAGTTTTAAATGTGGATTTAGAAAAAATTGCACTGTTTTATAACCTCACCATTTTCTGTGCTCTGCATTGCTGGCACATGGCACGGAGGTTAAAAATTGTTGAGGTAGATGTAAGGGTAAAAGGCAGCAAAATTTGGGTGGTATTTGTCATGGCTAATTGGCACATTGGTTTGTAAAAAATAATTTATAAGACTGAGACATAAAAAATCCAAAATGATACATTTTACTCCGAAAACATGCTATTTATAGTCATTTGACATAATTTATCTTGTAGTCTTGATCCAGTATTCAACCTAGATTCATGTTAGAAGTGTCATAAACAAATATCTTCCCAGGATATGAGAACTTTAAAATAAAGCGGTAACGTTTTAGTTGGCAGATGTGTTCAAACTATTGAGTCTTTACTGGTGCAGGACTACACTGCATATCTTCTCAGTGGTATTCACTCATGCATGTAAAACCACTCCTCAAATAGATCCCATAATCACAGCTCAAAGTTGATGCTGTCAATACATATTCCCATGACAGGAAAAGAGTTGGGGAAAGCTGAATGGAAAATGGAGAAAGCAGATTCAAAGAGAGATGGAGAGAAATGAAGTCATAGAGTATGGATGATGGAGTGATAGAGAGATGGTTTGGCTTGAGGGGGTGGATGAGTGGAGGAGTCTGTTTTCACTCTAATCTGTTTACTTTGCAATTTGTGTTTTCAGAGCAAGGCCATTCATTCTGCTTAACCTGACACTTCACTCACCAGCAGGAAGAGTGTGTGCATATGTTTCTGCATCCGTGTGTGTATGTGAGGTAAAGCTCATTTAAACCTCCCTTTTATTGAGATGTTTGCCTGCATCTAAACACGCACGCGCATGTGAGTCCGCACGTGTCTGTGCGTGAAAACTCATTTACATCCTGTCTCTTTGTAATTGTGTGTTTATTTATTCGTGTTTGTGCGGCACACATTACATTTGTGTCTTGTCTTCTTGTAATTGCATACGCCTGTGTGCATTTGCACTCGAGTGTGTGAGCACACGCTTGTGTTCGCTCATGTGTGTACTTTTGTTTCATGCGGGCTTCCATTAGCAGTGCAGGGTTGGACTGTAATTATTTAGCAGTGAAGCCATTAGCTGAGGCAACAAACAACAGACACTTTGTTTTAGACTTCCTGCGTCTGATTGTCTGCCGTAATATTCATCAATACACAGCTCATTGTAAATGAAGCTCTATGAAGTGTTCTCTGCAGGGTGTCGGAGAAAAGAAGCAAGTACACAGACATTGATCTGTGTAATATTGAGTTCTTATGATGCAATGTAAGATAAAACATGAGCAATTTTTCTTTAAACTGACTATTGGTTCATCCTTTGCTAATTTGTGTCATTTGGGAGGAGTTCTGGGTGAGAATTGCCAACACTTTCCCAGTCTTTATTGCATCTATATTATGTTGGCATAGTCCAACTCAGAGAACAAAGATGGCAATGAGTCCCTGTACTTCAGTCCAAACCTGGGACCTCCGATGGACCAAGCATCCTTCCTTGCCAGAAAAGTGCCCCTCCTAAGTGGATGCTTTGTTTATGTTTACCTATTCTATACATTTCAATTAGAATGACTTCTGGAATAAGCTTGTGTTTGGCTGCATACAAATTCACAGCAAAACCATTTTCAGAACTCCAAGATAAAACTCAACACAGTCTAAACCCTATTTTTGTTTTCCCCTTGCAGAAAATTACTGCAACAAACATTTTAACTCTACCCAGAAGAGCAGAAATAATCAGTAGAGGTAAACAATCGTATTTTCCGGGAGGATATGTTCAAATCAGTGCACAGAGTTGAACTCCCCTTGGACTTCTCAGATTATCTATCTTTAATGACACTGTCCTACTTGACCTGCACACTAGAAAATATTCCAAATACAGTAGGCAGCAGGACTTTCACCTAAGGCAGTGTACGTGTCCAGGAGACATAATCTGAACACTTGCTCTAAAAAAATATCAAATTGAACCTACAGTAAAAAGAAAAGAGGGTGAAGGACACAACAGACAAAACTATTTCACTGCAACTTCAAAAAAGAAAATGCATAGAACATACTGATAACTGAAAACTGTGTCCAGTCAAATACATTCTTTGTCAATAGTGATTGTAGAACGAGGCAACCTTCTGTTTAAATATTTGTCACTGTGGTAAGGGTCATTTCTAACATCATGCATATTGACATGTTCAGGATTACCTAACTGTAGCTTATTGTCTGACTGTCAGGTTTATTTAGTTGTTAGTTGTTTCATGCTCTGTATTCTTCCGAGCTTGAGTTCCCTTTTTATGAAAAAATAACCTAACTCATTAAAATTTCTTCAATTTGCTCTTGACTAAAATTTGTTCCACTTGCTCTCAGACTCTGTATCTGGCAGGGCAGTTTGCCAGATTGTATTCTGCAATTTGTTGTTGCCACATAGTTACAAGCAAATGTTGTTGTACATACATTCTCTGGTTTTCTTCTCAGTCTTGTTTGAAAACAAAAGGCGCTTTTCCACTAGACCTGCCTCTGACCAGTACGATCTCGGTCCTCTTCAGCCAGACTCAATTTCCATTAGTAAATCCATTGCGGCTCTGCCTGGCTGTTACTCAGATTTTTGTACCTACTTCAGGGATAGTATTAGCTGCACCAAGCCAGATATGGCACAGTAGCAATTTGATTGAGAGCTGTCCACATTCATTGATTGGCTCATAATTTACTGTCACTGAAAACATTATATGTGAATGTCGTTTGCTATCAGAGATCTGCCTCGTACGCAGGAGCAAATATGAGTTTAATCACGAGCAGCGACAGGAACAAATGTGGTAACGTTTGCTTTAGAATGACCGTGATTTAGCAGCGCTGCTAGCAACACGTATCTTTGAAGAACACACAGCAATAAAGAAGAGAGAAGCTGTGGTCAGTTTTCTGACAGGATTTTGCACAGACTGTGTGTCCGGAAAAGAACGTGTAATGGGAAAGCTCTCTTTCCCATTACGCGTTTCGACTCTGGGGTAGAGCCGAAACGCACATTAACCGGTTAGTGTGTGAATTGATAGTGGAAAAGTGTCTAAAGAAAGGTAAGGACAGACTTCAATAGACAATCAGATCATCTGATAAAGTACTGTAATTAAATCCCCTCAAGACCACTTCACAGTGTTATTACTCACATTGGATTATCACACTGCAATGGTTGAATGATCTACATGTTTCAAAACCTGAGCAGATCACTGCAAAAATGTAATATATTCAGAGTGACGGTAACCATAGCACCGATACGACTTTATTAATCTTTTTTTCTTTCTACTACCTTTTCCCTAAGACTTCTATCTTTTATCTGCTGAGCATTATGCACAGGAGCAGCCAAAGGCCCATGGTGGAAGATCTGCACAGATCCGCAGTCTTATCCACCAACAAGACATCAATTAGCTGTTCACTCCAATTCCGCCTTTTGAGTGGATGTTCACTTCAAGTATGAATCCTATGCAATCCTTTATAAATGAGACCCCTGTTGTTTTTGGAATAGTAATATCAGAACATTGTTAAAAGAAAGCTACTTGATGTCCCATTTGCAGTATTACACAAGCCATGTAGAGGAGACAGTAAGGGTTTAAGAAAATTTGTACTTTTCGTACAAATTATGTTTTGTAGAAAACTAGCATGGCATATCACCCTAACTTCCACCTAATTTGAGATATAAATATTATAGAATAATATAAAAGTAGTCATACATATTCACACTAAGTGACTCAAAGTGATATACATTTTGATCCTAGTAATAACACTTCACTGTTAAGCACAGTTTATTATTCTAAAGGTGTAGAAGGGTCGTTCTAAGGAAAGCGCAGCTGGATTGGTCAAGTCATTGACTTTGAAGCAATCTCTCCTCCTGAAGAAGCAAGTAGCCTCTCTCTAACTCCCTCAATAGTTCTGTCAAGAAATATGATGACAGTGGACACAGAAAAGCAGGTCTTAGTGTTAGAGAGAAATTATGAAGTTAGTGGTTGTAATAGGCTTAGCCCAATTGCTGCTTCAAAACACAGAAATACTGGATCACATGTAGCTTCAATGAAGAAATGAGAAGAACATTAAAATACTGGGAGGAATGATTGCAGTTAATGTATAAATGGAAAGTAGCATGATAAAATAAAGTTAGTAAAAGTAAAAAGGCTGGGAAGAAATTGGAAAATTTAACAGTTTTGAGCCACATAGTTACTTTCTTGTAACTATGTGGCATCTCATTGGTTTATAGACTCGTCCTCCAGTCACCGCTGCATATCAGTGCTTGTGAGGGTAGCAGAACATTCCCCCACCCTTCCAACGCCATGCTGTGACAGGCTTAGCGGTGAGATGCATGGATGTGTTATCTCCTGACTTCCATATTCGTAAATCTTTGAGATCAGACGAAATTGAAAAGCTTCAACGGGAGATTGACGCAGCTGAGTGGCTCCGTGGGCGCACCTCCCAAAACCGCATGCTAATGCTCAACTGTGCATATGCTTGTATATACTCAGTGAGTGAAAGAGATTGTTTATAACGTGAATGAATTCACACAGCCTACATAAACATGCATATGTATGAGGCCTAAGCTTTTTACAAACTTGAAAGATTTGCATTTTTGAAAATTAGAGTTCTGAGCATGAAGATTTTCAGTCTTTTTTCCCCAACACGGTCAAGAAAAAAATTCCACCAAACTATTTATTTTAATCTTTGAAGTATCAAAGGACAAAAATGAAAGCAAATGAAGAGTAAAACCTTTTTTTGATAAATTATTAGATACAGTGTCCTGAAAAAGCATTTATACATATTAAACTTCTTTTGTATTTTTGTGATGTTTTCAACCACATTTTTGTAGTTTATTAGTCTATTCATACATCAAAGGCTAAATGCAAATGCACTTTCCAAAAACAAAAAAAAAATCAAACAAATATATTACATCTAACACTTTGTTTCTACTCGCAACCATTCACTACTTCCAATAAAGTACAATGAAGGTTGAAGTTTTCAGTGTTAAATTCGACACGATTTGCTTAAGGGATTTAATCTTCTCTAGAATAAATGTAGCTGTAGGTCATACAGTTTTTTAAAAAAGTTTTTAGAAATTTCAAGGTCACTCAGGGCAGGAAGTGATCACAAGTCATGTTAGTCCTGACAGCCCAACACAGTCTTTAGCATAGGATTACTCCTTGCACCCTGGTGCTATGAATCACTTTTGTGCATATGCAAAATCTCCTCTACATAATATCTTCAAATCTGTTTCTGTTTTTATTTACTGAAGATGTTGTAAAGTTTTCCAAGCTTTAGCAAAGTTGCAATTTACCTGAATATTTCTTAGATCTTGACCTTTTTATATGTACTACAGCAAAATCAGGAATGTTACAGACAAAATGAAGAACCGAGAAATTCACTAGAAAAGAAAAAAGAACAACAAAAGTTTTGATTTGCCCTGTAACCAAAATATTCAATGTTCAAAATAATCAATGTAGCCTCATAGTGAATGGAATAATAATGACCAAAAACACAGAAAAACAACACTCACAGCAGTGATCAATTGAAGAAAGTTTTATATAAACAAATGTGGACCAGGTAATCTATGCCTAAAAGAAGAAATTGATTTCAGCCTTCGGTACTTGTTTTGAGTCTCGGTATGAGTTTGGGAACATGTTTGTTTTCTCATCTTTGTTTCTTTTTTTCCATTGTGCATTCACAGTCAAAAAAACATAAAGCTGGAAAATTAAGTACAGGTACTTTTCAGTAAAGCAGAATATCATCAAAAACTCAACAACCTGCAAAAAATAAGTTTCTGTACATAAAAAGAGATGAATTAGATCATGCATAGAGCCAATAAGAAATGTATTTTTAATACTGAAATATTATAAGATATATACTGTACATTATCACAGGGAATCCACATTGACCATAATTTGATAGTCAGAGAGCCCAGTTTTGGCCCATCCACAAGGAGAGCACAATTGCCTCTTCTCTTGCTGAGTTTTTAAAGAAAACTAAAACAGTTTTCTTGACAGAAAAATAGAGAAGAACCTAATCCAAAAATATAGTAGTACTCTCCTCCTGAGATCTTCCAATGCAGACCTTGAGGTCTGATGTCCTGTAAATTTTAGATGTGTCCCTACACTACATAAAAAACCTTAAGGTTGAACTGGTTGAGCTTTTTTCTTCTGCAGTGTATTATGTGTTTCAGCAATTGGGTGTTGGGTGAAGATTGAGTCTGAGATGGAGTGTGAGATCTGAGGGTTAGCTGCCTGCTGATAAAGCTCACAAACACACACACCCACTCACGCTGCTCGCGTGTGCAAAGACAGACACACGCACACACACTTTCTTTAATTCATTTTACTTCCTCAGATTTATCTTGTTTTCCTCCGTCTTGTCTGCTCATGCCCAGATAAAGTCTTCCAAATTGCATCACCCTCCTCTCTGTAATTCTGCCGCCTCCGTTTCAGGCCTCAAAGCTGTGCAACAAAACAAAAAATAATGATGCATCTGTTATCTCCAAGATTTGAGTTACAACACCATTTATACAGCAGACAATGCTTTCGATGTAATTATTTTGTTTGTCGGCACAGAGGTGACCACAGATGACACAAATATTACCAAAGGCTACAGAAGCCTCGCTCTCTGCCAGCAACATGACTGTAGCATAAATAAATTCTCAACTTTTTAAAAGTTTTTTATTTTTATTTTTATAAAAATACATGCTTTAACCTACTAAAAAGTACAACTGTATGGAAATCATGTCTTACAAAAAACAATTTTATAAATTCACGTCCTGCATTCGGATTCCATGAACTCCTTACTGACTCTTACCCTGAGTGATAACCAAAAGTTTTAAAACAGAATAAATTCAGCCGTAATTAATTTTTGTAAAAGTTTCTGTAGCCATGCAAGTAACAAACGTGTAAAAATTTATGCATAGTAGTATTGTTGTTGCTCTATAGCACCTGTGTGAAACCATCTTTATAAGTGACCCCTGCTCCATCTGACAATCTTTAATTTCCCATTTCTCACCTTCTTAGTATTGATCCATATTTTTTTGCTTTTTCACAAAGCGGATTGTGCTTTCTCACAAGCGCTTGTGTGCTGACCAAATAAAGAGTGGTCAGACTCTCAAATAAAGAGCCTGACCACTCTCAAATAAGGCCAATAAAACCTTTAAAAGAAGAAATGTTTTATCTATTGGTACTCTGGGCATATAGCAGATCATCAAACAAAATTTCTGAAAATAAAACTGGAATGCTGGATTGTTTAGTTCGTCTTAGGTTTGCACCGCTTTGTATCCCATGACCATAACAGCAAATCTTCTATCTTTATACAGTGTACGCAAACATCTTCTTTCAACTGTATGAGCCGTTTCTAAAAGGGTGAATCTGGGTATCTTTAATGAGCTTCTTTGAGTTCTTCAGTTTCTCAGTGCACTTATCAGTCAGTTTTCAGAGAGTTTTCAGGTGCAACTCGGTTCATGTGATCTAACCAGTCATTAAGCTAAACATCTTACATGAGAGGAGTAAATTGCACTGTTCTTAAGCAATCTTTTTAGAATCTCTTTTGTCGAGAGTCGCCATTTGGTAGGAATGTGTTACTTGATTGACACATCCAAATGAATGACAGTCTATTGAGAGGTCTGTGGTATATCTTTTTCACATCATTACCATGTGCATCGGTAATTTCCATCATGAATACTGCAGCATCCCCTGACAGGCACTCATCGGGCTGCGACATCCATCGGGGGAAATGATGGTATTAGACGGGAGGCAGACTCTAGGGGTGAGGCTCCGTGATGAGAGGGTGGAGGGAAGGGGGGACAGCTAATTACCCTTTTATTACCAGGGACCGAACCCACATCCCAGGAGGGCTCGCCTGGCCCTGTTTGAGACAAGGAAGATCCAGCACACCACATTACCTCAGCAGCTCAGGCTTCCTTCCTTGATGCACGTCACATTAAGAGTGCATGCACACAGTGTGCGTCTGTTTCTTTCTGGGCCGACTTTTTCTGGACCCTCATGTTTTGTCTCGTGTGTCTTTTGATCATGCAAGATGACTCATCAAAACGAACGACCTGTTTGTCTTTGCTTAACAGATTTGGAAACTGATGCCTTTGGAATGTATTGCTTAATTTAATGTCAAAACAGTAGTCAGCGTTCAGTTAACAAAACACCAAAACATTATAAAATTTAATTTATGTTTTTGAGCAAACGAAAACAAAATTAATTAGGTTAAATGATGCACCCTATTATAATTTAGCTACCAATTTAAAAAAAAAATATTTGTGGAAAGCCAACAGTTATTATGATCATTACCCAAGTAATTTGATGAAGCATCAGCAAACACTGCAGCTAGATACACAATCTCAGAATATCACAAAGAGCATTTGAAGTTATTTTAATGTTAAACTCTATTTATTACCTCAATGTTCCAAACATTGAATTTTATATACCAGTAATTCTAATAAAAAGATATCTAGGCTTGTCAATATCCTTGTCTGTAAAATATATTTTAAAACCACAATTTCTAATAAAGCTCAACCTTTGACACCCTTGACTCCACTGATGTTACATCAGCCAGGAAATTGTGTTATACAACATCTACTCTTAGACTGAATTATAATATGATGAATAATAAATCCTCTTAACAAAGGGATCATTACCTTAAATCACAGTGTCCTGACACCTTCTGAGTTGTATGTATGTTGGATGCATTAGTAAATTACTTGGGGTCTCTGAGGAATTCCCCACTACCTGAGGTCTTGTATGGTGCATCACTGCTAAAGACCTACCAAAATAAAATGGGGATAAAAAAGATCTCCTCATTGAGGCTTCTCGGGGCCCAAACACATTATTCAGGGATAAAGTATGTAAATTGGACACAAAACAAACAGAAAAATACACTTTGAGCTCTCAGTTTTCACCAAAATGGGAACCAGAAGAAGCCTTGGCACATGTGTATGTGACCTACATGGCAGCATAACCCACTAATGACTTATTTATTAATAATAAATGTGAATCTGGATGCTGACTAAAGAAATCAGATGATAATCAAAAGAGCACTGCAAAAGAATACTTCACTTCTATTTAACAGTAATAAAAACATGAACTTTCTTAGGAGATGCCATTAACTTTCAATGTACAATATTACATTTAATTAGAGTCTCTGGACTGTAGCACTGAAATGTGTAACATTTACTATTTATTTTAATCTGAGTATTGATCCATATGAACAAGGAATATTCTGATCCTACACTTGAAATTTTATCAAGAATCTGAACTCTGTTTAAAAGAAAAAAATATGCATTTGTTTGGCAAGATGCACATCCATGTTTTGGATGACTAGTTTTCCCAAGCCACACCCTTTCTTTGTGTGCATGACATGCAAAATTATTTTAGCCTTTTTGCACCACATTCTGTTGATTAGATTCTAAATCGAAAAGAGAAGTTGAAAGGCTTTCTGTGTGTGTGTGTGTCGTGTGATCCTGATTCTTTCCATCATCTTGAGACAGAGCAGATGGGTTTTTAAAAAACTTAATTTGGTTGTCAACAATTTGGGGTTCCAACATGAGGCCAAGTAGTATTTTATCCACAGCTTAATTAGCATGAACATATTCTTGGTTGCAGACACAAATTAAAGTTTTGAAGGTATTCTGCCTTAAACATATTTGTTTATATCAGGATTTTTTTTCACCTGTGTTTTGGCTAGAGACAAAAAAAACTCTGGGTTGACAAAAGTTCTTTGAGTTTAACTTCCCCTCGGGAATTGGTGCAAGTTTTTTGACAAACTGTCAAAATTCTATGAGCTAATTTGGCTAAAAAGTGCAGAATGTTGTCCCTACATGGAGACAGAATGTAGAGATTGCAGCTGGGACCTTCTTCCTCCCCTGCTTTGTCTCTGTACAGCTAACTATGCAAAATCTGGGACTTTTTTTAGCTGCTAACAAGGCGTCATCTTGTCCAACTGTGTCACATCCGAGCCAAAGCTGCTAATAACAGTTTTTATTGTTTTTTTTTTTCTTTCCAACACAAATCCTCCCAAACTCTTTGTGTTTCACAGAGCAACACGAGCATGGTGTCGATGCTGTAGTACATGGCCCAGTCGTGATTCAACCCCCTCATTAACGAACAGAAACACCATCCGTGGGGCTCGGCTGTCACTGTTCACATTATAAGTTCATAAGCCCATCTCTAATTCATGGAGGAAGCTTACCGAGCATGTGTGTGTTCAGTGTGTGCTTGGGATGGTTTCAAAAGGGAGCCTGCTGCTTGGTTTTATGCTATCTGTTTTAGATGGGTTAATGAGTCAGACTCAGAGCAACAGTCAGAGTTCCAGCCTTGTGTTCACAGAGCTGGAAGCTTCTAGAAGAAGGTAATTTATTTTGCTATTTAGGTGTCAGGGGCAACTGTCATCTTTGTTCTCCTTGTGTAATTTAGTATAGCATAACTCAGTCTCTTTTGTTATTACAATGCTGTGAGGAGCGGGGATATCTGGTTAATCCTGCCTAGTCTTATAAAAAAAGAAAAAAAAAAGGCACCTCACGTGGGACAGGTTCGGTTCATTTCATTCATAGAAGTTTTAATGAAGCATCTTTCCGAGTTTGCACTCTTAATTAACAACCGCGCCGGATAACAACTCTATAAATGTATTTCCGCTTTGTTTGTACTCATAAAAAAAAACAAAAAACTGCAGTCAGTTCTTTGAACATGCACTACAGATTTGATCACTTCCAGGACTGTAATGGAATCAGTCTGTGCAAAAGAAATTAATTAGTTTATGCTCAACTAAATTATTTTATTCAGATTTCTTTTGAGTAAAACAAAAAAAAGACCCCAATGTGCAAAAAAATAATAATTAAGAAAAAATTTAATAAATAACTGAAGACGCAACTCAATAACTTCGGGAAAATAAAAAAAATCTCCCCGATTAAAATGGCATATCTTATCTGTCCAAATATATAGACTAGGTGCATCTCCATAAGTTACAATATTATTGAAAACCTCATAAAATATATCAATTTATTAAAGATATAGAATGTCATTTAAGATCAAAAGTGGGCAGGGCACCCAAAAATTGTACTTGAGTAAAAGTAGCACTTCTTGAACAATATTTTTACTCAAATAAAATTGACTCTCTATCCAAGAAATTACTCAAATAATAGTAAAAAAGTATTTTGTACAAATGCTACTCAAGCAGAGTAATTGATCAGAAAATCTGATTTAATAAAATTATGTCAGACAAAAATACTCAACCCCCTAAAGGGACAAAGAATAATAAAAAAAAAAACTTTCTTGTGTCCACCAGATGGTATGTAGTGCAACTTCATACTATCTGGTATGCACCACATATTATCTGGTGCGCACAAGAAAGTTTATTATTTAGTTTTTCTTTTTTTTTTTTTTCCTTCAATGTTCCTTTATGGGCTCTGCACAAAATTTACAAAGTTATGTGCAAAGTTTGCTACTTTAAAGGCTAAAATAAATAAATGAAATACAATAAAATAAATACAAATAAATAACACAATTACAAAGAGAAACCCTCCATTCATCCAATACATAAACCCACTTATCCTTTCAGGTTGCCAGGGAGGTTGGTGCCATTTTACAACAGTCATTGGACATCATGGACAGGTCGCCAGTCCATCACAAGGCAACTCAGAGACAAACAACCATTTATGCACACACTCACACCTAAGGACAACATACAGAGAACAATTTCCTTAACTGTTATGTATTTCAACTGTGGGATGAACCTGGAGTATCTGGAAAAAACCCATGCACCCACAGGGAAAACATGGAAACTCCACCATTCATCCTGCATGACAACAGTGCTGTGCATGCTGAAGAAGATACATGAAAAAAGTCGCCACCAAAATGGTCACACTCTCATTTTGTTGGACGCCTTTAGCTTGATTACGCCGCATTCGCTGTGCATTGTTTCATAAGCTTCTCATGGTCAAAATTTATTCCATCAGTGATGCATTATCTTTCACAAGTCTGATTATGACAGAGTCTGTGCGCAAAGCCTCTGCAATTCATGGGTAAGGTTGACTCTGTGGTGGCCAATCCATGTGTGAAAAAGATGTCTCATGCTCCCTGAACCACTCTTTCACAATGTGAGCCCGATGAATCCTGGCATTGTCATCTTGGAATATGCCCGTTCCATTTGGGAAGACAAAATCCATTGATGGAATAACCTGGTCATTCAGTATATTCAGGTAGTCAGCTGACCTCATTCTTTGGGCACACAATGTTGCTGAACCTAGACCTGACCAACTGCAGCAACCCCAGATCATAGCACTGCCCCCACAGGCTTGTACAGTAGGCACTAGGCATGATGGGTGCATCACTTCACCTGCCTCTCTTCTTACCCTGATGCGCCCATCACTCTGGAACAGGGTAAATCTGGACTCATCAGACCACATGACCCTCTTCCATTCCTCCAGAGTCCAATCTTTATGCTCCCTAGCAAACTGAAGCCTTTTTTTCTGGTTAGCCTTACTGATTAGAGGTTTTCTTACGGCTACACAGCTGTTAAATCCCAACCCCTTGAGTTCCCTTCGCATTGTGCTTGTGGAAATGCTTTTGCGTTCACAATTAAACATACTCCTGAGTTCTGCTGTTGTTTTTCTTCGATTTGATTTGACCAAACGTTTAAGTAATCGCCGATCACGATCATTCAGGATTTTTTTCCGACCACATTTCTTCCTGGAAGACGATGGTTCCCCACCATCCTTCCAGTTTTTAATGATGCGTTGGACAGTTCTTAACCCAATTCTAGTAGTTTCTGCAATCTCCTTAGATGTTTTCTCTGCTTGATGCATGCCAATGATTTGACCCTTCTTAAACAGACTAACGTCTTTTCCACGACCACAGGATGTATATTTTGCCATGGTTGTTTAAGAAATGAGGAGTTACTCATTGCATCAGCTGGGGTTAAATAACTTGTTGCCAGCTGAAAGATAATCGCCTATGCAGTACTTATCCAATAGGAGGCTTGTACCTATTTGCTTAGTTAAATCCAGGTGGTGACTTTTTTTTTGGCCAGGCAGTGTACTTAGTACATACCTTTTACAATAGGAAAAGGTACCTATATGTATGTACAACCGGGTAAAGTACTTCTATCAACAATGCATAATGTCTAGTGCATATTTTTTAACTTCAAATATCTCAGCAGGCTCAGCAGATGTCAACAAAGCCTGAGTTTAAACAAGAATTCTCACTCTTACAAACTGAACTGGTGTGTCTGTATCTGCCGAAGTCATAGTTAAAACATGCTTGTTCTTCATTTATTGCTTTGTAAGTTACTGACAGTTGGCAGAGTATCCAGAAATTTTTCTCAAATGAGAGCAGTGACACTTCACAGCGACAATTAGTCAAGTAAAAGTAAAAAGTACAGTGTATTAAACTACTCCTAAAAGTATATTTTTTTCAAAACATTTCCTCAAATAATGGCAACGGTATAATTAGTCACTACCCACTTGTGTAAGACCAATTAAAAACAGTTTTTTAATAAACCATCAATATCAGTTTTCTGAGAAACTTGTCCATGTAATGTACTGTAGGCATATGCATATTCTGCACATACTAATAATTGTATGAGACCAATAAGCAACAGTCATGTCCTTTCTGTACCTAACTAATATGGTTCTAACATTGTCTTTGCTTCAGTGGTGGATTATCTCAAGAAAAGTGAGAGTTATAGCCCAGGTACTGGGTACATGTCTGAGTGGTGGTGATGAGAATTCTGTCTCTTTTTAGAGAACCGATTCTTTTGGATCAGCTCACCGAAAAGAGCCGACTCATTTGGCTCCCAAACGGCTCCTCAGATTTTGTTGCACAAATTACTAAAATAAGCTTAAAATGAATTGCTGATGAAATAAACAAAATTGTTTGAAATGGTGTGAAAGTGTGTGATTCAGCAGTGTGGCTTTTAAGATGGAGCATACTTCTCTCTCTCATACCTGGAGTCTTTGCCCTGCCCCTCTGGTGCGGTGTGCTGCTGATTGAGTGCTGGCTGCACTGTAGCCCTTCCCCTCCCACTCAGTGCAGACACCAGCAACTCTCCCACACATTATCATAAAACTTTCACAAAAAACCCCAAAACCAAACCAAAAAATCAAGGGCTCTCAGTGAGGAGCCAACACCCATTGTTCACTTCAAAGAGTCTGAAACATTTACGAGCGACCCATCACTAATGAGTGGTGGCTCTGGCTGCAGTTCAAATCTCGTAAAACTGTAGAATGCCATTTGTTCACTTATAGGCCTATTACATGTTTCTAAATATTTTAATAAGATATAACACTTTTCTCAGCTATTCATTCCTGTTTTTTTTTTCTTTTTTTTCTGTTGGTTGACAACCAAATGACCTCCCCAAATCATTTCTGAACTGTATTTTGCTTTGTTGCAGCAATCATTTTCCTGCTGGTAGGTGCCAGGCTGGATTCTTACATTATGTCTTTGATGGAAAAATGTTTAACTAATGCCAAACATATCTGATACTAACATGTGCAATGATAAAGACACAATGCTGTTCTTCTAACCTACATTTGTTCGTTATATTATGCTTTGATTATGCACATTTACACACCAGTTTTAAAGTCCCTCCACTGGCTCCCTGTAGCTCAAAGAATAGACTTTAAAATACTGTTGTTAGTTTATAAATCACTGAACGGCTTAGCACCACAATACATTAAAGATCTGCTGTTGTTGTATCAACCTTCCAGACCTCTCAGGTCTTCCGGTTCTGGTCTGCTCTGCATCCCCAGAACCAGAACCAAACTGAGGAGTAGCAGCTTTCAGCATCTATGCACCACAAATTTGGAACAAACTTCCAGAAAACTGTAAAACAGCTGAAACACTGACTTCCTTTAAATCTCAACTAAAAACCCACCTGTTTAGAATTGTATTTGAAATGTAATCAATTACAAATTTATTGATGGAACTTGACTTAATGCTTTGTTTTGATTATTGATTCTATGTTGCTTTGTGTTTCTGTGTTTGTAATGATGTAAAGCACTTTGAAATGTCTTGCTGCTGAAATGTGCTATACAAATAAAATTTGATTGATGATTGATTGATTAGATGATAATTTTCAGAGTTTGAGGCTTAATTTCTTTTTTACCTTCCTGAATTATTCTACCTTTGATTAATAACTGGAACATTGATCAATATATTTGATGTACATTTGCTTGACGATTTTGATGATGGCATTTGACAAAATGTAATGTTTATTGCTTCTTTTCACAGTTGGTTACAGTATTGTTTTGTGGTCCAAAGCAATTTGAACTGCCTTTTTGAAATTTGCTGTACAAAATTCTTGACTTGACCTTTGAACCTACATGGATCTCTAAGGCTGGAGTTTTAAATAAAGTCTGTAATTTAATTGTTCTCCCAGCCGATGCTAAAGCTGCTTTAGGTGCATTTGAAACTGCTGAATGGAAGATCAACATGCGACACTTAAATGAAGCTGAAATTAACAGTTTCCCACTAATGAAAAGGCGAAGATTAACTTGTGCAAACTAGAACTGGCTTTGGAGTGGCTATTTGTTGATCTGATAAGAAATGTAGCTTTCTGAGAAAGTAAACTTAATTGGGAAAATGTGTAAATGCATGTAGACCGTTTATCTTTGAGGCTGAAAGTTTAGCATTTTTTTCTCTGCTCTATTACTGTTTCTCTTTCATTTCTTTCCCAGTCAATCAGCAGCTTGTTAATTGTAGATGCATAGCTGCCAAAACAAATAGAGACAACACTTTTAATGGAGTCTTTAATGAATTACAAGAGAAGTGTTTGTTTAAAGATTTACAGTAATTACAAAGCTGTGAGATCATCTCCACACTGGGCACAGATGAACCCGATATCGACCTTCTCCTCCGACTCTGAGCCGGACAGCAAACAACGGCGTCTCCCAAAATGTCAGCCTGCTCCTTTAATTAGCCGCTTGCTGTCTGCTTGCAGTGTGGCGAGCAGCTCTGATGTATCGATGCTGACGATGATGATGATGCAGTCAGACACCTTCCCCTGAACACGATGGCTCTGAACACGAAGCCTAATGTGAAATTTAGCCCCTCTGTTTGCCATCTGCTGCTGAAAATACCTGATTCTCATAAACATACTCACCCTGCCTTCTCTTCTTGGGGCTGCTGCTGCTGCTGCACCTGCTTCAGGCCCATATTCACACAGCAATCAATGAGGGGATCCCACACACAGATATATAGGCTGTGAAAATTGGCTTTCTTCTCCTTCAGAAGATTCTGGTGATTACCTATATAGTCTTCTTGATTGGAGATTGATCGTGGGTTGAAATTAAACAGCAGTGGGTCTCCTTTTTGTGGTTTGTGCAAAGGCTGATGGGCAAATGGAGGATTATTGGGTAGAAGAGATGGAAAATGGGGGAAAAGGACGAGCTGCCTCAGAGCACAGTCCAGAGAAAATTACCATCTTCACGAGACATTTAATCATTTCTGAAATACTAAATATCTCTTATCTATTTAAAATGAGTGAGAAAATAAAGAGAATATTTAGCTATTTTTAGTAGAAATCCAATAACCTTCCCTGAGCTTACCCTGATGATTACAGTCGATGCTGGGATATTCTGGGACCCAATGTACAAAGAGCTTCAATATGTTTCCTATAAATGCAAAACTTAAAAACATTAAGGCTTAATATGTTATTTTCATAGTAAGTTATTATTGGCAAAACAGCAATGCTTCCTGTATGTTTATGTAGGATGACATTTTCTTCTTCTGTTAATAAGGGAATCATAGTTAAATATCATCTCACTCAGTCAACTGGATGGATAGAATTTGAGAAGCAATTGTCCGAAGCTGTGTGGAAATATGTACTGTTGATGGAAACACTGAACTCCCCCTTCTCGGTCCTGGTCCAATTCAGCAGGCAAACATCCCACCAGTCTCTTTCATTCTGCTTTTTGATGATAACATGGAAAATAAAATAAGATATTGTCGGTTGTCAGTCATTCTTTTCCTCCTCTGAACTTGTGAACTTGTAACAGTTGTCCCAGTCTGCCATGATTGCTGTGTTTGAGTCAATGCATGGGTTATCAATTTTTCTTTTAGTTTATTTATTTTATTTTATTTTATGCTTTGTTTGCTTTTTTCATTCCACTGCATAATGCACTAGTAGCTCATGTTACTCCAATAAAAGCAGTGTTCAGACATTAAACATTAGATGAATTGTGCCATTTAGCCTTTGGAAAATATAGCCAAGGTAACTAAAGCAACGATAATGCTAACTTAAAGATACAATTATGAAGTCCGAACTTATTCAAAATTTTATCAAAACAAATTGTGCACGTTGTTTTAAAAGACAAGTTCAAAAACACTTCCCCTTTCACTTTTTAGTTCTCTTTATGTTGAAAATGATGCAGTGAACCCATCAGTACCTGATATGAGGATAGTGAGCAATGACATTAAGCAGGTGTGTTGCAATGGGCTTATGGACTCAGGTGTAAAGAAATAATAAATGAAATTGAATGTGCAAGACAAATTTCAAGATAAAGAAGGTATTAAGACTATCAGAATTAAAATCTAAACTCCAGAGGATCTAAAAGAAAAGTTTTAGTAAACATGACATGAATTGTGTACATTTTTAATTCAATTCCATTTTACTTATTTTCTGCTGTTTATCCATCAATCTTGACTAAGCATTTCTGAAAGCAGCATGACATTGTTTATTCAACCTAACCTGGTAATTTAGTCATTATTTGCCTAATAGACAAACAAACTGCTCAAAATTTCCTCTGCATTGGTGAAAAAGCCAAACAGTCTGATTCATCTGATTGAGTTTGTGTCTGTGAAGAATAAAATAACTGAAGGTCTGGTTTATTATTTATTTTGAAGAGCATTTCTTAAAGTATGGCTAAAGCTTGTATGAAAGAAGTTTTCACTTTCCTCTTTCTGATTCTCAGAGATGAGATGTGACACTGGAACGTAAATGCAAAGCGAACAAGGTCCCTGCTGCTGGGGAAAGAACATTTTCATTGTACCCCCAGAAGCAATTATATTCAGCCAAGAGTTAGAAAGAGCCACTTTGGTAGAAAAAGAAATTATAAAGTTCTGAAGTGCTCTTTGAAAGAAGGCCAAGTCTTTCCCTTTATTATTCGCACCATCTTTGAGAGATATAGCCATGTTAGCAGGAGGCTGACTTGGAGTTAAGTGCTCGCACTCTGACAACTCTGTGCAAATTCATATTAGCCAGTGCCGGGATGGGAACTATATAGAGGTTTAACTCATAAAACATTTAGAGGCCCCGTCTCAGATTGCACTTAGAAACTATTTAGAGTGATATGCAAAGGAAAACATAATAAGAATGAAAGTGCTACCGCTGGTGATCTTGGACACATAGATGGTGATCTGTTTAAGAATCCGCATACGCTGTCGGCTTTTCTGAGCTTGCTTCACTTGATTATTCTAAACATGAGCAATATCTAAAGAAATCATTGAAGGTCGAACAGTAGATGAGAAGACGAGAACTGCTCAGAATAACAGCAGAGGGATGAGCTGCCTTCTCAGGCTCATGTTTGGAGGTTTTTACGCCCAAATAAACTCAATTTTACAACAGCGCTAACCTGATCTGAACCAGAAAATGGACCCATACGCCTGGAAAATCTCTCAGCAGGCTCTCACTGTCATTTTTCCCAGCCAGCCTCTGTGGAGTACTGCAGTATATGGAGAACAACACATTCTTGCAGAGTGCACATGCTTGCTTCATCTGCTGAAACATACCAACAATGCAATTTATTTATTTTTTTCCCCCAGAATTTCAGTTGATCTACTTTTGTTAGTCAGTTTAGTGCATTGAAAGAATGCTAATAAGCTTGAATTTCTACTCATTTTTTCACTGCCAAACTCTGGTATGGCTCTACCACCTTTGCACATCTAGACTGAATTTTGTATCCACTCTTCTTTGAAAAACAGGCCTCCTGGCTGCTTCTCTGATCGACACTCGACTCATCAGTTTAGATGGACAGAAATGTCTTGTTGGGCTTTCAGATGATGACCGGAGCTCAGAGAGCAGTGATATCATCTGAATATATTATGGTTATCTGACATAACTGCAACTAATTACACTGGATTTTACTTAAGGTTGCTACAAGTCTAGCAGGTTATCTTGTAGTAGGTTTGAGAATCTACTTTTGCTCTGTAACACTCAAACACACATTGTATTACTTATTGTGATTTAGAACAACTGAGGAGCTAGAGAGGTCCTCAGTTGTTTAAAATTTGACTACAGAATAACTTCTCTCTGTTCTCTTTCATAGGTTTTCTGTCACTTGCATTTTGTTTGTGCAAAATAGCACTTATGCATTCTTCACTCATGCACATCATAGACCACTGAATTCACCTACCTTCACACTCACGTGGAAAATTTAGATTGTAACTTTTATTTTACGAGATAAATAATTAAGGAACTTTCTGTTTTTTTGTTTGGTGACCTTTGACCTTTGTAGCAAGTGGTATCAGAGCAGAACAAGGTTACCATAAATGTGACACATTTCAGATTTTTACTTGTAAAAAAAAAGAAAAATCACATATTTTGCCTTCCACATTGCAACTATCTGCAAACTCTGTGCTTCTCTGGAACATGAAGAAGAAATTCAGTTTATTCACTCAGTTCCTAAATTTCATGATGAACTTAGGAACACATTGTCTTACCACACTTAAACAGATCATAACAAGATCAACCATTCAAATCTTGGATAAAAGTTAATTTGATTTTTTTTTTCTACGGCTTAAACCAGTGCCTACTTATGGTCTGAATGACTTCTTGTCAGAACTCACCAAAATGTTGGCACATGAAGCTGTACAGTCTTGAAAAAACAGAAATGATAAGAACTGCCTATTCTCAGTCAACATTGTTGCAAACTGCTGTTTGATAGAACTGGTTGTGTAACAAATCGATGCAGAGGGAGGCCTTTAAAGTCAATAAAATAGTGTATTTCCCTGTTATTGTCTGCTAAGCAGAAAAAATGTGTGCACTACTCAAGAAGACTCAACCACAATCTTTCCTTTAATACATTACATTTTCAAAGTGTGGAGCATGCCTCTATTGAAGGGGACTGGTGGTATGATGGTGGGATACATTATCCTGCTTTTTTTTGTTAGGTTGTCAAATTCTGCAGCCAAAACAGATGATGGACTTCTTTCCATGTTTCAAATGGGAAAACTAAAGGGTAAAGTAACTGGGCATTTGTTTATTCCAATATTTGTCGGCTTATTGACCTATGACACAGCGATGATGACTAGCAAAAGGGATGTTGCGCTTGCTAGTTTTTGAATGTTGAGAGTGATGTAAATTTTACTGAATAGTGGATTGCAAGGAATGTAGAGGGAGCTGGATGGATGCTGTCATTGTTTTGACATATAATGATGTGGTGGTCACTGTCCTCATTTCATCAATAGAAGAGAAGTTTACTAATGGCCTAAGTCATCTTTTAGAAAAATAATACATCTGTGACCTAAGCAAACACACTTCAAATCTTAGAAATTTATGATAAAAAAAATAAATAAACAAGGAGCAAAGGGAATAAAAGATCCTTTGAAGCTTCTTTCAGTTGCTACATTTTCAAAGAAGCCTGGAACCTAATTGATGAAGAAATTGTTTTTCAGTAATAACAAAAATGAATAACGAAGATTCTTTTTTTGACTCATTTCATATTTTCCTGGAAAAGAGAGATGCCTGGAATTTCTTTCTGGAACTTTTACAAGAAATGACTCAATTTCAGAAAAGCCGAGACTCAATGTATGGACGAAAAATGCATTTGTAGAGCCTTCTGCTTCTTTTGTCAAACCAGAAAAAATGTCCAACCTTTTTGACCGAAGTACTGCAAGCAGCCTTATTTTGCTTTAACAAAGAAAAGGTGCGCTGACCTCCTTCACACTCTGCACAAGTGCACTGCAAAGACCACAAAACTGCAAATCTTAAACTTGAAACTCTTTCGTGCTGTAGCTTAAAGCCTTTCGCTGAAAAGAAATTTGTCGGTGCTGCCTAAGAGAAATTCCCTGGGTGGGAGGTTAGCAGTATGTGGTTAAAAGCTTCACGTCTGCCTCAGTCTGGACTCTTGTGAGAACAATTTCATCAACAGAGACTCAAAAAGACCTCTCAGAAAATGAATTCAGCTCCTGTTAATGAGGGGAGCAGTATGCGGCAGGCTCTGCCAGAGAACATTTTGGACTTTAAATCTCCATTATTTACACCCAGCCCGCCTTTGATATCTTGGGTTTCCACATAAATCCTGCCGTGTCGATCGTCCAGCCGAGTCCATCTGAAGGTAAACGCAAGTGAACCACAGGGGAACAACACCGGCTTAACGCCAATGATGTCAAGTTACTGAAACATTTTCATCATCCAGCAACAGTGGGAGAATGTTTTCAATTAAGTCCTTTCATGATTTAGTAATTCCAGTTTCCCTTAAACGGATCAGAGGACCTGTCCTGTATGTCCTTCCTTCCCTCCGTCATCCCCCCTCACTTTTTTGTTTTCAATTTCTACCATAATTATTTTGTTCACACTCAGAAGGTGTCTCAACAATTCAGTGTCATCACCTGGAGCTGTTTTTTTTTTTTTTTCTCTCTTCTGGCACTTCCAGACCTACAATTCAGAGCACTTGTGATTCTCTGCTCCCTGTCTGGCGATCCTATCACTCTGACCATCTCCCTCTCCAGCAGCCACTCCATTCTTTGCTTATGTTTGTTTAATACTCTGTGGAGTTGTCTGCCTGGGATTGGGTGTCTAAGGTGCGATTTCCAATTGATGGGATGGAGAGGGTGGAGTGAGAGTGGAGGTTACGGAATTGGAGGAGAAAAGAGAAGAGGCCGAGTCGATGGGTGAGCAAAGTGTTTTGGTTCAGAAAGCATCGGGGTGAACTGTTTACTGCACAAAGAGACGCTAAAAGTTGAATGGAAAGTGAAAGGACTTCGGTGGAGTGCTGGGAATTCATTTTTCATGAGAAATTGCACAGTTTTGCAACAGCGCATCGAACCAGAGCACTTAAATCCCTTTTTTGACAAAGGCCAGCAGAGCAAAGCATTAAAACGATAAGGTGAGTTCTGTTTGGTTTCCATTAAATCCCTGCCACCACTTATTTGAGTCAATTATGTTGTAATTTTGATGGAGGTGCTCGGTTTGTGTGAATAAAGCCACAAAAAAGTCAGCTGGTGTTCATAGTCTTTGATAACATAGAGTCAGGGTCAAAAGATCAGCACTCAACACAGAGAAAGACTAAAACCATTTTACCTGCTTCTTGTTTGGTGAAGGTCTATTTATACATCTTGTTTAGAGAGCACTGGATTGTAAAGCTCTATATTCTGTCTATAGGAGTAGAACAAAAGCTAAAATTGTACAGTGCAACTTCTGCTGTGCTGTGTTGTTTTTTTTTTTTGCTTTTTTGCATAATTTAAAATGTTTTAATGATATCATTCATGAAGGGGAAAAAATATTTTAAAACTACTTGACCTACAAACGTACTAGATGGTTTTGCCAGTCTTGGCAGCAACAGCTACCCTATCCATTATTTATAATATCTTGTAATGAGTCTTTTACATCACTGTAGATTAATTTTGCTGTATTCTTCTTTGCTTTTCATTAATTCAGACATATGAAGCAGTGAGGGGCAACAGGGGTCTGAGAATAAATTGCCTTTTTAATGCCATGTCCAAGCAACTCAATCAGATTTAAAACTGGACTTTAACCCACATACTCCCAAACCTTCAACCTCCTGGCAAACTGATATGCCCAGATATATCAGTTGGCATTCTCCAAGAGTTTTCTTGCAGAGAGAATTCATGGTTTTGTCGTTACAGCAGAGGTGGGACCAAGTCATTGTTTTGTAAGTCCAAATTCTTTATCCTCAAGTCAGAGTCAAGTCTCAAGTCAAGTCACAATTGAAATTTTAAGCGCTTTCGAGTCTTTTTGTGAAGCAATGTTGCAATTATATGTTAAATGTAAATAATTGAAATAACTAAAGATCTGCATCCATCACAAAACATTATGAAATACTGTATATGTAACTAAACTTGCAAAGTATAAAAAAGTCATTCTAAAATTGTACCTCTATTGCAGGAGCTTCCAATTTTTTCAACTTTAAAATAAGAGTGCCTTAGACTGACAACTCCATATTGGCAACCTGTTGATCCAATAAGAAAACATTAAATGTTTTGCTATATTTTTAAATCAGTATAGAGTTTTGGCCCTTTTGGCCCTATTTAGACATCAATGATTGTATCTATATGATTGTGAAAATCTTTTTGCACCCCTCACCCCCCACATGGTGTCTTGCATTTTTTATTTATTTATTTTTATTTTTCTTGTGTGGTGTTGTTTTTTTTCGTTCGTAAAATATGGGTGATTTGATTGGCTGTGTACCGAGTGTCGAAAGATAGAGACGGTCTGTATTTTGTTAATACAGAATGAGTGCAATTAATTGATGCCAAATTTTTTTAAGAGGTCCCCAAGTCCACTTCAAATTTCTGAAGTCATAGTTCCAGAGTCCAAGTCAAGTCAGAAGTCTCTAAACATTTTTTTCAAGCCAAGTCTAAATTCATAATATTAATGACTTGAGTCTGACTGGAGTCGAATCCCAACCTCTGTCCTGAAACAGCTAAACAGCCCCTTCTTTTTCTAAAATGCATATTGTTAGTGTTGTGCCTGACTTCAATAGCTTCAAACCTTAGAAAAATCTTCCCTTTTGTCTATTTCCAACAGATTATTTCTTCTAGAGTTTTGCACTGGTGCCATGGCATTGAAGCCATTCATGAAACTTAAAGGACACAATGTGTACTGAACTTTATCTGACCATGAGAGACAAAAGACTTTATCAGATGAAATCAATCTTCACTATCTTATACCCTTATTTTTTTTACACAAAGTACAATACACTTTGCATTTCACGCTCAATCCTCTGCTGGGCATCAACAAACTCTGTGTTTGAGCAGGGTCTATTTGCCATGGCTCCTTTATAGCTCTACTCAGAAATTACCTGTTTAGTTTTAGTGTTTAGGTAAATAATAATTTCCTTGCTTCAGCTTCACCGGTTTTTACCTATGAGCAAAATGATTTATAATTAATCGTTGAAAATATTATATATCAAGTGTAAAACAATAAACAATTTACTATTCATTTAGTTTTAAAGTTAATGCTATGGTCACTCAATAACTTGTAGTAGGGTCATCAAAAAAGCGTTTCTTGGACAGTCAGTGTGGACAGTCATTTTGCTCTGGATGAACCAGCTTCCACCTCTAACTTTGGGCCTTGCTGCAAGCAGCTCAGCTGACTCACATCACTGCGCAGAACTGTCATCCTGAAGGGGCATCACTCAACTTGACAACATCTGTCAGCGCCAAACGGATCGTCCCCAAAGTCATTCTACAACATCTCTAAAGTGCAATCAAACTTTTACATCAGCAGGCACGCTGGGAAACCCCCGAAGGAACGAGCGTTACTGGAACGCCACTTTTCTCTCCCCATCCACCACAAGGCGGACGGTGCCATCTGACTGCCTTACCCTGACTGCTATTATACTGCCTTCCTCTCATTTATCGCTGGCATCCATCCAGACACTAATGAGGATAGGCTCTTATGTTTTTTGGGGGGTTTTTTTTTTTCTCCCCAAACGTCATAAAGTGGCAGGAAGTTAACAGCTGAAACACATGTCTTCAAATTGTCAAAAAGTAGAAAAACGACAAGGGAACTGGCAGTGAGTAATTTGAAGGGAGAATGAGGCAAGGAGGAGAAAAAGGAGGAGGAGGGAACAAAGTGGCGTGCAGTTGTAATTTAAGGTCCCGGTGTGGACATGCAGGTTCTTTCTAAACATGTTGGACGTGCCTCCGTTACTGAGTACTTCAAGTACCCTGCCAGCCCTCTTTAGTCGTCCCCATCGTGATGCAAAGCGGAGAAAAGAGGCATCTTTTAAAGGCAGCATATGGTTGCCGAGGATATTCCACTGATGTATTGTCATGGGACATTTCGCATTCCCAGCTCTGCTGCGGAGGACCGGCTCTGAAACCGAGCCAGATGTCCGTGTCTTCACAGATATCGTCCTGATGTCTTGCTGCTTTATTGGCAACAGCAGTGGCATGTTCAGCCGGCCGTGAATGTTAAGGCTATTCTGACGGGGAGACTATAATAATAATAATAATAATAATGACCACAATTTTTATGGTTATGGTTTTAATAACAGATGAGGACAATGATTAAAAAAAGCTGAAGGTGTATTAATTATACATTTGGGAGAAGGACTGCAAAGAAGCTTTGATCTATTTTTTTCTGCATGTTTTATATATTTGATGTGAAAACCCCAGGACGCCGACTTTTAAACAGTAAAGTGATGAAATAGCTTTGAACATGCCCACCTACAACTACAAGCTTCCATTATTTAATCATAGGAGCTGCTGCATGTCTGATTGCTTTTCCAGTAAGGGGAGGATTTCATTTTGAACACTTTAGTATTTCATCCCCTCCTGTGGGCTGAATCTCTGCAAATTTTATTTTTTTCAATGTTTTTGTCTTCTTTTCCACTTTGGTTTTGACAAAAATACAAATCAAAAGAATCTCCTTGGCTATTTACTTTGTACTTGTAAGATAATCTGTTGAGAAACCGGCTGTCTGTGATGTTATTACATCACACATTTATGTTGTGGTATGATAAATGACCAGGACAGCATTTTTCTCTGCAATCTGTTTGTGATTGTTTAACTAATCACCAGTCTTTGTGATAGAAGTAAGGACTTCTACAATATTTTAGAGGATATGTTTTACAAGTTCTCCACCTCAGCAACAGTTATTGCACAAGTTAAAGTCTAAAGCTTTTATTCTGTCTTAGTTTGGAGAATTTGTTTGTACTTTTTGTTCTAGGGACAAATGTGTTTTAAAAATATAATATAAACATAATGATGATTGAAAAAAAAAAAACAACTTATGACTAATGGGAGATCAAAACTATTACACTGTGATGGATACTGCCATTTCAGATGAGTTTTCAGCACTAGCTCTACTTTTAGCTCCTGATGGACATGAGGGTAAACTCTCAGGGTGAGCCTAGCCAGCTCACTCCATGCACCTTTATAAATGATTGTCTACTCTCTGCTATATACCATAACTCATGATCTAAGGTGAGATGCTGGAAAGTAAATGGGCCAGTAAATTGAGAGCCTCACTTTTTGGCTCAGCTTTTTCTTCATAATGACAGACTGGACCAACGCCCACTGCAGACAAGACCTAAATCCTTCCATCTCCCAATCCTTCCTACAATAACTCATACACATAACACCAAAATACCTAAACTCCTTTAATTGAACCAGAGACTGACCATGGACCTGGAGGGAGCAGTCCACCCTGTTGAGGACTATCACCTACGACTTGTAGAGCTGACTTTCTAACCTGCTTGTTTATACTTGTGTGTTAACTGCTCCAACACATGCTGATCATTTTTGCCATAGCAAAATTTAAACAGTTCTTAGAAATTTTAGCACAGCCTTGTGTCCTTCAGATGTTAGCGTCTTATTTGCAACATCAGATTCAAGTCTTTTTTTCTATTTTTTTTAAACTACAGACTGAATCCCAATACCTTCTCTGTGTACCTCTTGGAAATTCTGTGTCCAGAGGTTATCTGCATCAGGAATTCATCAATCTCATCGAAGGACTTCAAGAGTTGACCTGCAGAAATTCATTGCAGTATAAACAGTCAACAAATTACCTGCTCTCCTTGAATCTGTGTCCATGGCATAGATGTCCTCATCTCTTAGGACTTAAAGTCGTAGGTCAGTCATCCCTTCGTTGATGTGTCTCATAAAGATTAAAATCCTTTCGGCATTTTGCAATCTTAATTTGTGTGATTCACTCATGAGTAATAGGCCTACAAAGGACAAAAGTATTTTCCTGAGACTTTTAATTTCCAACTGCATTCAGTGAACAGCATAAATTTGAGAATTTGAAATAAGTAATATTACATTTTTATGTACCTAGTCACTCTAGAAAAGCCACAAAAGAAAATAAAACTCAAATGGAAAAATAAATGTAACAACACATCTTAATTCTGTCAAACAACGTTTTGAAATTCTTATAGAATTTTTAGTTCATTCAGTTTTAAAGTGGGTTGGAACATATTAAGTAAAATGGACTGTTTTGAACTTTACATGATATGTTATAACCTCTTCAAAAACATACCATGAATGTTTCTTTTATTCTTTGCCATCCTAATGTTTAGCTTAGGCAGAAAAAGTTGTTGAGTGGCTATAACTCATTTCTCACAGAGTACATTTAACTAAAATGTTTTGATTGACCTGAACTGTTTTTGTGATTAATTTCTGTTGAATAGAATAAATGGCGATTTTGTAATATTTGCGTGGGTAAGGCTGTAAAGTTCTTGCAGACATGAGTTTTCTATAGATTTGCTATTTTGGCACAAAGTGCTGTGTCTTTCCACGCTATACATGTTTTTTTTTCAGTTAAGCTGTCCATTTGGTGCTGTGGTATTATTCTATGGCAATTTGTAGAGTTCCAATTCACTGGGAATCAGAATCAGAGCCTGGACAACAGATTTTTTGGTGAGCTTTTCCACCATCTGCCTCGTCTGATGAAGCATCCAAACTTGGGAACATATTAGTTGCTTCAGCTGACATTTTTCACAGTGAAAAGTAAATTAATTTAACATTTTCATATATTAAACTTTTGCTACATTGCACAGATCTTGTCTGTAGCAAAAGGTTACATTAAACCTTTTGCTACGTTACGTAGCAAACGGTTTACGTTAAAAAAAAGTAGAATTTCTTTGTGGAATTGCTGTGTTGAATTGTTTTAGACTTAGTTTTGTTCAAAAACTAAACTAAAATCATGCAATCTGGATAACTGGTCTGTTTCCTCTCCCCTCACTGCAAAATGATGAAATTTGTTTTGTCTGTCTGTCTTTAGGTGATCAAGAGAAAGAATTGTAAACAACCATCCTGAACGTAACATTTCATGGGCATGAAAAAATTATATTTTTTCTAGGAGTATGTAATACTTTGGTTAAAATATATTTTCTTAACCTTGTATCCAGAGCTATGTTAATACTTGACGGTTTTAAGATTCAGGCCGTTCAACTCCATTAGAACAAGCCTTTTGCCAGCACATTAAATAATTGTGTCAGTTTATTTGTTGTAAATAGACCCTAAAATAAGTACTGTCAGCAACTTTTAAAGGTAAAATGAATACTGCAGCAATGATACCTTCCTTTCGACTTTTGAGAGTGACAATTGATATTCATGAGCAGTAAAACATGTCTGGGGTTTAGATAATCAGATGTATGGCTGAGTGAATATTAATACTTTCAATTTGGGGGAAACTAAATAAACCAACTTTGGCCATATTCACTGATCACATTTTACCTCCAACAAGACAAAGATGAGTTGGATCAGCTCACTTGTCTCATCAAACAGCCAATATCACACAGCCTTGAGGTAATATGGCACATCAGTGATGGTGCACATCAAGAGAAACCACTCTCTTCCTTTTAATTGGCTCCAGCAGGTCATCTCCACTCAGCTACCGTGTGCCTGGGATAATATGTGAAACCCATTTGGATTTAATTCCCCCACCCTTTTTTTGATTTTATGCCGAGCCAGGAGAGGAAGAGGAGGGGGAGAAGGTCTAATGGAGAAGCAGAGCTAGTTGAAAAAAGCCAATGAATGACTGGAGGTGACACACGGAGAACAAGAGTGTGGATTTAAAACATGAAAGGGGGGGAAGAGGAGGAAAAGGCGGGGGCAGGGGAGGACATGGGCCGACCCTTTGGATTGAAACACCCAGAGATAGAGGGTGACTCATCTGAGATAAAAGGGGGAAGTGGAAGCTGCTGCTGTGACAACTAATGAAGAGCTCCTCCAGCCTCTCTCAACATCCAGCTCTTATTGTTTATTGATGCCTTGATCAGAGCTCTAGACCAGAGCACACCATCGCTCAAACCCATCACACCATTTAGGGGCTTTCAGCTTTAAAGCAATGATTTCTTAAGGCTTTTTGTCTGCTGCACTTCAAAATTTTAAATCAGTGACATTGTTGTTTGGGAAATCAATTCCTTCCATGTTGTTGGATAATCTGAGTTGCCAATACAGGCTTGTCTTTTTGAGAATGAAGACTTTGATATCAAGCAGAGCAGTGAAGAACATGTTTGTCAAACTTGAATAAACATTCCCTTTAGTCCTTGCAACAACAACAAAAAAAGCAGATTAGGTCTCTTTTAAAGAGAGTGGTGCATCACCCGACAGAAGAGGTTATGACTATTTTTACTGATAAGCAAATACAGGACATTTACAGGACTTGCTTAAATCAAACACTAAGAACATGAGCACCGTGGAGATGCTGTGGCTATGTAGGAAGAGTTGTGTCATGGCAAAGAAAAACAGCTCAACAGGACTGCTAATTGAAAACAAATTACATATAGAATTCATCTTTGTTTCAATTTATTAAAAGCAATAACCTTTCCTCACACAAAGCATTTCACAGAGAGCACAATGAGTCAGCCTGGGGATCTTTAAGATGAGTTTAAAAAGCTCTCTTCTACTGTAAGTTTTAGTTTTGTGCCAATTGACCTGTATATCATGTTTTGTTAGCTGCTGGTGTGTCATAATACTGTTCAAAAGTGTTCAATATGTCTGAGAGACACTATGGTGTTGATATTATCAGCTCCCAGAATTCTCATGTGATCAGAGTGTTTAAGAAAATGCAAAGCAGCAAACTATTATGTCTATATCAGCTTATTTCTTTTCATAATGGCATCAGGGTGACAGAGAGCAGATGTGAGTCTCCAGCACAGGGAGTGGGTCAATGATTCATCTTGAGGCAAACTAAACATCCAACATGCCCAAGTCATGTGATCATTTTAACATTTTATGCCATTTTATTTCTAATCGGAAAACAGGATTTACTGGCACAACCAGCTATTTGATACATCATTGTCTGTGGATTAATAAAAGCCATTAACCATAAATCGTAATGCTTTGTTACTTGCTTCAATTCAAAAAGATAATTTATTTCTATCCATGACTGTCTATATTACTGACATTTGATTTCAATCCTTTGGTACCGTAATTTACATCTTTATTCATAGTTATGCTCTATCTATGTGAGGTAATGTTGAATCAAGGATGTTTCAGTACATAAAGGGCTTTTTATATTATACTGGCGGCACCACCCACTCACACGATGAAGCAAAAAAATAAAACAAATACGTAAAAAATATATATATATATATATATACGTATATATACATATACCTGTATATGCCTTAATCATGGAAAATGCACCCTTTGGAATGCATTTTCCAAAAAAACCTCTGCCTTTTGCTTGATTATATGAGAAATTCTGTTATTACGTATTATGTATTTTTATTTATTTATCCCCCTATTATTTTTTAACTAACTGCATAATTAGTGAACAATATCATGATAATTTACTGTATACCAACTAGTTGTTATGGGATGAATAAGTCAGTACCACAATGTCAAATTTACACAAACATAATCAGCATTTTTTCCCCCCCTGAGGAACAGTGTTGGGAAGTTTAACCACATTTTTCTGCTAATAATTCCGATTCCATGACTTTAACTGTGGAAGTTTTTGGTGCTGCTTAGAGAAATAGCGACTCTGGCAAATCTCTCTCAGTTGTTTGTTTTTCCTACAGTCTTTAAATACATCATAAATATTTGATTACAGGGAAAAAATAAACTAGCTTAGTATGCTTACAAGCCCTAAGGGAATGTTTGAATAAACATACTGTGTTTGCATACAAATGCCCAACGCACATATATATATATATATATAAGATGTTTATATGAATCTACGTGTAAATAAGTCTTTAATGTGCAGGTCACAATATGGACCCATGGATTGTTTTCATACTGTAAGAGTAAAAATATTACTTTCAGATTGTTAGAAAGGAAACAACAAAACAAACATCAACAGCAACCAACCTATGCTCAGTTCTACACAAGTTGGACAGTAAGAATTGTGTTTGCACTTTTTTGTAATACAAAATCTGAAAGTGCTTCATGTTAAAACAACTTTTCATTTACTGAGAACAAATAGTAATTATTTTCCTCTTTGAACAATCTGTTTGTTTAAAAGTTCTGAGTCCTGTCTAATGCTCTTTTCTTCTCTGTCCACTACACATATTCTATTGGATTTAGGTCTAGAGAATTAGTTATTTATTGAGGAAGATAGATTTAGTGTCTGGGGTACTTTGCCTATGTTAATTTGGCCTAATGTTTTAAAACATATCTTGCTGAAAGACCAATTGACAAACTACTGTATCTTTAGTTTTCTGCCAGACTCTTCCAGATGTTTATTTGAAATATCCTGATATTTCAGAGCGTTCATGTTCCTGTATCACTTTGGTGAGTTTCCAGGGCCTTTGGAAGACCAATAGACCCACAATATCACAGATTTACTGTTATACATAACAGTGGGCATGAGGTGTCTTTTTCACAATAGTTTTACATCATCATACAATAGTATGATGGTGTAAGCAAAGCTAATCTCATCAGATCACCAAAATCTTATGGAGTTGAGCAAACTTTGTGTTTTATGTTAAACGTTTTTGAAAGAAGTGGGGCCGGAGTGCCACATTTTATTTTACCCAGGGGGAAACAGAAAGTCATGGAGAATAAAATCAAAAGTTTCCAAACAGTTCAGATTGTTTAAAAAGTAAGTAATATTTACTGCTGCAATAAAAACATTAATTTTAGCTTACCTTTAACATACTTCAAGCTTAGACCATTACATACTTTTACCAGGGCCGCCATTAAGTGTGGATAGTGATGCAAGTCATCAAGTAATACAATTCCAACTGATAAATTCATACTTATCTTGAAAATATTTGAAATTTGATGTATTTTTGCATTGTTGATGAGTATGAAACAGCCTGTGATGTTCCAGGCCTCAGTCAGCCTAAACAATGTTTTGTCACTTGTTCTGAAAAAGGTGACGGCTGTTAATAAATCTCTATCTATGATTTGTTACACTGAAGGAAAGGATGGGAAATTCATGCACATAGATTTAATAAATTGAAGAGAACTGATACAAAATGCAGTGTTCCCAGGACACACTGTATGCTGTTGATTAAGTGAAAATGTAATCATCCCAAATGGAACAAACATAAAGAATGAAGAGCTTCAGAGGACATCTGCAAGGAGAAAATGTAAAAAAATATATTCTTCATCAATTTATTTTATCTCTAAGGACATGTGGAAAATGCTTATATCTATTTAAATCTGGGACAACATTGGTCAGTTAATGTTTTCTTTGCTGTCAATTGAGTCATATTGTTGAGATCTTTGAAAACGCAGAAGCATGCCTCTAAAAGAAGACCATCTCTTTTTTCAAACAATTTTAAATAACCTTCACTATGTAACATTTCATAAGACACTGAACCCAACTTAACCCAAAAAATATAGATTTTAGGTCTGGACACATTTTTTTATATATACTTTTTTTTAATCAATTTAGTGTCCCAGGAGGGAAATAAAATAACAGTATATATGCTTCCCAACAGAGATAAAGGACAGTAAGTCCAAGACTGCCTTTAGGTTTTCAGGTCCTCCTTGCTTACTAAATGCATAATTGGATGCAGGTCCATAAAGTCTTTATTTACACTTTTATCAAACATTAAGTTAGTTGTGATAATACAACATATGCATTTACAATTACCTTGTGTAAATAGATATTTTACAAATCAAAACAAAACATAATGCACTATTATTGCAAGATCAGAGAACAATGCAATCCACTCAATTTGTGCAGATCTAAAAAAAAAAAATTAAGTTTTTTAAAAAGCTAAAATATTATAAGTGGACCAAAGAGCTTTGGATTGCATGTGATAGACCAACACACACCAGCACACATCTGAAGAAGGAGTATAATATATGTGTTTAGCTATAAAGAAAAACTTTAAATGTGTAGAGGGCCTGAATTATAAGCTCCTGAAATTCTTAAGTAAAATGTGTTGGAGCTAAGTGGCCTCATAGGTCACCTAATTAGTAAAGAGAGTCCTCCTGTTCGCATTAGTGTCAAAAATACAGCAGTTGGTTTAGATTGATGCTCAATGATATGTTCGGCTCCCCTAGTCAAAGTCCAACACTAAATCTGATAGAATAGTTGTGGCAAAGCTTGAAAACTGATGTTCTTAGGCACTGTCGATCAAATCTGACTCAATTTGAAATATTTTAGAGACGAAGCTTTGCTCAGTGTCTATTTGTGCAAAGCTGGTACAGACATACACCTAAAGATATGCAGCTGTAATTGCAGCAGAAGTTGGCTCATAAAAGTATTGACTCAAGAGGGTTGAATGCAAATGTATTCCATCTCTTTCGCTAAAATAATTTTCCTTTCACTTTCAAATCATGCACTGCTTTGTGTTGTCTAAGTGCATTAGATAAACTGCCAATAAAATATCATGATTGTAGTGTGACACACAAAATGTAACATCATAACCTTATAAGAATTTAAATTAATATGAATGCTTTTACAAAGCACTGTAAACATCTGGCATCTTGCCCTCTTTATAATACCCATGCTTCTACAAATAAAAAATTAAGTACAAGTTTGTCTACTGCTGTCTAACACAAAGAGCCATCTAGAGTTGATGTGTTACAACAGACTGTTAAACTACGTAGGTTTTTAGGGTTTTTTAACGCCTAAAAACCGTTTTCAAAAGACAAACTTGTTTTCAAAAGACAAACTCACCCTGACTTCCTCTTGTGTCACCTTAGCAGTTTTTCCAAGGTGGTGAAGCGGAGGTTAGGAAGTTAAAAGAAGTCCAACAAACATTGCTACTGCAGCTAATTAGCAGGTTCCCCTTAAAAAGGCTGATGGTGAACGAGACGAATGGTTGCCTGCGGGCCCGCCGTCAAGGGTGATGGATGGATGACACAGTCTCCCTGCGGCAATGACAGGCGCAGCGAGCGGAGGGGGTGGCTGGTGTTGTCCCGGGGACAGTGGGATGGTAAACAGGTCTGTAGGACAGTGATGGCCTCTGGATCTGCTACTGGAACTCACAGCTGAGTCAGAGAAATGGAGCACAGAACATCACCTCTGTTAAACATGAAACAGAAAAGGATTACGTGTGTTTTAAAATTTTAACAATATCTAGAAGTAAAGCTTTTAATTGTGGTTTTTTTTTTTACATTTAAAGATACTGTTTTTTTATCCTGCTCCCGCAATTGAATAAGACAGTTTTTTAACAATTGAGTCAAGGAGAAGTTTTTGTGAAGTCAGAAATGGCAATTTGTTAAATTATTTTTGTCTGTTCAATAATGTTGAAGCTTATTATCACTCATTCAGAGTTATCTGACTAACTGGGTAACTGACTGGAGTCAGAAGTGAAGATTTTGTTTCACTCGTGACACTCGATTTTCAATCAAGACATTAACGCTTATTTGGCAGGTTGCAGTCTGTGATATCCCCCTAAAAACATCAAAGAGTTAGCTTCCATTTTCACCTATCACACTGTAATTTGCACTTCGCACAAGAACAAATTAGTATGATGAGAAAAGGGAATATTCCAGATTTGAGCAATTATTGCCTAATTTCAGGTGCTGCTAAAAGGAGACTACAAAAGATAAAATCTTTAATAAGACTGATAACCTCTCACCTCTGAAAGGATGATTTTGTGCAGAAAAATATTAATTTATTCCTGTTTTGTTGGCTTTTTACTTTAGATGAATCAAATTTCTTTCTGAACTTCATGTCTACAAGAGACTTTTTACTAGTAACAGGGAAAAAAACAAACAAATCATGCAATTTTTAAATGGATATGTTAGATAAATCTATGCAGTAGGGAGTTTCCTGCTTTCATCGACACACACTCTTGCACACCACAGCACACACGTCAATCTCAGAGGTCGTTCCCCAGCAACCTCTCGCTCTAAAGCTGTTGTCATGGTGGTGAAGTTGAGAGCAGCAGGGTGGAAGTTTGGTTCATCCTCCCGTGGAATTGGATTATTTCTGGATGAGGAGAACCTCTCCATCCCCTTGCCTCCTCCCCCATCAATCCACCACCCACTGTATTTCTCACCACTTTCCCTTAAGAGACAGATACAAGCAGTTCATCAAGTAATAACACCCCTACTTTGGTGGGCTGGATAGAAAATGTACTGGGTGCACCGATCTCTGATGCTGGACGGTTTTTAAAGCCTCAGATAGAAAAAAAATAAATGTTCCCTCATTGTTCTAGAAGAGCTCAGGACAATGTAAAGTGACAGTCTTCACATCATATGAAGTGCTTTCTTAATCTGGAAACAAATCTCATCTTTGTTGTTTTACTTTTTTTTGTTTGCTGTGTCTTCATATGTAAAATACAAGACTGTTTTCTGCTTTCTTTCAACAATGAGTTTCTTCCTTCCCCTGTTTCATAAGTCAGATTTGCAAAATATAGATGTCCTGACAACAGATTCTCCCACCCAAGCTATGGATCCCTGCAGAGTTACCATGAGGCCGTTAGCTGCTGTTTTGATTAATGCTCCTGTTGCCTTGAGGACAGGGGTCTCCTCAACATCCGATGTCCTGCAAATTTTACGTGTCCTTGGTCCAACACCAGAAAAAAATGGTTGATTTGACTCTTCCAGATGCACTGTGTACTATCAATGACCAAATTATATGATTTGGTTGTTTTAAAGCAGAGACACTTAGATATGTTTTTTTTTTAACAACCACACTCCTGGGAAGGATCAGAGTGTAAGACCAGTGGGTTAGGTGGCAGTCATGTGCTGGCAGGTTTGCTTTGGTGTCTTACTCTTCTCTTATTTACTTTACCACCAGTCCATGAAATGTTCAAAGTGTGGCATATTGTTTTATAATCTAACCTCGCTTTAAACATCTCCATAATTTAGCAATGGTGTACCTGGTGGGATTTTTATTTTTCATGTTTGTGTTTATTCAATAATGTTCTCTAACAAACCTTTGATGCCCTTCACGGAGCAGCTACATTTATATTGAGAATAAATTATTCATTACATGACTTTTTGAAGTTAGCTTATTGTACTGGATTTGATTCAGCAGTACCATAGTACAGGAGGCTGTAAAGCCACAACTCCTTTTCAGATTTGAATTTCTAAAAAAAAAACAATAAAAACTATTTATCTTTATCTTCTGCACTTTGTGTTGGTCTAGCAAAGAACTCCACAGGATGTGACGAATTATAAAAAGTTCTATTAATATGCATGTGTTAGCATACTCAATTAACCTATCATCCCTGTCAGCACTAAAGATTGCTTGACTGGCCACAACCCTGAAATCCCAAACTAATATTTGCCTCTTACTTTCAATAGAAACATTTTTACTTAGACTTCAGTTTTACAGAAAAAGCAAGTACTTGCAAGTTTTCATGTTGGTTACTGTTGTGAAAATATCCGGGTCAAAAGCAAGTTACTCCTTTGATATCTAACACAATGTTTAAAAGAATTGTGACAAAAGCCCAAGCAAACATACATCCTGTTATTTTTTTCAGACCATGTTGGAGAGGAATAAGTCAGACAACTGTAAAATGTCACTCTACAACTTTAATCCAGGGCTGAAAATGATCCTAACAAATGTCAGCATCAGCTAACCTTCACGTTGAGTTGAAACTCCCATCTGATCAATTACATCCCCTGGCCTGCTGACCTTTTCATGATTTGTTTAAAGGAGAATGCCATTTGATTAGCCCTAATTGCTACGCTTTGGCTGGCTGTGGCTACAGTGGTGTTGTGAACATGTACATCCTTCAGAATGTTTGTGGTGCATCTTAAACCAACAAGTGTAGTTTAGATCCAAGGAAGCCATCTATTATCCTGCAAAATTATTAGTTTAGGTTGGCAAGCTTACCATTAAGGCTTGGAAAATATGCTACATGGTAAGCATTATGCAAATATGTGTATTGTAGATATTAACACGGGGAAGAACTAAAGTTTAGAAATGAGATGTATTGTTCAGAAACTTTATACTTTTTAAAAATAAACTGTCTTAAAGGTCATGATTTTAAATAGTGTATCGTTTTTCAAAAACCTCCAGTTTGTTTTTTCTGTTATAATTTTTCAGGCCAAAAGCATCCCATAGCATTTTTGTGCCCTATTCTACCAGTAAATAGACTCACTGAAATACAAAGGCAAACCTCTGTTGGTTTCCAGTGTCATGATGAAATTGGTTGAAAGAAAACAAATTTAAGCTCCTTTGTCCATCTTCATGCATTTTTTTTCTAACGTTGATTGGATTAAGACTTTCATTTTCTCTGTTCTTGTGCGGCGATGTTATTCATGTTTTCTCAACAGGGCTATAACAAGTTGTTGTGAAACAGGTTGAAATATTTTCACTCCAGGATCAGGCTTTGTGTAGTTCCAGAAAATAAGTTTGTTAAAGTGCCTGTGGAGAAAATGATAGTTTTAGATGAAGAAATGTTATTTGACGAGATATGCATTTTCCCACATTGTTGTCAGGTCATCAGGTCATCACGACAGATTTAGCAGGAAAATGCCCCTGTTTTTAGCTGAATTGCAGCATAAAAAATTACTGCGATTTGACCTGTGTAAGATCTCCACGTGTGAAAACTACAATGTTACTGATTCAAATGTAATCCTAGATCTTCTCTGTGAAACAGTAAGGTACTGGTAAAACATGTGCCAATTTAAAGGAGCAGTAGGTGACGATTACTAACATCTAGTGTTCAAATTGGGGATAGCAAAAGAAACAGACAAAATAAACCCTTCTTAAATATTATTTTACTTTAAGATTCTAAATGCCCAAAACTTTCTTTTCCGCTTCATGTTTTTGTTTCTTTAAAAAAAAGTTCAATTCATGCACCGTTGCCTGTTCTTGCATCACATGTTATGAAGGATCCTTCTTTTTTAGAATATCTCCCCTAAAACATCTCCCTCAATCAATATATCCACACCAAAAAATTCTTCTTTTTTGTCACCATCTTAACAGTTCACTACTTTGTGCTTTCCAGGGTACAATAATTTAAAGAAACTGCTTCACAAAACAAAACCAACCAGACAAATCTTATTTAGCAAGTTCTATTTCTTTCTGTGCATTTGTAAGTACATCATCCATCTGTCCATCCTTTATTAGCAACCAAGACATTCCTCTCAACATTGTATCTCCCTATTATTGTTGAGGATCCAAAGATATTCCCACACTAAAAAAAATAAATAAATCCACACTTTATCCAGTTGTACAGGATCCAACACTCAAGACAATTCCACCTTGACTTACACAGTAAAATTCAAAATGTGTGGACTTGGTGACATCTTCCCAATCATTTTTAATATATTCACCCCCCGTATCAGGTAGTAAACCTCAAGTTTAGTGTGTAAGAGGTCAGATGTACAAGTTAACCCCAAACCTTTACTGCTGCCCTTGCACTGAAGTTGGCTGAACAAGTCTTCATAGTAGTAGAAGTAGAAGAGGTATATCCAAACACGGGTGATATTACCACTTTGCCTTGATTTACCAATGAAAATATAGATTTGAATTCGGATTTTATCCTTGCCTCTAAACATTGTTTGTCTTCATCATAAGATTTTATTTTAATTGTGTGGTTCGGGATATGCCAAAACTAGTCAACCTAAAATATGAAGAATCATTTCTTCAGATAAAATCAACAAATTAGAATCTGCTCCTGAATAAAGAGGGTTGCATGTTAAGTATGGACTTTTCTAGGCATTTGAACTGCTTTGGTGAGTGCAGCTTTTAAGCTGAAGCAACACTTGGGACTTGACTGCTGACATTTTGCGAGAACAAAGGGACGCATGAGATGGCATATGGAGAGAGGCCTTAAGAGACATAATCGCATAACGTAATGTGAATGGGGGAAGGGAAGAAGACTGAAGCAAGGGGAAAAAATGGGAAAAAAAATACCAGGAATCAAAACCAAGGAATAATAGGTTGAAAGGGAGAAAAAAATGGAGAAACACATTGAAACGAAACAGAGGAGCAAAACAAACAAGTTTAGAAAGTGAGATGGAGTTGTGCATGGCATACACGCAGAGCTCAAACACGACATGATAAATCACCCATGATTCAATGGGACGTCAACAATCTGTCCCAGAACCTCAGTACTACAGCCGGTGCATTAACAGGAGATGGATGGAGATGTGCAGAGTTCTGGTGTACACTGGCTCATGCCCTATGCTCTTCACCCTGTCATCCATCATGATTCCAAACTCATATGCTGCTGCACACATGTACACACATCCATCAGAGACGCCCTCAGCGCAAACCCAAACCAGGAAACCACAAATCAAACAGCTCTGAGCTGAATCTTCAAAGAAGAGATGTGAATATATAAAGAAGTGTTAAAAATGATTCTTGGAGCAGATCTACTTGTGATCATCACTTCCACAAAAGTGTACAATGTTTATTTAATTTAATAGATATCTTTATAAAGATGTTTTTATTTTATTTTCCCAGCTTTCACTTCTCGTAACCACACTTTCATCTTGTTAAAACAAAAGGCATTTCCAGCTTCCTTGACCATAATTACAATTAAACTCCTATTAGTTTGGTTGTACTGATGTTAGTTATTGACTTGCTGCCTCTATATTTTAATGTTGTTTGTTGTTAGGTGGATCTTGACAAAAAGTAATATAACATGTTTTATGGTTCATCAGATAATTATGTTATGTACTTTCAAAACCTAATGAATTTTTTATAAGCTAATACATACAACTTGAGTTCTTCTTTACCAAGAGTGCATGCTTATCTCCATAAAAGTAGCATTTAATTGACCTTTTCTATTGACCTATTGAAAAATTCAGAATATTTTTCTATAGGCACTCTGGACTTAAGTCAATAACACTGTCATTACTGGCATTTCTTTTGGTCTCAGACCTCTAACTTGCTGCCCATGTGTTTTTAATTAATTAGGAAACAGTTAGGTGTTGCTCAAACAATTGATGGATTTTTCCCTCAGGTTAAAAAAAAATACATTAAAGGTTTGAAATCAGAGCAGAACTGTATTTAAATATTTTCTGGGTAACGAGACACTTAGCAGACTCTGATACACTTTGGTCTGTTGATTTACAAAGTTTGGTTGCATTGTAGTTCAGGTTAAATAAAACCTGTATAGAGAACAATGAACTGTAAAACTGTAAATGAGATAATGGAGAGCCATGTTATTCTGTAACAATCATTTCTGATTTGTGCATAAATTTACAAACTAGATTGTATGATTTCTTTTTAAATTGTTCAGGAAAACATAAATTAGGCCTGGATTAAGCACCATTACGGTACATTACCACCATCTGTTTTCTTTCATATCAGAATGGTCAAAAGTTCTACATACTGTATCTTAAGACAATCTTGAGACAATTCAGCTCCAGATTGTTTTAGTAGTCCAAAGTCAATTTTTCTACTCCGGAGTTTTATCACAACCTCTCTGATTACATTAATGAGTAAAATAAGAGTTGTTCTTCCGCTGAGGCCTTGAAATGCTCTATTTGTCCATCATAACTTGTCAGATGTTGATCTGTTATTGATGGACACTCGGACCTTCAATGACCACTTCAGTACTGCAAATTCTTTAAAGTTCTACGTCTCTAGTCTAAAGAATTGTAATCAAATCAGCCAGAATGAACGAGACCTGGCAGACTATGAGTGTGTATGTGTGTGTGTGTGTGTTTAAGAAGTCATGCTGTGAGCTTCGAAATGTCAGGGCTCGATTGATTTCTTTCCCCTCTGATTAATTCATCTTGCACTCTAATGCTCTGCATAGAAAATTGTTGAATGGCATTCAGCAAGATTAAAACCACAAACAGTGCTTTTCATAATTTGACAGGTGATTGGCGGGAGGTAGGCTCCTGGTTGATTGCATCATTAGGGGATTTTTCTTTTTCCCCATAGGGGAATTAAGCACACCACCATCTTTTTTTTTATACATTCGTGTGGTCTGACTCAGAAACTGCTGCCTCTGCCTGTCACTTCACTTAATAACTCTCTCAAACACTATTTCAGTACAAGAATGAGACTTTAAATACAGTCTGTCTCTTTCACTATTTTACTCTACCATCATTAAAACACCTCATCATTTTACAATTTGTCATTTTCAAAATGGGGGCTTAAGCTCTTAGACAAATTGCAGTATCACTGAAACTAGATTCAGAGTTCATAGGAAGAGTGTTGCTCTATTGCATGTGTTGCAGTATAATCTGAAGCTAAGAATATAAAAAGAATTGCCCCATAAATTGTAACTGTATTAATGCAATTTACACAATATGTCTAAGCTCCTTTTAACGGTGTCTATCAACAAAATCTGGCCTCAAGCATCTTGGTGTCTTGTTCACAAGTAAAGGTAGGATGGAGTAATACATGGATAGACAGCTTGGTGCCTTATCAGCATTCATTTATTTAGTTTGATGCTGTTCTCTGTTGCGGTGAAGAAAGAACAGAGCTACAAATGAACACTTGTGATATATTGGCCAATCCATGTTCTGACTCACTTAGTCACAAGATAAGGATCATGACCAAAAAAGCAAGATTCCAGATATGAGTTGCTAAAAGGAGTTTTGTTCTCTATGGTAGCTGGATTCAACTTTAAGGAGCTCCGTCATCAGAGAGCCGCTGCTCTTCCAGATAAATTGGAGTCAACAAGGATGAGTTGCTCATCTGATCAGAATGTCTCATGGATGGTTTCCTTTGCAGATTTTCCAGATATGCTTTATGGCGACGAGACCCAGGTGCAGACAAAACAACCTGCCTCTATCAGGCTCAGATTTGATGCACTATCTGCATGCATAGTGTATATGTGATTTTCTTAAGCCCTATTGTTCTTATTTACATTCTGGAGTCATGTCTTTCCAAAAAAGAACTATTAACAAAATCTACAGGACTCATTAAAGTTAACAAACCTGCAGCCAGACAGGAGAAGAAAATCCAGTCCATCATTATCTTAACTGCTTCCACAGAAATTCAAAACCAAAGGACAAATATGCTAATATGTGATCTTTAAAATGAAAGAAGACATCAGCATGTTTTGGTGTTTGTATGCTATAATTTAAGATAGAAATCTGTAGTAAATTGTTTGCCATACAAACCTCCAGATAGAAGTAATCACTTTACAAATACACTCCCCTCTTATTCCCAGCATCCTTTGCAGAAACATGAAATATTCAGAGTCAACCTATGATAGGAAATGTGATATGACGATAAGGATAACCGGTAGTTTGTAAACATCCACTCAGGTGCAGATCTGCATTCAATTCCAAACAGCAGCTTGTATAATTCCTTATTCATCTGTTTGAATGAGAGCGCAGTAATAAGGCCAGAATGCAGCCGTCTTTGGGAGGTTTAATCATTCATGGTGGAGAAAATTGTACCTTATGTGCAATAAATATTGATTTAAACCTCATGCATATCTGGATGTGCACCAAGCTCCTCATTGTCCACATTCCACAGCTTTGTTAGCCGCTCCATGTCTTTTTTTCCTCTTGTGGTTAACTTCTCACGAGTTATAGATCTACTCTCCCACAATGCTTCATTTCATTTTAAGATGATGAGGTTCCCAACAGACTGGGAAGCTGGTAATCCTGCCTCTGCAAGTTTAAATGAAATCTCAGGTGAACACTGCCTGTAAAAGATTACAAAACTAAAGCAAATGTACAACATAGATGTTCCAACACAGGATTTTTACACCATCAAAAGGTTTTTATTTCAGCTTTGATATTTTACACTTTACCTTTCAAAAATATGTTTAACTTTTTCCACATTTTGTCTTACTACAGCCAAAAACACTTGCAGTATGTCTTTTGAAAAATAGGAAGGGAAATAGCGATTATAGAGGTTAATATAAACCTAGCTAAAAAGTATTGATTAGTAAAACTGGCAAGTGACAATAGAACTGCTATAATTTATCATTTTAAACCCACATTTCAATGTTGAGTACAGTATTGTTCTATTAATTTGCGTAAGCACTCTGATGGATTGGTAAAGTTCACTGACGGTGTCCTACCTCCCATCCATTGAACACTAGACTTAGACACAAGTCCCTCTCACTGCAGCCCCGCAAGTATCAAGTTAGCACAGGAATATGCGTATCCTTGCATGGGGGCTGCATGTCTCCAGTGTCTCCAGTGGTGAAGAGACGGGGACACCCTGGACAGGTCAACACAGAGACAGACAGGACTAACAACTATGCACACACACACACTCACTCCTAAGAAGTATTTAGAGAGACCAGTTATCCTAACAGTCTTGTTTTTGAACTGAGGGAAAAAGCCAGAGTACCCATGCATGCACAGGGAGAACATGCAAACTCCATGCTGAAAGAACCCAGGCAGGGACTTAAACCCTGCTGCAAGGCAACAGTGCTACGTGCCTTGCAGCTGTGAAGCCCCAATTATTTCATTATTTTTGTACTGATTCATCTAAATTTAAGTTCTGGCTTTGCTTAGTTGAAGTTTTTTGATATGCAATTTGGTGAAAATCTATAGCACTAAATTAATTATTTTAACAATGTAAGTTTGACTAAAGAAAGAAAATAGTTCACTCTACTGATGAGCCACAGATGAAGGTTTTGCTTTGTGTGTTTCATTACACCTGTCAATCTTTTGTGGTCTAAGTTTAAGTGATTTTTGTCCTCTTAACATGTGATGCAGAGGAAAAGAAGAGATGCACATGCTGAGACTGCAGTAGCATTTCAACATGGTTCATTCTCCGTCTCTGTGCCAATTAGCTCCTCTATGCCGCCAATGTGGCAGACACCAAAACTCCTGAAATAACACTGCAGAAGTTACCAAAAAAAGAAGGTAAGGACAGAAACAAAAAATAATGTCTTAGGGTTCCTGTTTCCTCTCATTGTTCTAGCTTAGTGCTTTCATTTAGCTGTGTATGATTTGTTTATCACCCTTCTACATTTCACATGAATCTTTATAGGTAATGGAAAGCAGAATAGCAGATTCTTCTCCACAATAATAAGCACAGGACTTTTAAAACGAATAAATGGTTGAAATGCTAATTATGTCATCATAGCATATATTTTTAATATATACACATATTTTTAAAATCATCTCTCAAAAAACTTTGAACAGAACCAGGTAAACTCTGGTTTCTGAGCAGGTTAGAGCCATGCATCTCTTCCATCGTTATTATAGTAGGATGTAACTACTAATACGTAAGCAAATATGTCAAAAATGTCTGTGTAGAAATGTTCCTTTAATGACATGCATGACCAAACACAAGACATTTTAATCATGAATTATGAATGTTTTGAGAGTCTTTGAACTTAGAGACATACTGCTGCCTGTTAATGTGTTTTATGCATGTGTCTGTGTGATAGTGTGGACATTAGGTGAACCACACATTACATGAGTAATTGCTGTGAAATCTTGCATGTGACTGGCAGCAACAAATCCCTAAACCCTTCCAGTGCACTCATACACATGTTTTTTTACAGCTAGAGACTTTTCTGTTTTTTAAACTATTTTTTTCTGCAAGTCTTTGCAGTTAAAATGTGAACATCTATAATGAAAAGCAAAAGTCGCATCCCAGGACACCAATCAGTTACCCTAACCCATAACAGCTTTGTAGACTGGACTAGAATTGTATTTAACACATTCAAGTATACTTTGCAGGATCGAAGTGCACAATTTGAGTCTCAAAGAAAAGTGTTTTATGAACACACACTTTGAGACTTCACTTTAGTGCAGCCAGAATTATGTTTAATTAAGCTGAAAATTAAGTACATAGATAGGTATATATCTATATCTATTTATATAGATATATAGGTATATATCTATAATTATAGATATATATATCTATATAAATAGATATAGATATATCTATATATATATATACACTCTTAGGTTTCAACTGTGGGTAGAAAGTCCGTCAAATCTCTACTACTTTATTGTTGGGAGCTGACTGGGACATCAAACAATCACTTTAGCTCTCCTTTGTGTGTTGTAAGGAGACAAACTGCTCCTGAAGCTTCACGTTGTCCATAACCGTCAGCTCTCCTCCCAGGTGACCCGGCCTTTCGTAAACCTGCTGTCACGTTTATTTGCTGCTTTCAGCGACAGTGCTGGTGGCGGGGGAGTTGTCCTGGGCAGAGGCAGCGAGCCAATGATCCACAAAGAGGAGAGTGATGAATTTGGGCCCTTGGCTCAAACGGGGTGCCACTGTCACGGGGCTCGCGTGGTCATTAGAGCGAGCTCCAAATACCGGCAGCCGGTTGACAAATCACAACAAACTCCCAGCACACCACAGCCATCTCTCACTCTCTCCTCCTCTGAATCGACCACTGAACCAATGCATGTCAGAGAGCTTCTGCTGAAATATGATTAAGCTGTCACCATCAGGGAGGCCAGTTTGTCAGCAGTTGGGGTCTCTGCTCCTAGTTCTTTAGACAGGTCTAGCTTAATTGAGTATTCAGTCTCAGAGTGCTCTTGGTTGGTTTCACCCAGGCCTGTTCCCTGGAGGCCAAACAAACTGCAGCGTTAGCCAAGCGACCCTTTCCACAGCAACAAATCCCGGCCCCCAACCAAAGCAGCAGCTGAAGTAGCAGAAGCAAGACAGAAGCAACACTTTCGATCTTACAAAAAAAAGAAAAAAACATCTGTATGACTTTCTTGCTTCGAGTCATTGTGGTACTGCAAAACAAGAGCACTTAGCTTCAAAAAAGCTGTAAACATTCCTGGTTTAGACACCTTTTTTTATTCACAGAAGTTCAGCATCAGTGCTTTCAAAAACTTTCCTGCAGCATTCCCGCATACTTTTTGGTCCCTCGAGGCTCCTTCCCACCCGCTGTTCACTTGGCTAAAGCAAAGGCGCCAGCTGATTGGCCAACCAGAACACCCAGACAAGCCAGCGTTCACCTGCACTCCACTCTTGCTGCCCAATTACCCACAAGTCTGTGGGGTCCTTCATTACCCAAAGGCCCAAGGGCTTCTTGTGTGCCAAAGTCCTAATGAGCGAGCAGAAAGACGTGTTCCTGCACTAGCACAGCGCTGATACTTAATCCAAGCAGCTAGGAACTTTACTGAACACAGAAACTAGAACACGCCAGCTGCCTGCAAAATCACTTAAACTATAGAAGAATATAAAGTATACTACAGATATTGTAATTTCCTCATCGGTGCTGCTAATGCTGCAGGCCAAAACAGCCCTAATGTGTCGATTTCTCCTGAGACAAAACCTGTTTTTACTGTTTGACAGTTTGAACTCAACTTTTTCACAGTAATTGCCAAGTTTGTGGGGTTATCCTTTGAGTTTTCGGTTTCAAATAAAGTTGTATTAACCTCTGATATCAGTTTAACTTAGTGCAGGTTTTGCTTGTGTGCTTCATTTTGCACTCTTAGTATATATACTTTGCACACAAGAGACAGGAAGTGCTGACCTCATAGTCTGTCCCTCATGTCAGAAGTTCCTGTTGGTTCTGCACTGCAGAAACACAACTTGGACATTAAACAACTGTTTTGATTTATGTGTTCTGAGAAATAGTCCTTTTTTTATTTTATCTTAACTTCATATAATGAAATGTGATATGTATATGTAGTTTGACATATCAAGTGAAGCAAATGAATGCTTTCCATATCTGGTTCTTGATCACGAATTGCAAAGTTTATCTAACAACAATATGAGAAAGAGTAAAGAAAGTAATCTTTTAGAACTATTCTTTGGGATGACATGTTGAAAATATAATTTCTGGAATACATCAGAGATGCATCCTGACTAGATGCCCGATCACCTCAGATGATGACTCAAGTTTAGAGAGGCAGTGACTAAACTCTCAGCTCACTGGTAAGTGCAAGTTTGTCCTTTCATCTGTCATCTTATGCTTTTCGGAGATCAAGTCATGTATTTTTTCCAAAGACTTATTTCCACTATCTCCTTTTTAGACATAATAGAAATGAGTTTGGCTTCATTTTGACCATGACTGCAATGGCTAGAGAAATGTTGGATCTAAGACTCAAGTTTTGATGAAACAGATGAAAATGTTTGGTTCTGCACAGGTTTACACTTCCTGGAAACACACTGGCATTCTATCTTACTATGTGGAGGTGATAGTATTCACCGTCCTCTTCCTCTTTGCTGTAATTTCAGTGTAAGTAAATACAGGAGTGACGTTAAAGAAGGTGTTTTGCCAAAGAGAGAGTTGTCAGAACGTGACTTTTCTCCAGCTTCATCAAACTCCTGAAATGAAAATGTAGCTACAACAGTAGAGTAAATAGATAAATGGGAGGAAGGAAGTTGAGGGGGGAAAGCAAGGATGATGTGCTTCTGCGCTTCTCTCACATTATCACCGCAGTACAAAAGGCCAAATATATTCACTGGCTTTTCTGTGGCACAAAGCTGATTAACGGAAGGTAGCCCCCATTGTGAGGAAAATCACTTCCACGGCTGTAAAGCAAGTGATTTCATATCCCCTTTTTATTTAAGATTACACAGCAAGTGCCTAATCAGCTGATCCTTAATCATCAGCATTGTACTTCTCCATGTTTCCTGTAACCTCCTGCCTTCTCCCGCTGACTGCCTGCCTGCCCCGCTCTGCTGGTTGAAGAACCAGGTTACAAGAAAGTGCTCAAAGCTGGAGAAGGAGGAGAGATAGAGAGAGAGAGGAGACAGGGAGAAATAGGGAATCACTCCCAAGATAATCGCCTTAAACAGCCTGACTCTGGGTCCATCTACAGCAGCAGCAGCGTTGGTTGCTTCATCTATGCTCATATCATATTAGAAGTCGTAAGGCCTGCAGGAGGAGAGAGGATGAAGGAGGGGTGATGGTGTCAGACTGGGGAGGGAGGAGGTAAAAGAGGTAATGAATCAATTATCAGCTCCTGGAAAAGGAAAGAGACAAAACCTCCCTGCAGAGCCGTTAAGCGTTGACAACGAAGACTTCTTGCTACCTGCTGTGTCAGCAGACCTGGAGCCTCAAGAGCATCACCTTGTTTAGATTTTTTTTTTTTTTTTTTACAGATTAGCAGAGAAGAACAGAATACATGCACATGTTGTAGTATATGTTCTTAATACTACTAAAGAACAAAGCTGTTCATACTAAAGCTAATATGAGCATCACAGTTTGGTAAAATGAGATGACAGTTTGTAAGACAGTTTTCTGAGAGAACTGCAAATGTAATTTGCTGTACCAAAACGGATGTCACTTTCAGATTGTAGAAGTCCTTCGTATTCTGGTAAAGGTGGCTTTATAGAATAATATCTGTCTGAAGAATATGCTGCTATGCAACTGTTGTATTTCGTTGTTGCTTAAGTTCTCTTAAATTCCTGCAGGATTTAAGAGAATTGGGTGAAATATGGCATATGTCTTTTACTATAGCTGTAAACAAACAAATATCTCTCAAGTAGTAAAATGACAGACATCAGCTAGATGTATTTTTTATAAGTACAACCTTCTTATATTAGATGGAAATATTAAATATTTTTTCTTTCTTTTTTAGCTGCTTTGTATCTTGCAGATTGTGGACTCCACTTTAAACCATGGGGTCCACGTGATGTGATTCATCACAAATCAATGGTTTTGATTAGATGAAAAATCTTTAACTTGTTTTAACTCATAAATGTACAGACAGTTTGGTGGAACTGCAGTTTTTCCTTTCAGCTAAAATTTACCACAAAACTTTTCCATATTTACTTTAACTCAATAATATACATATGTTGGTCATGGGTGACTTTAGTGGGCGAAGAGTGCAATGTAAAAATGTGTTGAGGACATGTCTCTCTGGAAGCTAAGCTTTTAAAAATATATATATTTTTTAGCATGGAAAAATGAAATGGAAAAATAGGACTAATGGTTTACTTATACTCCTTGACCTTTTTAAAGAAAAATGCACATGGAGACCAGAAAAAGACACCCACAATGCACCAAATATATGCTGTAGATCTTAATAATGCATACAGAGCGTCTTATTATAGCAGTCAAATGTCAGTTTGATTATTGTAATGCTTGAAAGGGTCAAGTGCTACAGCAGCTCTTCATTACTTCATCCATTTTTTATGACTTGCCACAAGGTATATTAGGAACGGGACAAGGTGGTGAGTAATCTTAAAGTGAAAGCTGAACTTTTATGCCATGTTGTAGAAGACACTTAAAAAGAATCACAAACAGTGGATTAATAGAGTATCCTACTTTGCTGTTTTATATGAATGATGACATTTAAAACTTTATAATTGCTTGTATGAAACGGTCGATAATGGCGAGAGACGAGTCTTTGTTTAAACCGGAAAGCTCTTTGAGTCGACACTGAAATTGGCAGATTATTATTAACAGACTTAGACTGACCTGAATGTTCCCAGCAGTAGATTTCAAGTTGGATTTTGTGCACAAATGATGGAAGCGTGGAACGGTAAATGGATTGAAGCATCATGTCTTTAGCCTCAGTTGTTTCTTCTTGCAGTTTCTTCCAGTAGAACTTCTCAGGTGATCTTAAATGGTGGCATGGTTTTATTTGTGTCTTTTGTTTTCTGAGTTGGTAATGCTTGATGCATCTCCATCTCTTTGTTTTGAAGTGGGATAGGCACAAGCATCCTGCTGCCCTCTAGACCCTAATGCAGTTACAGCCTTTGGAGGGATGTCTGGATAAACAGATGTGATGAATTAATGATGATGAAAGTCCAATAAAAAGCTATTATCTCACCTATGTATAGCAGTCAGTCAAATGACTTGGCTGATAAAGATCTTATCATGGAGCAGACAAAGACAGATGAAATAAGTGGATTACATTAATCATAAATGTTTCATATGGTTCAATATTTTATGTGTTTAAGTGTTATTGCCAATAATGTTACTTGCTTTAAGCCTAGGTAAAGGGTTTCAAATAATTGAAGGAGTTTTTCCATGTGTAGTAGACTTAAAAATAAATTAGACTAACTCCTTTTACTGTTGTTGCCCTGGTCAGGCTGCCTTAGTGAGGGTGAACAGGGTAATTATAGTTCAAAGTGACAAGATTTAAAAAATTCCTTTAGTAATTTTATTAAATTTCACTGTGTGCTAATTTCATAACCAGAAATGACACTTTATTGGGGAGTGCCGTGGTGGCGTAGGGGTTAGCGCGACCCGTATTTGGAGGCCTTGAGGCCTCGACGCGGCCGTCGCGGGTTCGACTCCCGGAACCGACGACATTTGCCGCATGTCTTCCCCCCTCTCCTTCCCCGTTTCCTGTCAGCCTACTGTGATATAAGGGACACTAGAGACCACAAAAAGACCCCCTGGAGGGGTAAAAGAAATGACACTTTATTTATAAATTACATTTTACAATAACATTTTAACAGTTGTGAAACTTAAGATATATCATCAAAATGTTTAGATAAATCAGGAAGAAGCCAACATGTTTTCATAGAATTGTCTATGTTTACATGACTAGTGCAACATGCACCACTTAATTACTGACATGCTTTATGATGAGAGAATGTTATCTGTGGCCTGAATGGACCTCAGTGCAACAGTCACGTTTAAGATTTTACAGGGAAAAAGCTGCTCAACAGTTTTTTTCTTTCTTTTAGAAAGAAAATAAAATGGCTATAATCCATCAGTGTCTTTCTTCCTGCAGATCTCGCAACATCGAACTCTGCAACAAAATTCCCACCTAAAGGCTTTTTTACATTGTGTGTCACAAACAAAACATTAAAGGAGGAAATGAAGAAAAGAGGCTGAAGCACTCACTCAACACATCTTATTGTTATCCGATGGGGTTTTAAGAGTCTCCAGCAGACAAGTTCGGAGGCGAAATGAGAGTGTGGCAGTAAAAATCAGCTTGTGCCGCTGCTGGAGAAGAGGGATGGAGGGGGCCACCAAGAAGGGGAGATAATGGAGAATTTATGTTCTCCCTGAAAAGCCCTCTTAGCCCGATTTAATTCTCTTAATAGTGGCAAGATCTCAGTCAGTAACAGTCGGGTACTAACCTGCTCTGCAGTTTGAAAGCCGGACGTGTGGTGGGTAGGCGGGGAGCAACAGATGCATAATGAATGAACAAAGCCCTCTGGCTATAGAGACATGATTGCTCTCAGCATTGTTAATGTTTCATGATTTTAATAGCTGCGTTCCAATGGTTTCACAGAGATATTTGGCAAATGTGCTGATGTCACCATGATGATGATGGGGTGAAGAGGTGAGAAGCAAAGCATTTCCTCTGAGATGTCTTATAAAATATTGCACAAAGATGAATGTAAAGCAGATCGAATTGGGATATTTAGAGCTGACACAACACATGTCCGTTTAGTTGAAAGTCCACATTTGCAGGCAGATCTTTTGGTTGACTTCTGGAGAACTCTAGCAGAACGTGCAATAAAGTGATTCCCAAAAATGCCACACTTTCTGTCATGATCTGTGTTTTTCTGTGTATCTATTTCGAGTTTCTGTGTCCTTGAGTCTCTTCGTTGTCCTGTCCCCCCTCGATTACTCCCAGGTGTTTCTCATTCCCTGATTACCTCCTGTGTATTTAGTGTCACCTGTGTGTCTGTGTCTTTGTCGGGTCCTCGTCTCATTTGGCTTGTTCGTATGTGTCGTCTCCGTCAGCTGTCCGTTCGTTTCCTCCAGTTGCTACCGGCGTTGAGCCCTGGATTCTGCTCAGCCGTGCCGCCTGGTTGTTGGACTATTGTTGGACTTATTTCTTCATTAAAGCTTCATTTCTCATTCATGCCTGGGTCTACCGCATCTGCCTCACCACCTACACCGCACCAATTCATGACACTTTCACATTAAGTGAAGTGTGAAAGTTAGTTTAACATACTTACTGTTTAGTGTTCATGTGAATCCAAACACGCATTAAAAAAGATTAGGTGAAATACTGTTTTTAGTTTTTGTCAGGGGAATAGTTGCATGCTAACTTCCTTTAGCTTCTGAGTATATACGATTCCTAGTTGTTTCTCAGTTCCACTTGGAAATCCCATCAGGTTGTGACGTCTTCACACAAATTCAGTAATAATCTAACGGAAAAGCAGAAGCTTGTTTCCAATGTTTCTTTGAAAAAAACAACTTGATGTACTGTTGACCTGACAATCTTTTGTAAATATCATGATTTTACAGACTTTCTTACATTATTCCCGACCTTTCCTATAGTCCTCTTTCCACTTTTCTGCCTCAGGTGGTGGACCATGAAGAAGGCTTTTTCAATTTCTCTATTTTTTTCCTTTTCATTGCTAGCTTACCTTTTTATTTAGATTGTCATGACATTTTTAAAAGTGTCTGTCCACTCATCTAAAGCCCTGATTAACACTGAAAACCCTACAACAGATGCCAGTTAACACAAGTTTAAAAATAATCTCCACCATGTTGAGGAGTTGATTTATTGAACAGATTTCCACCTGCAATCATTTAGAGGAGGCCAATATGTTTGGGAAGCTCAATTTTGGTAATCTTACTTTTACACCCATGCAATCACCATCTGCGTGCACTGGAGCAGTTCACAATCACCTGGGAATCAAAGGGGATGGAAATCCATGTGAGAGCATTGTTCCGAACTACAAATAGGTGAATATTCCTAAAAATGAATTGACCGTTTCAACTTGAAGTTGAGTTTTCTACACAAGGGAATGAGTTCAGGTTTATCAATGACTTGTTTATCCCTTGTGCGATCCTAACATTCTGTTTACTCCCCTTGTCCTACGGGTCAAAAATGACCTGCCCTAACAAAAGCCCCAAAATAAAGCACATTAATTGAATTTTAAATCCACAATCTATTTTGCATGATGAAACTATCTGATATTAATCAATTTGACTCAATTTAATTATTTTCTTTATCATGTATTTTTGTTACACAATACAAAAAGACAATCAACAGGCAGGTCCTTATCTTAAAACGTTAAATTAAATGCACAGTCCTCACTGTGAAACACGTGGTTTTATTGAGTAAAATATTTTGTGATTGAGCTTTGAGCCATTATAAGCATAAATTAGAATTCAAAGTGTGACAATACATGAAGCCAGGGAGACCTGGAATAGCAACAGGAACAAATGCGCTCACTGACATGAACATGAGTTTTTGGTTGTTTTTTTTAAAGTTATTTTCCCTGAAATTTTGTTTTTTTCTTTTACCAGTGCATGTGGTTATGAGGGAAATGTTTTGATCTCCAGTACGTTTCTGAGAACTGCTCATTGTTATTTATTTATTTTTGGCCAAAATAAAATGCCATCTCCTTTGAACATAATAATTTAGCTCGCAGTCTTCCTGTGTAATGTTTTTATTCAACTAAAGGTTTTCTTTCAGATGTGTTCTATATGCTAATTATTTACACAGTCTTCTCCATTGGCAGGAATTAGTATTCTATTCTAAGTTTCAGATTGGCTCACTAAATACTGCCGGCTTTTAGAGCTGATTTTGATTACAGATAGGTAGATAGTTAATCAGTTCTCGGAGATAAATACTTTTTAGGCACCATAAAGTCAGCAATGGAACCAATATAACTATTTTGAAAATATTAAAGATGGCAATACTACCCAGTAGAATAAAAATAGTAAATATTGAACACAGTCTGTGGTAGCAAACTAGATAGCAGTTTTGCACACACACGCACACACACCCACACACACAAAAAAGCAATACATAAATAAAAAATCTTTACTTGGACTTCACCAAGACTTTCCTTTGTCACCAATTTTGTTCTTGAGTTTTATGGACAGAATTTGTATGTGCAGCCAAGGTGATGTGGGGATCTGTTTTGGTAGCCCTTAGGATTACACCTTTGCTTTTTGCAGATGACGTGGTCCTACTGATTTCATCAGGTCTTGATCTAGAACTTTTACTGGAGCAGTAAAATACCCACGAGAAGTCTGGAGGACCTGGAGAAATCTACAGTTCAGGAGTCAGAGTCTGTTTGCAGAAAACTGATTTAATTGTGCTCTGCACAAATCAGTAATCTACTGGAAAAGATTTTGTAGACACTTTAGTTTGTCTATTTTATAAGAAGAGGAGTTAGGAAGCCTGAATATCTTTGGCTATTAAATGGCCTCCCATGGCCACCAAACATAATTTTTGTTGAGTTGAGTTTGCTTCACTTTGAAACTTGTTCAGACAGCTAAACTCTCTGAATGGCATTGTTTTTTCTTTAAATAGAAGGTTTTCTTTCTTTTGACAGATACACAAACAACACTTGAACAAAAGCACCACAGCTATGAAATAATAAAAAAAAACTATATTCAAAATTCACAGCATGTTTTATAAGTCTTCAGCTTTTTCTTTCTTCCCTTCTGCCCTCTTGGCTCTCAGCTCATCGGCTTCATGCCCCACTTGACTCTGATGATAAGATCTCGGTCCCCATGGCAACTGGTGGGATTCGAAGCTATCTTCTTTTCCCTGTTTCTAATTCCTGCCCATTCATTTGCATAGAAATAACATTTTGGGATGAATGAGTGGTCCCCTCTAGGCCCAACCTGTGTCTGTCTGAGCAGTCAGAGCATTTTATTTGTGTTCTTGCCTGCCAGTATGACAATGAACATTCACCTCGTGATGTGAATGATGAAGCCGACAGCGAAGATGAGCCTGATCAGGTCTCTCTGAGCTTTGGGCCTCATTTTAATATTGCCTTTGGTCATGTAGTTTTATTACAATCATATTTCATCAAACAACCTCACTAACAAGTTGGTAATGACATAATTAACCTACAGGGGGCAGGACGACTGGTATAATTGGGGAGGCTTCAAAGCAAGGCTGGCCAATTGGAAAGGTTGGAGAGAAACGGTATGGCTGAGGGTGAGTGGCTGCCATGAACCGAACACAGACAACATCAGGCAGCATGGAGCTAATGAGGTTTTAATGACAGTAACTCTCAGGTCCTGGTAATGCTGAGCTTTGTGTTTTACATCTAGGTCACATTAAGCCTACTAAAAGACTCGATTCACCTCTCAACATAAAACTTTTTTGCCTTTATGTTCAGATGTATTTTTTTTCCACAAGGAGGATCATTAGTCTTCAGAAGAAGAAGAAAGTAAATTATGATGAATTTCAGTCCATTGGGGGTTGTCGTCCTGCCTCTCTAGTAAAATCGTAGTATTCAAATCCACACAAGTGACTGCTTTCAGGACATTTTGCCATGTACACAGTTAGTGGCCATAATTATTTCCCTTTTCCTTTCGATGTGGTGCTAATGGACGACCCAACGAGCTTTAGCACAAGTTTCCATTTGAAACGAGATTACTTACACCAGTGGTAAATAATCATCTAAATGGTTTTATTTGCTGTTAGAGGACAGCACTAAGAAGGATGTCTTTTATATTTATTTAACAAAGTGAACCAAAGGTGATTATTAGGTCATCCGAGCTTCTTCAATAACTTTGTGTCAGAGTGTCCAAGCTTATTGTGTATGTACTCAGTGCCCGAGAGAAGGCTTAATGGACTTGATGATTCCCCAGTTCTCTTTAGCAGGAGCATTAGATATGATATTTCTTCTGAGATGCTGAGTTTAGAAACCTTTTTAGGCTAGAAAAGAACATAATATTTTTTTGTTTGCTATTTGTTGTTTAAAATATTTGTATCAAATGCATTGTCCAGTCAGTACCATCCAAAACTGCAGAATCTACATTAAATTCTGTTCTCAAAGAACTTGTGCTTTTTATTTCTTTGAGGAGTGAACTTCAGTGAACTAAATCATCTTTTTCTGCTTTTCACACCAAGGTGAGCTATTTGTCAAAACTCTGCCACCTTCACTACATCCATGGCATTTTCTTTGTGGTTATCATCTTTTCCACTTCCCTTCCAGACATATAAACATTTTTTCTACAATCTGTTCTCTATCCATTCCTTTGAAAAGACCTTTGAGTGGAAGTAAAAGAAATCATGCATGCACCCTACCAAAGATTCAGTGACCTGCGAATCCTAAGATGGCGAAGTCAAATACATTGCAATGGTACAGTTGTTATCCTCCTCCCTGTATAGGTTAGATGGTTCTAGATTTAAAAATTGAAGAATGGTCTACGGAGGACTCTAGATCCAAAAATCTTTTGGCTCCCAACCCTTCCCACCTCCCCCCAAAAATGTGGGTTATTGTGTGGATCAGTTAAGCATGTTGCCATCATGCTTTTTGCTAATTTGCTTATCAACATACAGAAAACAGATTGAAACGGTGAAAAGGTTTAGTCAAAACGAGGCAACAAATGTGCACAGCAAAGAAAGGTTTCATCTCCAGGTTCAGGCAGCATGGTTCAAAAGTGAATGTCTGGTGTTGAGAGGAAGGAAGGATCTGCATGATGGGTGCTAAATTGGATGGTTCCGGAGAATTTTGACTGAAAACAGAGTGGATGATTCATGAGACTTGTTTGGTTTATGAAAAGAGTGTGTTGGATGGGGCAGACTGATGAAGGCAAGAGGCAGCAGAGCAGCAAAGGGATATCAAAGGGTATTATTGGTGGAGGTGAAGTTTTGGTGATTGAATCCAGGACAACAAACAACTGGTGTGTTGTTAAAAAGGTAACATCCTTTTCTGGATGATTCCATTTCAAAGTCTGAAAAGTTGTCAAAAGTAAGAAATGACAAAGGGGTGAAATGAGCAGCACCAGAGACAAAGAAACTAACTAGACCAGATATGTTCAATTTTGGTCCTCAATGTCCTGAAATTGTACCTTGTTGTATTGTTGGGTTTCCAGCAGCTTTTAGATGCATCCCTGGTCTAACAAATCAAAATTAAATGGGTGAATTACTTCTTGAATAGGCAGTCAACTTTTCCAGAGTCCTGCTAATGACCTCATTACTCAGATGTGTAGAACCAGAGTGATAGGTATTTTCCTTTCGAACCTAAATAAAAGAAAGAACCATAGACAATGTATATGAATTTTACATTGAGCTTTTGCAAAAGGAGAACGCTCTGCCAACTTTTCCTCCGAACAATCCACAGAGCATTCTGATCTGCTCTCACATGAGCTCCTGTTTTTATTGTCAAAGAAGAACAGGCAAGGGGGCAGTCAGGAAAAACAACAGAGGTCGTAAAGCTTCTAACCCAAACATCTAACAACCCAGTTCCAGATGTGATATCTGATCAAAGGTCTGAGCCCGGTTCAAATCTCGGTCAGTACTGTCAATAAAACAAAATACGACTGCTCACAGGTAGTTACTAAATTAGGAGGTGTTCTTGCAAAAGGATTTAAGGTCTGAGAAACTCAGTGTTAACTATTTCTCATGAAAATGAACAGACAGTAGTGACCTCCAGGTCAGTTAAGGAAGAGAACACTTTAAACAGACAGAGACAGACTTTTTTTTTAAGTTGTAGGACACCAGCCCTCAAGGATTGGAGCTGAATATCCCAGTACTAGATGTATAAATTTGATTATAAAATATTGTGAATACCGTACAGGATAGACGGCAGAACGTGTAAGTGTATATGGGTTGTTGTGTGTTGATTTCCATCTGGTCTTCCTCACCCATTGTCTAATGAATGATTGTGAACTTAACTTTTTACACTCAGTTATGTGATTCATTGTTCCTCTAAATATTATTATTGTTGCTTCCATGTTGCTCAGGTATGAAACTTTGGAAACCCTATCAGTAGAATCACCTTTAGGAAATGTTGAAATTGCTGATGTTGCTCCTGACCCTCTTCTTCAGCTACCTCTCTGTTGAGACCACGCTGGCTAGGCTTCAGAAGGAACCGGTGCTCTGAAACCCTGCGGGGTCACAGCAGCTGAACCCATCCCCAGTGGAGACAGCGAGAGACAGAGGGGGGATGCGAGTCGACTGACTTGCTGCCTAAAAACGTCTAATCTTATAAGAAGGCTGCTGCCTGCTGACTGGGAAGCTCTGGGACGCCAAATACAACTTTAAAAGCTTTTCTTTTGCACTCCACATCCCTTTATCACAGTCAGGCCATGTGCTGCAAGCTGAAAGGGGGACGCAGCAGAAGACTGCCTAGAAGGGGAACCTGGTGGAATCTCGAGACAGAAAAATAAAAAAGCCTTAGTGTGCATTTATGCAGCATGTTTCTTTTCTTTCAGTGTTTTTGTCAAATAAAACAACACTAAATATTTAATGTTATGTATTTCCTCTGGTATAATGCAACTTTTGTTTTTACATGCTTTCCCTCCACCGTCGTTAATATTAAAGGCTGCTGCGGCAGAAATAACTAAATTGATGCATTGTGTGGGCTGGTCTGCGGTGGAGCGGGTGAAATAACTCTCAGAGAGGGCCATGCAGACACATAAAAACATTTGCAGTGTACACAGCAAACACTCTGAAGAAATGACACAGACCTGTTTAAGTGAAGCATGCATCTGCTGGTGGGGGTAGACAGCTCCAGAATCTGTCTTGCGTACATTAGTAAATATTCATGAACTGAATTTACATATATTCACAGAAACAAGCTGAACTAACAATGAACCACATAAACAAGTCTAGCTGTTAGTCTGCTGGATCCTTCATTGCTTTTTCTTGGCTGTAATATATAATTTGTAGTAAGAAAGGAAAAAATGATGTACATCTGGGTGTGTGCATTTGCAGGTGGAGTCACTTTCTGTAAACTTACCTCAGGATTGTCATCTCAACAGGAAGTAATAGATAAGTATAAAGAAATTTAGATATTTGAAAATTTACTCTACAAATGTTTGATGCCAAAACTTTTTTCTTTGAACCCTAAATGACTGTCTGACGAGGGGTTGTCTGTGTGGTTTGAGGCTCTTCACCTCCCCAGAATAAAGGGAACCATCGTCAGGGTCTCATTGTGTGTTGCTCCTCTGAGGAGACGTTACCTGGACCTGTGAGTGTCAAGTGCGTATGAAGACTGCAAGTGGATAAATTTTCTGTGTTTTATGTTGAGTAAATTGACTTGAATGTCTGTGTCTGCATGAGGATGGAACATGTGTTTGTCTCTATGTGCGCTTGTCTGTCTGTCAGGTTGGATTTTGGGCTGCCCATCTTGGACTCCCTACCAAATGTGGGGCCTACTTCCCATCACACTTCCTTCTGGTGATTGATGCTTCTGTCTGCTGTTGCATTGGTAGCTCTCAGTATCTGAGACTGGGTGCTTCAGCGTGACATATCGTCTGTGTTTTTTGATATTCACTTAGTGTTTTGACTGATTGCCAGATGCTCTGGTACCTGCCTGTAACACCATCCCTGTGTTTGTATTGCTGCTATGTATGCTCTCTGGGACCACTTCTAGATCTACCACCTGCTTGCAGATTCAATCATTTACCAACCCCATCACTGGTCTGCATGTGGACCAAATTTAATCAAATTCTAACTATTCCAGATTGTTGCTTATTTGGTGCATGACTGGTTTTGACAGCAAGTATACAATAGTTCAGCTGTAATGAATCGACTTGGCAGTCTAGAGGGTTTTTTTTAAAAGCACATCAAAATTTAAAAGTGCAAAACTGTAGTTGGTTTTATTGTTTCAAAAGACTGGGCTGTGAGGTGACCATAGCTACTATTGATGAACTAATTGGGAAGGTTTTGATTTAAGATTAGTTTTTTTTGTTTTTTTTGGTTATATGCTGTCATGTTTTCTAACATCATAATGCTTGCCATCCCACCTGGCTTTACGTATCACAGTAGAAATATCACCATTACAAAATACCAGCTATGTTTTGTTTTGTGCATCTCATAGGGTTCCTCATTTTAGACTCACCTTTACAAAACTGAAATTACACTGAAGACATTACTGAGTGTCATAGTAATGTCTTAAGGCTAAGGATGCAAACTGCCCTCACTTAGAATTATGATAAACTAAATTTCCTTTATGCTGTGCCTAATGATTTTGATGTATTCTTTTTCAATGTAAAACAAGACATGAATTTAACATCACTACTGTTTATCTTGGCTGTGCTTTTTGTAGCTTTAGGAAGCAGAACATTTCCTGCAGCCGAATTACAAAGAACAATTTAGCTGTTCAAAGTTGTTTTAAAGTGCTTGTGTGTGGCTCTTCTCAAACAACTTGCCAGCATTTTTCAAAGACTAACAGTAGAAATAACATCAAACACCTCTGTGTAACTTGATTCTAGAGGTTTCTCAGTACTTTAAAGCAACTGTTTAACATCCATTTTTTATCAGCCATCTTTAGAGATGCAGTGGAGATCTGGATGTACAGTATGAGCATGTGATGTTGGGTTTGGTGTTGTCTCTGATCCATTTCGATCCGTGTATTTTCAGGCAGTTTGTTTTTTCTTTTGAAATGAAAAATTAAAAAACAAAAATAGACTAGTTCTTTTGTTTATCGAGCCAAAATTGGAAATCAGATAACAACTCGGCTCGTTATCCGATTTCTTATTTAGCGCACAAAACAAAAGTGGAAAACACGGATAACGAGTGCTCAATTTAAATTTTCATGATTTAATTTTTGACAAGCGGTCTGACCCGGAAGTTCTCTCTGCCCCACACACTTTGTTTTTGTGCACTCGTCCATAGCGGTATGCAATTAATTGTTTTGTATATGACACTAAAAGCTTCTAAATGCAGCTCCCGATTCAGTAAATGGCTAAAGGGCTAGTCCGCCCAATTTTTTACCAACCTTTAATCTGCTCTGGTTTAAAAAGACGCTCAAACCGTGACTAGAACATTCTGCCAGTCATTCAAACCCTTTAGTTTTTTAAGTTTTTCCTTTCTTAATAGCCTCGGCATACCAATCATAATCCGGTATATCATGAACAAGCATTCAGAAAATGTTGATTATCCAAAATATACAATACAAATGTTGCTATTTCTACCAGGTAGGAAATGTTTGAAATAATGTGCCGATTAGATTAACTAAATAAATGTTAGCCTACGGAAGAGGATTTGGGAAATAAAAAAGGTCATCATTCTGACTTTAATCTTAGAATTCAGACTTTCATCGAAAAAAATAATTTTGCGGATGAGTTGGTGTTAGAAAAATTTTGCACCTCATAATAATTTTTCACACAGTGCAGTATGACTGTCCAATTAGAAATGAAAACCTTTGTCCACTTCATGAGACTATTTACTTATAACTTATTAGACTCAACTGACTAAACATAACAAACAACTTTTGAGTTGATTTTTTCCATTATTCCTTCACCCTGGATTTATAAGCAAGAAACATTAAAAGAATGATTTCATATTTAATTTGTATCAACCTATATGCAGCCAGAGCTTTAAACTCAAATCTTACTAAATAAACAGGGACAAAATGTTTTCGTAAAAATGTATCTATTACAATAACATGCAGATTATTCAGCCCCTGTTTGGGGAATCATGAAAAAATATTCCTATAATTTAAGCATATAAAAGATGAGGAGACAGTGAAGAAGACGATGTCAGGAGGAGGAAGAAGATCACTGGGAGATTCTGGGAAGCTGTATCCAAACCTGGAGCTGAGGCCTCTCCTCCTGAAGAGCCGCCTGTATGAAACAATAAAAAATAAATAATTTTAAAAAGAAGTCAGTCTGCTGTAAGAAGCCATTCGAATGTATGTGAATATTTTACATACACAAAAATAATATGAATTTACAAACAAACAAAAAATCATTTAAATCAGAGGAAGGGAATATTGTCAAGGTTTAGAAGATACTAACATCTTCAGAAGTATAGAAATCTCCAGAGAGGAATATTATATTCTGATACACGTATCAAACAGTGCACATAAAAACACATTAAACTCTTCATATCACACTTTCAGCCGCTACGAACCGATAAAAGGCAGCGGAAAATAACAGAGTGACTTGCCGAGATCAGGCCGCGGTTAGTGTGGAAAACACACTCTACCCGCCCGCTGAGCCTGGAGCCGCCTGGCCCCGTTAGCGGAGCTACACTGCTCCAAAAACTCTGCTGCTGGTGGCGCAGTGCAATGGTGGCCATCTTGCGGGTCCGGCCAAGTACACCTCGCTGCAGCAAACAGAATGGGGCGGGGTCGGACAACTGTCAGTCTCATACCTTATATGGAAATGGTGGGGACGGACCACTGTCCGTCTCATACCTTATATGGAAATGGGACTATTTCATTCCGGAAATGAAGGGGGCGCTAGTGACACTATTTCCTGTACCGATCGTGTTATAATAATTATACTAATAATAACGTATTTTATTTGACAACGCCTTTTAAAACACCCAAGAACACTTTCAACATTAAAAATACAAATTAAATAGTAAAAAAATGGCTACAAAACGTGATATGTCACGTGGTATGTCTGTCACGTGGTAAGTCACTTTTTTATTTCCAAATCTTTATTAAACCTTTATTTAAAATTATATTAGTAACAAACAATCTAGAATAAGCAATAAGGAAACATTATGGAGATGTATTTATCTATCCTTACACCCAATCTATCTCAAACAAAAGTAATAAAACATGAATCAAATCAATATTTTGGAGACAAATGTACATTACATTAAGAGCACATTTATCCATCCATTAATTATCATGAATTATCCCTATAGTGGGTCATGAGGGCTGCTGACCCTGGACAGATCGCCAGTCCGTCGCAGATTAAGAAAACAGATATAAACAAATGAAGTTCAAATAATATATTTTGATGTTGTGAATGGTACTCTTAAAATAAATAAGTTAAAATCTAAAATATAATAGCCTCTGGCTTATTAAATAAGAACTAGATGGTAAAGAGGTTTGGTCGGTAAAACATTTAGTCAACAATTTTGGCCAACTTAGTACGTCCATTCACAGCGCACTTTTGTTGTTTATTTGCCAAATATTTTTCTTATTATTCACATTGTGAATATAATTTACAAACCAAAGGACTTTTGAACTTCTAACAAGTGAAGTTCAGAAAACTAGAATATTTTTGGTTTTAGGTGACCTGGCTCAGCTATTATCATTGTTTACCATAATGTCTCATTGGAAACTTTTGCTATAAAGACTCCAGTTCAACCAGTAAACTGATTGGTGTCCCACTATTCCATTTATAAATTCCATATCAATTCTATCAATTGCAATCGATTCATAAAATAAAGCCCTTAAATATCCAATTGTTGCAAAACCCAAAGAGATTAATTAAAACTTTAAATGTAGCTTCAATCTGGAAAGACTCACACAGAGAGAAAGTAGGTTTTAGAAAGTTTATTTGACAAGAAATAATCTTTGGCCCTCGGACCCCGGCAGTAGACACTGCGCTGGTAACTGCCAGAGAGAATGATCTTTATTCTATATGAAAACCTTTTTGAATAAAGTCACTGGTTACATAAATTAAACCAATGTGTAAATTCTAACTATAACTGTCTTCATCTCAGCTGCTCAGCCAATCACCTGATCAGGTGTCTCCATCCCAGCCTAACGGCGCCGGGCTCATCTCCTCCACCCTTCATAAAGTCCGGCTTGATGTGTGCAACTGCTCCTCATCTAAGCTATCATCACCTCCACCCCGACTACACCTTCGCTCTGCTCGTTTAATCTTATTTGTAACCGAACAATATGTTTCTTTATGTGCTTGCTTTATTACAAAAAAACCCCAAGTTGATTCTGACTGTTAAAACATAAACAACTTGGCTGTATGTCAGGTTTGTAAAAAAATTTGTATTGATTCCAGTCATTGTTCAAAATGTATAGGAAACATTGTATTTACACATATAAAATATTGCAAGTTATTAGCTTTGCTTGCATTTAAAATTTTTAAAACAAGGTTATCCTATTGTTAAACAACGCTGTTACAATATATTTACAACTACTTTATTGGTTCTACTCTCTCCAACAAATTACAGCCACAATGTAACTTTGTGTGGAAACGGCACCATTTCTGTGAAAACTAAATAATGTAAATCAACTGAGCTACAACAAAAGGAACATTCAAAAATGTAAATAATATTGAAAGAACACATTATTAAAAAGGATGACTGCACAAGTCAAAAGGCAAATATTATTTAGCAGAAATGATTTAAAATGGCATGTCACAAAAAAAACGAACAATGTGTGACAACTGAAATGTGTGAAAGACTGAGGAAAGCAACTAATATTCTCCTTGCATTCAGTATTGACAGTCAGTGCAGTGTCCAGGTCGGCCATCACAGTAGTAACCAGGGTACTCTCCTCGTCTTCCATCGCCGGTGAAGCCCACAGTCTTTATATCACCGGTGGCAGGAAAAACACGTTACAACCGCAAAAGGAATCCGGTTTTCTGCCGTGAATGTTTTTTGAAAATTTGCCCCAGTTGATCTCACCTGTTAATGAAAAATCGATTTCATGTAGTTGAAATCTAATTTCACATGTTTTAGGTGAAAAAAGTCAAAGGTCCTTACCATCCAGCCAAGCAAAGTGAGTCTTCTTCCTGAAAACTGGGTCAGACTCAACGGCTTCAAAGCACTTGCAGGTCAATGCCAAGGTGAGGTAAGCTGAGTCTCCCTGTGCTGGTATCACCTCCTGGAGAGCAGCTTCAAGAACATTCAGAGGCATCTGAAAAAAAAACAAAAAAACAAACAAAATAAAAAATCACATTGCACATTATGATCAGTAAAACAGTAGTTAATAATAGCCATTTCACCAAATACTTTGTTACTCTTACTTGTGTAGTTTATTGCAGTTACTTACTAAAACTATATTGAAGTTGTGCTACTCGTCATTAGAGTATCCATCTGGGTACTACACCCAACTATAATGGCTGCTGTTAGTTTATAAAATATATTAGACTTTCCAGAAATTTAACATTGGTGTACAAAACATATTTAAAAAAGATCAACCTTTAAAAATAAAAGAGAAACACTAGAAAACTGGTAAGTATGTAAAACATATTTTATATTTTTCAAGTGTAGTTATACATACCGTTATGTTGAACCATAGCAGTTTGTGCTAAATGGTTCTGTAGCTTGTATTAGCAAAGGGAACAGCAATATTTATGTTCATGTTGCAAATAGATACGTGGATCTGTATAATGAAAATAAAAAACAGTTTGAGCATAAAATACATTTCTCAATTATACATGTTATCTACTTTTCTATTTTTATCTAATGGTGCCCTGCGGGATAATAATTAGTTATGCTACATGCTAAAATTAGCCTTCCCCTGTATGAATTACGAATTTCACTAGCTCTTAATTATATTTTCAACCTAATCTAGAAAAGCGTATTGATTTACTATGTGAAAAAATTTAAGAAGGTAAAAATACCTTTTGTTGACTTTGTGAGTTTTGCATTGTTGATCGTGTGCCGAACACCAGTGGAAGAACCTCTCAAACTTCTTTCTTTCTTCTTCTGTTCCTCTTAACTCCGCGTCTTAAGGTATTTATACTAGTGATTATGAAAATAGCGCCCCCTTCATTTCCGGAATGCAATAGTCCCATTTCCAAATAAGGTATGGGACTGACGGAAAGGTCCGTCCCCGCCCCATTCTGTTTGCTGCAGCGAGGTCCTTCTCGGTCCGGCGACGAGACAGATATGGCTGCGGAAAGCCACACCCCCAAGCTGTGGCCTTTCAAAATAACAAACTAAACTAAAAACTCAGACTAACCATTTTTCCCGGTTAGTCTGGCCAGATGTTCGGTATTATTTGTTTTTCACAGCATTACTTAAACTGACTTGCGGCTGACAGAAAATACTACAGTATATAGCCTGAAACGATCAAGCTTGTCTGTCTGCAGCCTAATGTGTGATACGGCCCCTGTGTAAGCCAGACAGACAGAACTTCCTAGTCAGACCACTTGTCAAAAATGAAATGATAAAAATCGAAATTGAGCGCTCGTTATCCGTTTTGTGCACTAAATGGGAAATCGGATAACGAGCTGAGCCGAGCCGTTATTCGATTTACGATTTTGGTTTAATAAACGAAAAACGAAAAAACAAGTTTATTTTTGTTTTTTCAGTTTTCATTTCAAACGAAAGAACGAACTGCCTGAAAATACATCTGCCCATTTCACTGCCTCGGGTCATTCTGCACTCTTTTATTCTCACTGTTCAGATTTCCTTCAGGTTTCTGTGGGCTCAGCAATATGCTGGATCTCACATGAACACAAAGACTTTGATTTTTCTTTACACTCGAGGACTCTTAGAATCCCCATGCTCTTTATTTTTACAAATGTCAATGAAATATTAGAGGACTGCAGTATGTGTCTATTCAGATGTGTCAAAAAAAGGGTTCAAATCAAGATTTTAAATGCAGACAGGTTATTATGCAAGTTTGTTAACAACAGCACTTTGCAACTTCTAGATTTGTCAGGTAGTTGCAATAGTTTTACAGAGATGATAAAACTTTAATACCTACTGTGAAATAAAACTTCCATCTGAGCCACCATATTAAACTTGTCAAATTTTTCCAGTTACAATCTAAATGGATCACACTTCATTTGTTTCTGTCTACTTAATACCAGCCCATCCAACAATAGTCAGATTCAGTAAGTAAAAACTCTTTAAGAAAACTATCAGATAGCATCAAAGCACTTTCTCTCTGTTAGAGAGAGAGTGGTTTCTCTCTAACAGAGAGGATTGGGATTTAAAGAACATAGGTCAAACAAAGGTCATTTACATTATTACTGGAGACCAAATAAATGCCATCCCGAGTGAATGACTGACAGGAGATGATTCCTCTCTTATGCTCTGCTCCAAACATGACCACCTCTGTCTTTATCATGTGTGAATTTAAAGAGGAAATTAATACATCCTGACTTTAACATGTTTTTATACAAGAAACAGACTTTGCTTAACTGATTGTATTTGCCAGGCGCCAAGGATACCATTGGAAATTTATAACATGTACATTTAAAACAAAACATATTTACTATACGCGACTGTGGGCGACTGTGGCTCTTAGGTAGAGTAGTCGTCTTGCGATTGGAAGGTTGTAGGTTCGATTCCAGCTTCCTCCTGCCACATGTCGATGTGCCTCTGGGCACTTGACCCCAAATTGCGTATTGGTGTATAAATGTGTGTGTGTTTGTGAGTGCGACTGGGTGAATGTGACTAGTGTAAAGCGCTTTGAGTGGTCAAAATGACTGGAAAAGCGCTATATAAGTTCAGACCATTTACCATTTATACCCCTCGCAGTTACTCGTAAAAAAATTTTTTTCAGTGACAAATTATTATTGTTATTAAATTATATTCAAAAATTGTCATGAAAAAAGTATTTTACCTTTCTCTAAACTCAATGGAAAAATCTGCAGCTACCAAATCATTCCTATTTCTAACCAGCTTTTTGTAGGTCTTCACAGGTAATGTTGGCAACAAACCATGTATGGCACTCCATAACCAACTGTCGTGAGTAAGGAAGATACCTCATGAACAAAGTGAAATCAGTCAGTCAGATTTGGTATAAGCCAGCTGTTGCTGTTATTCTGTTGCATCCCTGCAGCATTTTGAAGCCTCTCATTTCATTTAGCTGTAACCAAAAGAAAAGGTTAAAATGATTGAGCTGGGGTCCAGGGAATCTAAAATAGATTTTAAAAAATCTCTTCAGTGTCCTTTTCTCATCCTAAACCTTAAAATCCTGATGGTGTATCAGAATTATCCATAAAATGTATTTAAATAAATGCCTAAAACATTCAAAGAACTAAACAATGAAATCATGTTTGATTAAATATGGCAGTTCTATTTCTACAGTCTTCTTTTACCCCTAGTTGTGCAGCCATCCAAAATTCTTTGTAAAAAACACAATTTGAAGGATTGTAAGATTATGTTCAGTAACTTGATATCAGAAGAAAAACAAATTAACATGCATTTCTTCAACACTTGTGTGAAATACTTACTTTGTGTACAGCCTCAAAGATAGATTATTATGAAATTTTTAACGCTGGGATGACTATTTTACATCTAATTTTATTGGTAACTGTGAAATATATTTTCATTGGGTCTGTTATGGTGTTTAATTAATTCAACCTTGTTCAGAAAAGAATATTACTCACTTGTAATATTATAAAATATCTACAGAAAATAGGTCATACAGATGACACACGGTTCAGATGTTGGAATCAATGGCTATGTGAGGGGATCCACATGCTTTTAAATTTTAGACATGATATGTTCATTATACACACGGAAAAACAATGAAATAAAACAAGTAGACAGTGTTACTGTTGGATTTGCCAAGTGAAAATTGGATTCAAAATATAATCTCTGCAGTACAAGTGGAAATGTACACATTGTTAGATATATCGCCTTGTCTAATCCACATACCCATAGAGAGATTTTCTTGAGATTGATTCTGTTAGAATATTTAACTTCCAGCTGTGTGTGTGAGGATCTTTGTTAGCACAGCTGCTACAGAAAGGATGGCAGAACAATAAATCAAACTGTCTCTCCTGGAGCTTTTTATTCACCGTTGAATAATCTGAAGTTTTAACATAACACAGTGATGTTCAGAGGAGACTCTTCAGCAGACTGACAGAAGGTGATAGAGGTTGTGGTTGTGAATCCTCCTGAACATATCCTGTATCGGTTCGCTGTCAATCATAGGAAAATCAAGCTTTAATGAATAACTTTTCAGTGTCCTACCATCACATGGTGCTAAGGTCAGGGTTAAATTTGAATCACAATGGTTTTCTGGAGCACCACTTTTTATATGAGAAGCTCAAATTCTGTTTCCCAAGCAATATAGAAAACCACGTAGGTTGCTGGTAAATTTCCTTTGGAAAAACATACTACACTTATTCCCCACAGACATCAACCCAAAAACAGCAATGCAGCCTTTGTGTCATGGCTGTTGTTATCAAAGGAATGTTTTTTTTTTGTTGTTGTTGTTTTTTTTACAATGTAGCTACAGAACGCTTGCTTACAGCCGCTTTATTCGTCTGCTCCATTATATGCCCGAGCATCAAACTTTAAAACTTTTCAAAACCCAGAACAGTGCCACAGTTCATAAAGGTTCAGTTGCATCACTTGAAACATTGTCTCTAGATGAAAATAACACACTAGCTGAGTTTGTTCTAGTCAAAATCTATTTGGTTTGACAACAAAACAGAAAACATGGTTGTATATAGAGCAACTTCAACAGGGGTTAAACGGACTCTAAAATTGAATTACTTTGTTTATCCTCTCAGAGCGAAAACCCATCATTAGTAACTACTGAAATTTTTTAAACCCAAGATAAAAGAAAAATTGAACATACATGGAATGAAAAGGGCAATGATTACTATTGTAACTAGTTACTACAACCTTTGTTTTTGTTGATTTCTTTTTTTTTTTACTACCCAAGATTGTTTTTCATTCAATTGTTGAACTTGTAGTTTCACCAGAAGTGTTGTATTTCCCGCAATACTTTTCAAATGAGTCCCAGCACAAATACATATTTGTGTCATTTGCAGACATGTATTTGTAACTGGAATTAAAATAAAAATTAAAAAGTGTAGGTCCCAAAACTGAACCTTGAAGAACTCCAACTGTCCAAATTGTTTTTTTGTTTTTTTTTGTCAAATACATGCTCAGGCACTGATGACTGTCAGACACTTTGGTAGATATACAGTACAGACCAAAAGTTTGGACACAACTGTGTGTCCAAACTTTTGGTCTATACTGTATGTTGAAATATTCCTAGTCTGCACATGCACCAACGAACTGTATGTGTGAGTTGGGCCATGTCGTCTCAAAATTTCACAAGATGTTGAACTTTTCTTGTCAGTGAGTGTAATTTAAGGCTCATCATCTCTCTTCTATACTTGTGAACTTGTCCTGCTCCTTGAAATTTGGAGCCCTGTTTAAAGAGAATAGCAAAAAATTTTCTTCCAGGCAAAAAGTTTAACTTTTTTGGGGGGATTGACAAGTTACACCCCTAGTTTGGGAAAGTTGTATTTTCTGTGGGAATGAAAATAATATAAATACCTTCAAAGCTGAAAATAAAGTTTTGTTTCTAAGAATTTCAGGACTTATGTCAAGAGCTTAACTGCAGAGCCTTGGAGAGAAATTGTCCCACTTTACCAACTTTTTGACTTCCACATCAGCTCATATGCCAAGATTCAGATTCAAACTACAATGTTCAAGGCAGGTTCTGGGTCTGGGAGCCACTTTTCATGTGGTTAATGTGACGGATACGTTCAAGAACTCTTGATGGAAGACAGTTCATTAAGTCAACCCTTTTCTGACTACTGCAGAAAAACGTCCTCCATACAATTGTGGGTTTTTTTATGTCAGCATCAAAGATTTTTGTTTTGTTCTTTCAGTGAAATTTACTCAACACTCTTCTTTTCCATCCCATTGGGTCAATGAGCTTTGAAGCTGGTGCAATGAAGGACCGCATTCCCATCAGGGTCACCTTGCAGACATGAAAATGACTCTGATGTTCTTTTTCCACCAGCCCCTCGCCATCTTTCTTGTTGTTTTCCTCCAAAGGATCTTGAGAGAAGGCTGATGAGAATAATCTACATGCCAGAGACAGAATGCGAAGGAAAAGACGGCGCGGCAAAAAACTTTGAGATGGGGGGTGATGATGCAAGTCAGAGGCAAGACGCCTGATACCCCAAGCAAATGATCCAGCAACTGGAATGCAAACCCTTTGCAAGTTCAGGTAGGGAGGTTCACTTGGCGGGAGGGTTCCTGGGGGGATGTCAGTGTGTCACAGTGCTTCGAGGCCTTTAGCGCTGTTGTCACATTCTTTAACTGGAGAAATATTTCAGAGGTTTAAAGCAATGATCAAGGAAAAAGATTTATGATGCCGACTGGCACGTTTTCTCAAGAAAAAAACAAAGTGTTACTCTGAAGGTCCTGGAAATGGTTGTCTATTTTTTCTATATAAAATGTTATAAAAAATAAAATAAAATACAGTAAAAGAAAGCATACACCTTGAATTCCAATCAGATCAAATGACAACAGCAATGTAATTAGTTTCATTCTGTATTTTTTAAAGATAAGATACAGTTCATCTTTAGTTTGTCAAATTTAATTTCTAATTGAGTATAGATGCAGTTTGCTCTGTTGATATCTTATTCAGTACTTTTCTTCAACTTCAAAGGAATGAGCTGGATTTTTATGAAAAAATATAAACCAAGAACTCATACATTTATTACAATAAACTGAAACATGCATTTGTATTTTAGTTTTGGAGATTCTGCATACTCCACAGATTATCTGCAGGACTGAGATCTATTACCTTCCTTAGTCCCTCGTTTGTTGCTTTGTTGATATGTTTGGTGTCATTGACATGGAAGAAACCAATCCATAACCCATCCACACCATCTTGAGTGTTTTGGCCAAGGATTAAAGTAAACTGAGGATTTTGTGGTCCATGGCCCAGTTAATTGGCTTCTTGATCAGGTGCAGTTAAACTGTAACTTGAGCAGAATGACAGCCTGAAACATAATGTTTTCAGTTTTGTTTTAGATTGCGAATGTTGACTTCCTCAGGTCACACTCTATAATTTCTCCTCCTCCTCACTTAGAAGGTTGAAGTGTTAGAGGAAATGTTGGTCTCATCTTGCTATTGTTTTGTTCTTGGCCGTGATGATTGGAAGGCAGGAAATGATTCTATGTACTGGTGTGCTTTATACACATAAATACTTAAGTTTAGTAATATCTGTAATTGGTTGATTTATGTCTTTGATTGACATAAAATTAGATTAAATACAATTGTCTTTTGTTGTAAATTAGGTGATTGTTATTCAGGTGCTTAATCTCAAAATGCAACATCTAAAACAATAAAGGTAGCTAACTACCACTTTAAAAATGGCAAAATAAAGGATTTCCTGTCAAAAAAATGACAAAGGTAAAATTGTGCAGACTTTTATTTTTAGTAGGTTTGGTTATTGTATAGGTCTTCTTACAAAATCATTAAGGAAGCTGCTGGTCATCAAAAATGCTACTACCACAGTGATGACCAAAACCAAGGAAACTGGTCATTTAACACCAGCTTATTATATCACTCAAATTACTCCTTGTTTGTAAGAGGATATTCTATGTCTTATCTGTAAGACATAGAATAGTCTTCAGTCTAAATATATTTCAGAGTTGTTTGTCAGGTATGAACCATGGAGATCCCTCAGGTAATCAGAGAGCTGTTCACTCTGTGTTTCAGGACCGGAACTAAACAGGCAGATGTAGCATGTGCTTTCTTCATTCTGGAACCGAGTCTCTGAAAACCTCATATGCCTTGCCTTTAACGGAATGAAAAAGTCATTCAGTAAATACTTGCTTTCGCTTTGATACTAGACATATTTCCCTGTAGATCAAAGTTCGAAAGAGTCTAATTTCAGCTGAAAACCTTATCTCATATCTGACGCTCTCTGCAGTGACCAAGTTCATTTTCCAACTGTCTACGCTCGGGTCGTGTAACTCGGATTGGTGCTCACAAGTCAACTCAGCAGCACTTCCACCAGTGAAAGCGCCGCAACTTTGCTTAACTCTTCCTATGACGAAAAATATTGAAAGAGATGGAAGTTCTCATACCAAAACAGCTTTGCTGTTACGAATGTGCTTTTGTTTAACTTTTAATTCACATTGTAAAATGCCTTAAAAACTTTCCTGGATTACCGCAGAACAAATTCCTTTTACAATTACAACTTAGATATGATGGCTTATATAGGCTGAAAGACCACAAAGTGTTCTCAATTTGCATTTGCAGTCATTCATTCCCCAACAGGTCAAAAGTACAATGTTACAACAGCTTTGCAAATATATCGAAAACATCACTTTGACAGCAATCTTGTACTTGCAAGGATGAATATTTTATTCCAGGAAAAAGACACAAATAAAGAAATGTACATGAGTTAAAAGTATACCACGTGTAATTGCAACAAATCAGTTAGTGTGAATGTAAATTGTGCAGAATACTTCATAATGTCTTTACTGTCTAGTGATCAGAATGCAGATTTTTAAGTAATCACAAATTAAGCTTGTTTGTAAAAAATGTTTGCATTTTGACCGTTACAGTTGTCATCATTTTGAGTAAAACTGCTTCTTTTTCTGTGTTTCAGTGCTTTTTTTCATCAAAGCTCTCTATAATCAAAGAAAAATGTTGCTGTGCAGTAAAGTCTCAACATAGCACTGGATCATATATTACTGAGGCTTGAGAAGACATGAACAAACAGACAATCCTGTTCTGGTGGCTCTGGTAAAGATATAGTTATTTTTTTTATTTTTTTATTTATGGGTTATAGAAATATTCTTATTTGAAATTGCCTGAACATTTCAAAGTCTTTTAGAAAAAAGAAAAAGAAAAATCCAGCCCAGTATTTTTTAAAAGTACATATTTATCTGTTGTGAGGGATGAAGAAAATGACCTGCTGATCTTCTGTTCATTTCTGCCTTTGAAATCAGTTTTTTTATTTTATTTTCTTTAGCTAACTACATGTCATTGTGACAAACAGAATCACATTATTGTCAGACTCTCTCTTGAGCTGCATTATAAGAAGGAGCAAGAAGGAAAAAGCAAAAAAAAAAAAAGAGTCTGCCAACTTGGAAGCAAACTTTCCAACATCTGAAGGAGTTTTATTCAGTGTACAGCTCAATTTTCTTCACATTCATGTTAAATTACAGCCTAGGTACCTAACCTCCTCCTCTTTTTACTCTTGTCACACAATGAACACTGAAAACACAGTGAGCTTCCCTTTTTATCTCCTGATACTTCAAAGAGAATTCATGCAAAATCTAACAGTCCAATTTTACCACCAGAACAGCTCATAGAGTCCTCGTCTTCATCAGAGCGAAGGTGTGTCAGAGCACTGAGGTGGGCGGTAAGTGTGGGTGACACTGGGGGCTGGAACTGTGCAGTAATGGAGTCATTTATCAAGTTATTAATGGATGGAAATAAACGTATATGACAGAATCTGTCTGAGTTGAAACATCAACAAAAGAAGTAACGATTGATTCATTCTGTCAGAAAGACATTCTGTTCATTTAAAGCTTACTTAAAATGAAGCAAAATGAGAACGCTGAAAACAGTATTCCACTATTAGAAAAGCATCTCCAAAGCAAGGATATTTCTTTCTTTGTGCGAGATTCTGCCAATAGACACAAAGAAATAAAGTCAATAGAAAACATCAACCGAGCAACATCAGACCTATTTTAAAGTCTTAACAGGTATTTTGGAATGTATGACTCTTTCACAGCTTCATAAGGCAGGTGGCTTCTGACCTGAGAACCTGTCAGAAACGCTCTGTATTCATAAGTGTGGGAGGACTTCCGATCCAATGCTCTTTATAAAACTGTTTTATGGAACAGAACAAAAACATGATGAATCTCCTTAAGTGATTATCTTAAAAAAACAAAACCTTAAAAGCGAAACTTGAAAGGAGTAGAAAATTGTTTCATTTGTCTGATCAAATACATACCATCACCTTAACTGCAAAAAATGTTTTTCTTATGATTTAGTGTATTTGTGGTTTGGTGATAGAAATTTTACAGAAGTGAAAAAAAAATATGTAAAAATACAAAGGGAGAGGTCAGTTTCTTCTCTTCTGTGCTTTTTGTTTTTCTCACAGGCAGGGAGGTAACGTAAAGTTAAACTAAATGATGGGACGTTTTTTGTTTTTTTTTCATGTTAACTGTTAACAATAATAATCTAAATTGCTTCAAATTTCATTTCAGTTTTTATTCATATAGCGCAAATTAACAACAAATACTATCTATAGCCATGCACAGTATAATATATGTCCTGATATATTTTAGAAATATAAAATTAAATGAGTCTGAAGCATTTCAATAATAGAGACATATTCAACTTTCAAAGACATAGTTCCATTTGAATTGCAGCTGTAATAAAATGCAATAGTAATTAGTTGGTATTCGTGTTGAACAAACATGTGGTGACAGTGGAAAGGAAGAACCAGACTATGAACTGCCTGCTGCTCTGAATGACAAGCTCCTTTATTAAATACCTACTAATCTGCAACAAACATTTCTAAATTAAGGTGAGGGCATCAACTGAAAACAGTTGTTTATCTTTAGTTTTTGTTATTATTTTTTTATCAAGTACGTGGGATTATTATTTTTTCTTTTATATGCAAGGATCACGGGCATACAAACGTAACGGTTCCGTATGCACTCTGATGTTGAGGTCAGAGCAAGTTCAGAACCAGTCCAAAAAGAAATACCTAATTCTATTATTTTGTTTTATGTTCTTCCTCCTATTTCTTCTTTTAACAGACAGCAACCTTCACAAGAACAAAGAGAGAAAAATTAAACCAATCTTGTTAGTGAAAACATTTCAAGGAAGAAGTCTGTGTACAGCAAAATCAAATTTTAAACTGGGAAGTTTAATTTATCCATCCATCCATTTTCTTACTCCTTTTTTCCCCTAGTGAGGTCAGGAGGGGTGCTGGTGCCTGTCTGCAACAAGACATTTTGGGCGAGAGGCGGGGTCAGCCTGGACAGGTCGCCAGTCCATCGTAGGGCAACACAAACAACCATGCACACACACATTCACACATAAAGAGAATCTTACAATTTTCCTGACAGTCATGTTTTTGGACTGTGGGAGGGAGCCGGAGTACCCGGAGAGAACCCACACATTCACAGGAAGAAAATGCAAACTCCATGCAGAAAGACGCTGAGTCAGTTATTTAAATGTAACTTCATGTCTACAAAAACAGGTCTGAAGGTTTTCTCTCTTTTTTTTTGGCTTCAACCATGTTCATAACAACAGTTAAAGACATCTTTGAGATCTATAGTTAAATCTATTGAAAATATTTACAAATAATTTGCTTTAAAAAAAACAGTAGATTATTTTTTAATGTTGATCATTATATTTATAAACTCATGTGTCGGATCATGGAAAGTGTTGTCCTTTTTCTTAAGATGAAGCTTTATTTATATAAGGCTTATCTGATACCAATTTAAAGTTCAAACCTTGGGAACAAAAACCTTATAAAAAGAAATCAGAAAACTCTTCGCAAAACTTCAGTGTTAGTGAATCTTTCAGTTGCACATGAAGTTATAAAACAGTTTAATAAACATTCAGCTTAACTGCTTAGTTTGCCTTCACACAAATCTGAAAAATGATCTCAGATTTTTTTTGCCACTTTATATAATCACATGTACCACCTTAAAATCACATACTGACAGGAACAACAAGCGAATGTCCTATTGCATTTGTTACCATGGAAACGAGAAAAGTAATGACGAAATAAAGGATGTATGGGTTGAGAGACTGCCAGAAAGTGACTCGAACAGCATTGCTTCTTCTACTTCATGTTTTTATTACAGTTTAGTAATGCAAATAGAGAGAGTTTTCATATTTTAGATTTTTACAGTTACAACCAATGTCGTCATCTGCGAGTTCTGTGGTTACAAGAACTAAGCAGAGCCACAGCCTATTTGCTCCAAATATACTGAACCGGTACTGCAGTCCCGTCTCTGGGTAGAACGGTCTGTTCAGAAGACAGGACGATTACAATCTGAAGGTCCTTTTGTTGGAGCAGCCTCTCTCTCAGCAGCAGCAGATCAGTAGGCGCCGTTCAGAGACGGGAAAAGAGTTTAATCTCACATCACATCCCAAAGAAGGACAGCAGACGTAATAGAGTTTCGGTGAAGCTTTGAAAGAGTGCAAGAAGAATAGGAGAATACCTCTAATGAACACCAACACCACTAGTATTAAATGATCCAATTCAGGGAGCCTGTGATGAATGATCTAGTTAAACAAATACTCATTGGTATTCTGAAATAAACACAGCAAGAAAAACTTTTACCCACTTCTTTGTTACAATCCTTGACATATTCAGCTGACACCAAAAAAGGCTTGTTGACTCATAAAGTCCTGTTGGTATTTCAAAAAAATTAAATACATGTTGTGCTTCTGTATGAAAGCTGGTGTGTTCCTGTGCTCGCAAGGTTTCATTAGACTATAAAGAATATCTTGGCAAACTCACAATCAGCTGATCTGCTGAAGGGCACATTGCATTTAAAATAAACAGCCAGAAATGTCTGTTTAAAATTTGCCAATCAAAATCCCACCCAATGCACATGTTTAGTAAACTCTGCAAAATGTTAGCAAAGTGAGACATTTCACAATTTTGTTTACTGAAACTATGAGGAAAAGATTTTATTAATGGACTGTTTTATGTACAAAAATAAATATATTTAGAGTAACAACTATGGGGAAAATGATTGGCACAAACTGAAACGAGGCTTTTAGAAGGCTATGAAATGCAATCAAATCTTACTGTACACACACTTTAGAAAAATTGCCAATGAAAATTAGGCAGCAAAAAGCGAAGGTCAGACGTCCCCAACGCAGTTTCTCCCCACAGTTCATCCAAAGATGCTTTCAGAACAACAAACAATGTTGACAGCAGCAAGAAAAGAGCGGACAAAGAGAACATTTTGCACCGCATGTGGGGAACCAATAACTGACAGAAACACAAGAAATCTGAAAAGGCTTAAGAAAGCAAGCTGTCTTTATGTCATTCCCAGACATCAGAATGCAGGGAAAGCGACAGCTTCTCAACAGACTATTTCAACATCTCTTCTAAATGCTGCAAAGTAAAAAGAAATAAAATCATTCGAAAGAGGTAGGTTTTATCTACCGTTAACAGTCAACTATCCAAACTGCTGGGGTGTTTTACAACTAACTGAAATACTGGTTTTTTTTTTGTTGTTGTGTTATTGTGATTAGAGCAGTAGATGATAGATACCAGATATTCTCTATGTTGAGCTTCATGAAGCTTATTCCCAAACTAGATTAAAACGTATTTACTACATCAACTTGAAAGATATATTTTGTGTACAGTGTTGATCAAAGTTAACACTGACGTTAACACTGAAGTGAGTGTTACAAGGAAGTGGACAAAGAGGTGCAATTTAATCATACATGGGAGAAGTTATACGATTCAGTGGTTGTAATGACTATGTAACAATGCTTGGGCCTTTTATCCTCCTTTTTTTGTATGTGTGTAAGGTAAAACTAGCTTTATGTTTGTGAGTGTCGGTGTTTTGTTCGAATGCTGAAATGGTCTGACACAGAGAATACCCCCACACATGGTGATTGGACAGCTGTGTGGAGACGAGCTGATTGGGTTTGTCTTTTCATTTTTGATCCTTCTTATGTGAACACTTGAATGAAACCTCATTCCCCACGAGACAAGTCTGAAAAGGTTTTCAAACAACATCACTACTCAATGACAACCGGCTCTTCGCTCCCACTCCTATTGTGGCAATTTGGAGAAGATCGAAACACTTTTGATTTTACAATGGATTTTAAAACAACGCATAAAGTCATAAACTAGCCCTGACAGATTATTACCTCGTCCCTGTTGGGAGAATTCATTCACCTTGACCATATATATCTAAAACCTTGAGTTTTCTGGGTTTTTACCGAAAACTCTTAACCCTATTCACAAATATATGAATAGGGATAATCAAGAAATTTGGCATAAAAATGATATAAGCAAGATTACCAATAATTAAACAGGAGGTAGAAAAATTCATTAAACTATGAGTAAAAAGGAGTATAAATTTAGCTACTTAATAATCTCCTATTTTGTTAAGCAAAAGCTGAATGGACAAGCAAGACTATTGTAATTAATTAATCGTAACTAAACACATTTCAATTGAAAAGATGAACAATATTCTCAATTCAAAACCCCTTTCTGCTGTCAAATTATTGGGTAACTAAACATGTGAGGTCAACAACAAATATATTCGTTGTTGTTATTTATCTATAAGATTTGTGCAAGGTGCTATTACACCCATTCAGTTTTCAAGTGTTTCATGAAACCCTGTTTATTCATGTAGCTTCTTTGAAATAATACCTTTTTTTTTCTTTAGAAATGTGGACTGTCTTTGCTTGATCCATCGTGATTGTAATTTATCCTCAAAGAGGTTGTGGGTGAGTCTCTTGCTTCATGTAATGTTTTGGTCCACTGTTCACACGTAATGGCAGTGTGGGGTAATCTTTATAGCTCAGCAAAGCAGCGTCTGTGCAGTGCCGAGTTTAAAAAAAAAGGAAGCAATCTGATATGCTGGTCCATACAGCTTCCAGCATTCAAATCAATTATTTCAGGGACACAGTTGGTTAAGATGTATGTTCTTCAGCAAAATTAAAGTGGTTAGGCGCAAAACTTTGACAGTAATGGGTGGATTTTAGAGTAGAGACAGTATTACTCTACCTACCGCACCAGGAGTCAACTTAGACTAGAATTCAGTATGGATTCCAGGAAGCATAGTTGGAGTCATATCTTTTGACATCTGAAATCTTTTTTTTAGTTTGCTGCTGCATAGTTGTCATTATATTTCTCTTTACAAAACACAAATTTATCTGCATTTGAAGTAGCCTCACAATAAAATGTGTGCAACAGGTACAAAAGTGCACACTTCAAAATGTACAAAAAAAAAACCCCTTCAAAGTTGTACAAAAACTTATTTTTCAGAAACCCATTTTCCTTTTGAATCACGGCTTTTATGCAGAAGCTCCACAATTTAAAAGCAGGAAAGACAGAAAGAATGAAATTGCATTGCGAACTTGTTGTGAGATAGTAGTGAAAACGCTACAAAGAACCAAACAGAAAAATAACTTGACATAAAATGTTACTTTAAAGTTTTAAAAAAAGTAATATAACAATAACTGCTGATATTTGGAAGCTCGCAGTTCAACAAAAAACTAAATGCAGTCTTCAACTCCTGAATGTGGTGTTCTCATTGTGTAACTGTTTATTTTCATGCTTAGACAGTAATTCTTCTTGGCGAAAAAAAATAAATAATTTAAAACCTCAATTGTGTGAAGCTTCCAAACAAGAGCTTTTTAACAGGTAAATCTACCCATGCAGCTTTTCATATTCATAATACAGACAAGCTTCTACAGAAATGAAAAGTAGCAAAGATAATAAATTGGATGGAAGTGTAAAGCTGCTCTGTACATCACTTTGTTTTGTAGAGAAAATGTCCTCTCTGTGCCTGTTTGTTTTGTTGCTTTATTGCAACTTTTTGAACAGGATTCCAAGCGCTTGGGTGTCATTTATCCATACTGCATATTAATACTTAATTTTTATTTGATTCACCCTTCCTTTGCTGTTAAGCCATCCATAAACAACCACATATCCTTCAGTGCGGAAGAAGAGCTCCGGTTCCAGCATCTGTAGAAAACTGAAATCGCCTCAGAACCTCCTAATCTGAGTAATTAACTCCTTCCTTCACGGTTGGCGGAGGAGAGTTTTCATTCTAATGATTTGATTCACTGATCCTTTAAATTTAGCCCCACAGGAAGAGATGCAAATAAAGCTCCTTTCATTTATTGTCTTTTTGCCATTTATTGCTGAATATTGAATTGTGTAATAAAAGCCTCATTGAGTTCATGGAACATGAAAGCAAACAAACCTTTGGGCACACTCAGACAGCTTCCTGTCACCTCAAGCAAGTTCATGCCAGAGTTTGATTAGCCTGAGACCAAGTTCTGCTTTTTTTTAAAGCTAATTAGTCAGAAATAAGACAACAAGTTAAAAACAAATATATTCGGTTGGTTTAGCAAAGGTGGATAACACCTGAAACAGAGTCACTGATTAGATTGATCAATTTCTACTGATAGCATGTTTCCAAAGCCACATATAACCCATCAAAGGTGGTGGTTCCTGTCTCCACCTTGCCTTGGTGCTGATGGCTCTTATCTATCAGATTTGGCTAAGTATGAATATGAATGTGCTGTTGTATTAATACACAGAAGCCAACTTCACTTGTCAGTGTGGAATGAGAGGGTGGAGACAGATCTCATGGTTCTGAGGGATGAAACTGAAGCACGGAAATCAGCAATGGACAAATTAAAAATTGTTGTTAGAGAAAGGTGTTTTTATTTCTTTTTAAGAATATGAATGTGAGCTCTGCACTGCATTCTTCTCTGTAGTGACTCTGAATGGTGGCGTTCAGCTCATTTATATCTATCTGACACATGGAGTTTGCAGTTCTTCTTGTAGATGAATGTGCCGCCGCTCGTGTCAGAATCTTATCAAACCAAAGTAAACTCTCGTAGAAGTTTGAAAATCTACCATTTTTAATAGCTGCAAGACTTAATCTTGGTTACAACAAAAAGGGGAAATAAAAAAAGTGACCAAACTTAAATGATTGCTCTCTCTGGAAATAGTAAAAACTATATAAATAGACCTAAATTATTGAAAAAGATTCATTGCACCAAACCAAAAAAAATATTTAATTTATTTTAGTACCAGATCCACTTTTAATTTTCAAATTCCAAGTCAAACTACTCTACTTATCTTCTGTTATTTTAATTCCTCCAAGTAATGTACACTTTAAGGACATACTGTATGTGAGTAAGTGTCTCTTCCTTAAACACCTTCACATGTGGACTCAGGAAATCAGAAACCAAACCATCAACCATTGTATCTGTTAGCTGGGCTTGTCAAGATTTTCTTTCCAATAAGTTCATATGCTTTTTAAAATGTAATTTTTGGGGTAAACCACCAGTTCTCATATACTCAATACTTCTCTATTTGTACACCTATCTTTATCTATTAGGAATATATTTACCAAGTTAATGTCAAAGGAAGAAAAATAGGTTATGCTCTCAATATTCAGTATCCACTGAGTGCGGGCGTGGGCGTGTGTGTGTGTGTGTGTGTGTGTGTGTGTGCATAGTTATCCTACTTTACTTCCTAATTGCAATTACCAGCGTTGGCCTGGGCTATTATCATTTTGACAGTTTACAGAAGTTTCTTTATTAAAGATCTGAAAGCGTCTAAGTGGGTTAGGCGTCTTGAGCTTTTGCCTCTGCGCTCTTGACAGAAACCCCCCATCCTCCTCCTGTTCCTGCGTTTTTAATTGCTTGCACCTCGACAGGTCGGAGGCGAGGTGCCTGTGCCTTCTCCCGCCCCTAACATCGTCCCACCAAGGAATAACGCTTCAGCAGTTAATGAGGCTCGGAAAAACAAATCCCATAAAAGATGATGTCCTGTCACAGGAGGAGGACGACGAGCTGTCAAAAGATTAAATTATATTCAAAGTTAAACAGAGTAGTAAAATCTATTATGTTAAAAATATTTATATACTGTACAGCTGCTTTATGTGGTCTTTTCAATTCATTTATTTATTTATTTAAAAATGTTGAACTATTATGACTATTGCTAGCCTAAAAATAAAATCTAAATACTAAATTTAAAATTTTAACAGAAAGTTGAAGGTCAAACTTTCCCAAAGAGCACATAAGTACCTTCCAGAATACGATTCTTTGGACAGTAATTATTTGCTGGAGCAAAACCTGGTCAGCTCACCACCATAGAATCCATAATGAATTGTACAATATATCAGGTTGTGCTAATGGAAAATGTGGAACAACTCTAAAGTTGCAGCAGAACTGCTTGTATATAACACTTTAGATTTATATAGTTCTTAAACAATTTAATAGGATGGTTCAGTTTAAGATAACATTCACTAGTTGTTTCCATCTAATTGTCACGCAAATTTGGAGTAAAGTTTTACAGTTTTACTGTTACAAAAAAAAGAAATGCAAATTAGGCATGTTTCAGTCAGCTGGTTAGGAGAAAATCAACCATGATCCACAAAGAGTAATTTCATCTGTTGTTGACATTATGTGTCGCTGTAATAAATAGGAAGTAGAACTAGCAAATTGCATGGACTTACACAATGCAGAGAGATTTTCAGGAATCTGTTGCTATTGGGCAAGTTGTAATTGATTTGTCATGTCAACTAATATTGGCAATGTTACATGCTGTCTGGAGACATAGAGAAAGAAATGCAATTCAAATGCACGAAAACAGTGGAAACAGCTGATCAGTCATGTGGAGTGTTCACTATGTCAGAACTTACTGAGCAAACGTGTTTCCCTTTTACGCTCTAACTCTTTTTCAGACAAGTCAAAAACTCACCTCAAGCAATCAAAAGAACCTTTAAGTAAAATTGCGAAAGTGATTTCAAAGTTTGCCATTTCTGTCAAACTTTTCTAAAACAATACTTCAAAATGGGCACAAAAAGGATTGATGGAAAAATGGTTGTTGGGTATAAAGAAAGAAAGAAAAAAACACATGTAACGCAAGTGTTCAGGCCTTTCTCAACAGAATTTTAAAATTAATTTTGCCAATTTGTGCCAAAATGTTTTGATAAAGTTTTGTTTTTGTTCTTGGTTCTTAAGAAGCGCAACTTGTCTACAGCTGCCATTTCCTTCATGCCACTCGGAGGGGAAAGTCCTGTAACTCGTTTCACTGTTTGTGCCTGAATGCACGCGCTTGAGGGTCAGTAGTGGCTTATGGAATAATCTGTAAGACATAAATTAATTGTCAGAGCTGTCAGCAGCTGGAGCATGCAGCCCTCAAAGAGTCAGCTCTGGAAAAGATTTGAAAGATGATTTGAATATTTCTCTCTGCTTTCCCCCGTGTCACATTTGATTTGACAGACCTTAATAGCTGCAGACATCTGAAATTCACCAGAACTGGAATTAATGCTAAAATGGAAATCTTCCATGCTTCTTTTTTTTTCTTTCTAAGAAATAGGGATTAAGAACTTTTGTGCTGTCAATATTTAAACTTTTGGAATTTATTTAAGGCTCTAAAAATACAGTAAATCTTTACAAATAAACAATGAAGAACCCATCTTTGATACACATCCTTCCTGCCTGTGGAGACTGTAGTTTGATGCTGACCAGCTCTGAACCAAATCGAGAAGCCAGGCTTCTTAGGAATTATCACATTTTTTTGGTCTGTTGAATCAGGATCTGATTTGCGGTGCATCTTTCTGATCATTCATTTAGTCCTGACTGCTTCAAATTGAAGGTCTTTTTAAGATACCTTTAGTATGGTGTACCCCAGGGTTCTGTCTTAGGGCCTGTGCCATCTCTGATTTACATGGTTCTGCTTTAGAACATTTTGAGCACTTTTAAGATGTCTTTTATCACCTCTACACATATGATATTTTGGTATGCATATCTTTTAACCCTCATGAGGTCTTTTTTCCAACTGTATTACATAAAACTTAAATCTTTGTGCTCCAGAGAAGCATACAATAATTGAACTCTCTGTCCTTTAGCTTCTTATGTTAAGTCTCTAAATATATATGTACTTATTAAAGTATTACAGTGTGCAGTTTAACTTTTTTATAATTAACGCAGGATTTTCAATTTATATATTTGTTGTGAAAACCTATTTAATCAAACATTTTAAGACTTGCTGAAACCCTTTGAAAGGCTCTTAACTAAACATCAGTGTAATGAGCTGGGACCAGGCTGTCCAGAAGGTCAAAGGCAGAACTGCTACTACTTTCAAAAAGCAAAATATCTGGTACTATCCCATCAGTCCAAGTCTGGACTCTCTGCAAACCAACAGATGCATCCCAAACTCTGTTACATGTATATTACAGTCAGTTTGTGTAGTTTATGGCATGTCTGCAGGCTGATTGTAATGTTTAAAGACCCTGATAACAGAAAGGAAGTAGATGAGAATTTCTGCTGCAGTCCATCCTGGAGGAGGTTGTAAATATGTAAATACTATAACGCTCTTTGCCTATCAAATTATTTACCGTCATGAGAGATTTTATTATTTTCCTTCCCCTCCTCACGGAGGAAACAGCAGTTTTATTTTCTTTTGATGCCACATTCATTTACTAGTAATTGGTTTTTCTCGCTCAGTCTTTGAAAAAGTTGCGAAGCGTCAGTAAAGTGCCCCTTAATAAGCAAACGCCACAATCATCTAGTTGCAGGTGTTTATTTTAGACAAGGCGGCACTTCATAACAATGCAAACCATTATTCTGTTCCATTCAAGGGAAACAGCGTAAACTCATCTCCTGATTCTCTTTGAAATAACTGAAGCTGTTTTTCAAACATTATTTCACCTTCAGTAGTTGGAGTGGTTTTCATTATTGGTTGTCCCTCTTCTTTTGGAAGAATTTACTTTCCCCGTGTGAAAAACAGAAAGAGGGAGGGATGAAGAGCTGGAGGGGTTTCAGAGCTGTAATCTGGTTTAGAAGTCATGCCTGGTCCATACACTCCAGTAAATTTCCTGTTGTAAATGGGGGCTAATGGGGGAAAGGTCTGTGTAATTCTCTCTCCATTAGCTGCTCCGCCTGGCCTAATTGCCCAGCCGAGCCTGAACAATTTTGTTAGACGTTGCCCGGGTAATTATGGCTGCTTTGGCTAAAAATACCAGCAATCTTGGATCCAGAGTCAGGCAGTGTTTTTTTTTTTTTTTCCGTTTCCTTTTGTCTTCACATTCAACCATCTCCCTCCTCCTCTTTCTCTTCCACCCACCAGCAGGCAGCTCCAAGCCGCTGGGACCTACTGAGCTGTAAGTAACGTGGATATGAAGGCCAAGCTGTGATGGAGGCGATCAGATGGGCTGAGGGAATCGAACCAGTTTGGTCCTCCAGACACGTTTCCACTGCTGGTGACAAGCTGAAGGACAATGGCGAGGGATGATGTTCAGAACGATAATCCTGCTGTGGCTGCCACCAAGCGGCAGTTTTTCTTCTCCAAAGTCATGCAAATGGTTTCTTTTGAGAACCCAACTGTACAGACGAGTTGAAAAGGTTAAAATATTTTTCTAAGGAATAATTAGCTTTAAATAGAGCAAATCTATCAACTCCATCAGCGACTGGATCTAAATCCAAGGGGCTGCATAATGCACAGATTTTCTTCGGTAGTGATGCTTGAGTAAAGGGTTTCAAGCTACATTCAAGCCATTGACCTTTATTCAAACATATATCAATTACAGCCTCATCTCAATAAATTAGACAAGTTTTTCAAAAATATTTCAGTAACTCAATTCAGAAATTAAATCTGACATACTTGTAGATTCATTTCACTGTGTCATGTATTTTAAGTATTCATTTTGGTTCATTTTAGTACCTGTGGCCTAAAGCAAGTGAAAAACTTTCGACCTCTGCGCAAGTTCTTGAAGTCTTTAGCGCAGTAAGATGCTTCTGACTGGGTCTCTGGAACAGTGGCAGCTCATATTGGAAATGTTTTTATCTACTCAGATTTCCATTAAAATGCCTGAATATTGGCTTCCCATAAAAAGTCAGTTTCTTTTGTAATGACCTTTTGATTTCTACCCTTGTTGTGAAAGTTACTGCCTTCTGGGCGACTATCCAGTTAGCAACCTTCCTCATGATTGCCATAACATATTAACACATTTCCATATTATTTTCCTTATTTCTCCACTGTACGTATATATATATATATATATATATATATATATATACAAATTTTAGTATACAAATTTTTTGAGAAATAATATTCTGGTTTTTACCTGTAAGCCACAATCATCAAAATGGACAGAAATAAATTCTCAAAATATATTGCCCTGTCTAATGAATCTATCAAATTGATATATAATTTGATGAATAGAATTATTAAAAAAAGATATATTTTTATTTTCAGGGCTTTTTTTCCTTTCACACTGCGTTCCTTTAAGATGGAAATGGCACAGAAATATTTCACAAACCTAGAAAACAAATCTGGTTACATCACCAAGCAAGAATAATGGGCAAATGATAAAGACTTCTGACTCGCCCATGCTTTATTTTATTTCTTTTATTTCATTTTCATTCATGCATGAATTGTTTTTTTTGTGCAGGAGTCAAATTTAATGTTCCCCATTATTTTCTTTCTTTGAAAGCCTGTCTGATCCCAGACAAATATAAATTTCCCATATTTCTTCTTTCCTACCTAAAGCATCACATTGTCACATAAATTACCAGCTGACATAACGTATACTCTTTTGATCAACTAAAGGAAGAAGGTCAGAGATGTAAAACGTCCATTTCAGTGTAAGAAGAGGAGGATAACAGTGTGCAATCGATGCAACACCTTATTTTCCAAACCACTTGTCTTGACAGTCTGAGGGTGTTCCCTGTCGAGTATAATCTCCTCTTGCTTGCTAAATGGTGTGAACACTACTGTTATTTTTCTTTTTTTTCTACAGCTTGTTGGATGATCTTATTACAACACTTAAACTCAGACAGAAAGAAAAATAAAAACTTAATCCAAGAGAGGGCTAATGGAAAAGATTAGACTTTTCAGTTTTCAAAATAATTCTTTTTAATAACCTCAACGTTTTACAATACTGGTTAAAATGATGATGGCTGGCATTTTCCAGACATAGGAGAACATCTAAAAGGGAAAATCCACAATCTTCAATCTTTTTTTTTTTTTTTTTTCCCTAAGACAATTCAGATTTCACACCTGGCTTCTCTCTGTGTTGATTAGTGTATCTGATAGCACAGCAACTAAATTCAAACACATCCAAAGCATGGCCTGAGGATCAGAGGAGCAGTGCAATGTTAGGCCTTCAGGAGGGATAGTCAAACAGCCAATTTGGCTCATTTGGTGTTTCAATGGTGTAACAGCAGCAGGTTGAATTTAATACCCTTTAGGAAAGCGCAAACCTCACATTGTGACGGAAAGAAAGTGTCTCATCTCTCACTTCACACTGTTTTTTGTTTTGAAAGGTGTGTGAACGTCTGGCCAAATTGTGAACAAAAAATACACTTTATGGCTAACAAGCCATAAAGTGTATTTTAATGGCTTTAATTTAAATAAAAATGTAAATTTTTATTTACATTTTTTAAATAAAGGCAGTGAACAGATTGAGAAAAAAAAACCAAAAAAAACTTAAAAAGTCAAAGTTGGTGTTTAACTTGAGTGCCAAAACAGCAGATTAACATTAGCTGGAGTGTCTGAAATTCCTGGCATCATCTGAAAAAAGCTTTCAGTTTGAACCTGCTCTGTGTTTGCGTTATTTTCAGTCAATGTGGAGTGTTTGTATTTTAAACTCTACACAGCTCCTCCTCCTCTGCTGCTGACGGGGCTGTTTAAAAAAAGTTGTGACAGGAAAAGTTGCCTTTGTAGCGTAGCATTTCTTTTAAATGAAGACTCGTGTTCTAATCTTCCACCCATCGTGTCTCCCCCTTCTTGCTCCTTTTGGACAGATTTACCTATGGCTCCATCAGCCCTGGCCCCACATATTTATCCCTCCAGTTCTTTTTGCTGGTCTGGCACTTGTGTTTATGTTGTGCTGTGATTGTTGATTTATATTTTGACAGCATGCATCTGCGTATTTTGCTGATGTGTGGTTTTTTATGTGTGTGTGTGTTGGTGTGTGACGGCGTGTGCGTTTCTCGACCCGCCTGTGTAAGTTGCGAACAGAAGCTATTGACTTGTAGTAAAGCTGCGGTCCTTGAGAGTATTTATGAGCAGGGAAGCAGAGCAGTTCGGTGGCATTTTCCTGTCGCTGGAGCAGAACGACTCTCTCAACTCTCCCTCTCTGCTCTGACAGCTTCTGCTGAGCAAAGAGACACTTTTCCCAGAGTTCACAATATTTCTTCCTGTCTTTCGCCATCAACAGTAATCTGACAAATGCAAATGGAAACGTACTGTTCAATTTGCCAATAAGAGGGATTTTCATGGTTGTGAAAGAAAGAAAGTGAAGAAATTCTAATATTTTCCAGGGATTGTTCTATGTTAAAATATACCAATAAATTATGGAATCATCCAGAAAAAAGTGCTTTCTCAAGAGTAACATGATTGCACTAAGTGAGAAAAGTACATGTAAAACCAAACAGAACAACTCTTAACATTTGTTTTGATCATTTTTGTTAGAGTTCATTGATTTAAAAGTTTGCCAGAAGTTGTGTAGGGAAGAGAACAAATGATACAAAAGGTGATCCGGTCAGATGAAACTTAATTACATTTTTTCAACCTCTTGTTGATGAAGATAAAAGCTGCCCATGATATTGGACAGACCACCGGAAAGTGACACAAGGTGGTGACAACATAGTATTGTTCACCAAGGAGAAGGAAGCTGATGAGAATCAATACAGAGCAATACTGGAAGAAAACCTACTGAAAGCTATAAAAGACTTGAAACTGAGATAGAGATACATCTTCCAGCAGGATAATAATCCTAAATAAATAGCTAGAGCCAAAATAGAATTGATAAATTCAAAAAGGGAATACATTCTCATATTTTTTAGAATGTTAAATTTAGATTTAGATCAACATATGATCATGGGTCAAAGTGTCATGAATTTGACCTGCCAGATAAACTAAAGACCATTGTATGATTTAATGCCCATCCCTCTGTCTTACGGTCTTGATGATGCTGAACCTCCACGCTTCTCGCTGTGCTGAGATGAGCCGAGATGCTTGCGTGCCAACAATAGATTCAGACATGACCTGCAACAGATGCACAGCTTAATTCCCTGTGCACACTCTAATGGAGACAAATGGACAAGTCGCAAAGCAACAGAAGGTGTCGCACATTTATATTCATCTAAATTTCTCAAATGTATGTCTTTATAGTGTTTGTGTTTTCACGTTGAACAGTGGAAGAAACCCACTGCTTCTTCCTCAGAAGGTCTGCATTGACGGTGTTTCGGCATGCTTCATAAGCAAACTTCTTTTCATTTCAGTTTTATTTATGTCATTTAATCATGTGGCTTCCTTATTAATTTAACAAATTACACTAATCTGCAGCTCTGAATGCTATTTGACTCAGCCTTAGGCTAAAAGCATGAAGATAGTTTAAAAATATTTACAAATATAATTCCAAAATAATCACCATTAATGTCTTTTGACAATGTTTTGTTTATTGTTTAATTTCTGCTCCAGTTTCCAATGGGTCAATGAGTTGTTAACCATTCAAAAGTGCATTTTGCTTCCTAAGCTACTTACTTAGGAAACAAGTGGCAGAAGACAACCTATTTAAATCATATTGGACAATTTTTATTCAATGAAACCAGCAAAACTAGATTAAATTTATACATTGGTTTCATTCTTGCGGACGCTCTCTTCTTGTAAAAAGTGTGTATAGATTTTAATGAATGCAGCTTAAATTTCCCATTTGTGGGGTTAATACAAAATCATCTCATTCTTTAAACTCAACTACTACTGTACGTCCAAATCCAGGGACTGCATCATTTGAAAGAGACATTTTAGGACTTCCATATGAGGTCCAAGAATGAAGCTTTCTTGTTCCCCACTAAATAAAGCTGAATCTGGTGGATGTAATAAGTGTGTATAAATTCAGGGGCTGCATCCTTTGAATGGGACAATTAGGTCACAGCAATATGCCAAAGATTGTCCAAGTTGAAAAATTCTTTCAAATGCGGTTCACAAATATGTCTCTTCTTTTTTCTCTGATTTGAAGAACAGGTCTGTTGTATCCTTCACAGGCCGCTGTATCCCAAGGTTCAATTTTAAGGAAGAAATGATCTTTCTGCATAATTCTGTTTGCAGACATTATTGCTTGATCTGGGCACATTCAAGTAAGGTTGGATTTAAGATAAAAATGGAAAAACTGTACAGCTATATATTTATTGCTTAAACGTTCAAACTGCTAAATACCAAACTGACACTAAAGCCAAGGTACAAACTGTGAGGCTGGATTTGGTCAGAGGTCAACGCTTTTGTTCAAATGTGACATGAACATTCCTACATTTGTCTTCACACTACATCAACTCTAAGCAATTTCAATGTAATAGGAAAACAAAGTTAGACTAATGCTCATAGATTATCCTGATTAGAACACATTAAGTTCCTGACATCTTAAATTGAAAATACTTATCCTCATTAACACGTAAAGTTTTTCAGGAAATACACTAGAATGTGATTTAGGTACAAGACTCTATGAATTCATTTCCATGTATGCTGCAGCCTATATCCAGTCCTTATTCAGAATAAAGTGATTTACATGTTAATAAATCAGACCATTTATTAGGACACATTTAACCTTGAACCCGTGTCTTCCATACTATCAGTGAGTTGATTGCTGATTACCGCAACCCTTCGTTTTTGATATTGTCAGCTCACTCTGAATGTGATGAGGTTCCAACACACACAAACAAGACTAAGAGGTATTTAAAAGTAATTATCTGGCTGTAACAAAAGAGACTGGCATTTCAAAGAGTGCTTTCTCTGCTGACTGAGATTCACCTAACCTGAAGATTTATGGAGAAGCTGAGTGATGAGTCCTCCTGGCTGCTGCCACAACAGGATGAAATGAGTGTTTGAGTGACTGATTTCAATTATGTAGATTTTATTTGGTGCTAATTTTACAAGAAACACTGTTTCAAGAAATAAGACTTGAATATTCAATACAGTAAAAACAAACTGCTAGCAAAGTAAAAGTTGAGTCTTTTTATGCATTTTAGCATAAACTAACATCTTTAAGAAGCAGCCAGAATCCCAAAGTGACCTATGATGATGAATGCTACTCAACCGAAGCAACTCCCAATTAATGTCTTCCAGTTTGAAGGTGCAGTTGTAGCTGAATGAAACTCTCAGAGAAAGCTTTTTGAGATACTGAAGGTGAAATCCATCTGGAGTTCGGAGTTCCACCCGACTTTCTCCCTCAGCGTCTGTTCAACAGATGGGTCACATCAAGAGTCATTTAAACAATGTTTATTGAGTCTATTGACTAAGCTTACAGCAAACATTTGCAATGTCTCTGCATCCTTTCAGGAGTTTAGCGACAGATGCAACAAAGAGCAGCTAACAGCTTCAGTTCATAAAGACAGCTGGCGCCGCGTCGTTTCTTTAGCCTGCCGAAGACAGTTGAGGGTTCTGGAATCCGGGACATATGTCCATGTCAGATATTAGATGCATTTTATCATGTCAGGAAGTAGCGATCCTATGTTTGTTGATATCTTTTTTAACACCTAAAAGTGATGATGAGGCTCCATCTTATTTTAAAATGTTTCTTTTCTTTTCCCCTCAGAAATTCATTCTCACAGATGTTTTTGTGTTTAAAAGTGGATTGTGAAGCTGATCTATAAGTTTTCTGACTCCTCCCACAATCTCTTTGTAAGATATGGACAAGAATATTTCTACATCTAAGACTTAGTATGAGCATTTCCTTTTTATGACAGTAAATCAAAAAGTAAAGACACCAAAATCTCCTGCAGCAGTTAAACAAAACTTCCCCGCATCCAGCTGTGAATAGTAACATTCCTATCAATTACAGAAAAGTCCTTTCCAGGTTTTATGGTTTTCCTGCTTTATGACTGTGACTGCTGCGTCCCCACAGGAACTGTTTAAGGATATGAAGGTGTGCTGCCTTGCTGCACACCTTCAGAAAAAATAAAATATTTGTGCTCTGGAAATATGAAGCAATTCCTCTTATTGTCTACTGTGCTTGACCTGTTCCAGATAAACACACCAAAACTCTGCATCCAAAGACCGAGAAGCAAATTATTGAATTCCATACCGTAAAGTTACACTTTGTTTGAACTTGTGCAAATGTTGCTGCTTAGAAACAGCTCTTCCTTTCAAATTGTTTGTGATTGTTTATGTCTTTTGTTGTGTGAAGCTGCCGGAGCTCTTAAATCTTAACTCATAAGTAAGCACTTTTAAATGTGGGTTTTCTCCTGCTTCCATTAAAAAAACTGGACTCTTAACTGAAGCAAATAAAATTGTCTTTAAAGTGCCAGCTAGAGTCAAATTGGTTTCCCCTCTTTATGAGGCAGCAGTTTGTGGTTGATATACGTTCCCGGTGTCTTAAGCTAAAACACAAAAAAGCAGAAGATAAATGACTCCACTCAAAGTTATTTAGATATACTTACTCGTATGTTTGTTAATTTTTATTGGACCGATATTTTAGTTCAGAAAATTGTTTTATGAAGCACATTATCAGTGTCATCAACCTCAAGAGAGTTTACATTAATCAGATCAGTAGCTGCGTAATTCTCAGTCAGTCAAAGTAAAAAGCCGGTTTGCTTTCATTATAGAGAGCATTGATTTTTAGGACAAAGACGGAGCTGTGATCTAACAGGTGATGACCAGCAGTCTGTTCATCCGTATTCGATTTTTCCACCTTTACCATCATCTACTCTTCATCCAGAGTTGCCTGACAAGATAAGAGCAAAGGTTCAAATTAGGTTAGTTTTATTTCTAAAAAAAGAAATTAAATGGTAAATGAAAAAAAAAGGTTTTTGATTTGAAAACGAAAGAAAAACATGGATCAGCTGAAATATGAACAAGCTCCTTTCGAAAGGAAATGGGTCACAGGTGAGACAGACTAGACTTACAATGTAGAAAAAAATACACAGAAAGTAATTATTTTGCATTACGTAAAATTCAAAACAACCATAATCTACAGGCTATGTTTAGGTGAAATATTTCTGAAATACAAAAGGGCATAATATGACATTGCTAAGCTTTATTTATATGCACATGAAAACAAAAGGTTTTAAAAACCTTTTAGAAATAATAAACTTATATTTGCTGTCTTATCAAAATCAGATAAATTATCCCTAATATCTATCACAGGTATGTTTTGAAATCTCCTTGTTTATATATTTATATGGAACAAAAAAATATCATCTATAAATCAAATAGTTAGGGCCCAGCCATGGCTGTGCAACTTTGAAAACGTATTGGAGAATAAAAGGAAATCTCACTTTCTTTTGCTGTGGTTTCATGCAATACAACCATTTGTTATGAACAAGGAAATTAATTTGTTACATTTAATAAATGTAACAAATCATACCTGACGTTACCCAGACGGGTTGATATTGTCTCTTTCTGACTGATTTTGTTCAGATCACCTTACAGAGATCTGGCTAACATCACCACTGCTGCACCTCAAACTGGATTACTGCTTCCTGTTACCTGCTCCTGCTCCTCCTGCTGCTGTTGATGTGAAAATCAAAGTCAATCGATAAAGCAGCTGTGTGATTTAGAGCTGTCTGCATTCATGCTGTAGGGATCTTTTACCTCATTTTATAATTTCCTGGGATTTGGGCCCAAGTCACCCACATTTCATTCACATGTTTTATCTGTTTTGCCTATCTTTTTTCCCATTTACATCTGTTACCTTTTCCTGTGTAGTTATTTCTATATTTTATCTTTGTTCTCTGTTATTTTGTTTCTGTGCTCGTTCTGAAAGCCTCTCAGATCCTTATTTGGACCTTGCCTTTTTTTTTTTGTCACTTCCCTCCAGCATCACCTCCCACATTCTCCTGTCTCCCCTTCCTCACCTCCCAACACTGACTGATGGCTGTCTTCTTTCTTCACACCCTTCATCTTCACCTCTCCCTCCTCATTCTTTACTGCCTCTGTTGAAACCGCAGAGACCAACCGGGTCCCACTGAGAAGCTTTGAACAAATGTATTAAAGTTGGGTCGTGGCGGGTCGCAAAGGAAACTTTGGGTTTGTGTGTGGTTGTTAGAAAAAGAAGGATAGAATGATAGAAAAATGAAAATGACAGCTGGAAATGTACAAAAATAGAATCAGAAGATAAAAATAGAATCACTGTCATTTGTGAAGAAATCTGCAATGTGTTGTTTGTAAGGAAAAACTGCCAAAAGGCATAGCCTTTTTTAAGAGGCTATATATATATATATATATATATATATATATATATATATATATATATATATATATATATATATATATACTGTATATTGCTTTTGAAAGATGACCTTGACTAGTGGTTGTCCCAGTTGTGCGTATTGTTCAGGTTCTTCTTCTGGCTTTCAATATTGTTGCTTTGTTAATGTGTTTGAGTTTGGTCCAGGTGAATTGGAAGTTTTTGCTGTGCTCTTTGTGTCTCTCCTGTTTGATATCTTGTCCTGCTATTTGCTTCCAGAGAGTCTGCTGCTTTCTCTTACACCTCACTCACCTACGTCCATTTTACCTGACCAGCTCTCAGGAAATCACCTGTTGTTTTTATCTCATATTATTATTATTATTATGTTATTTTCCATGAGGAAGATTTAATGCCTTACAAAACAAATAATATTAAAATAATTAACCTATATCCTTTCTTTTTATGTAGGTCCATCAAAGAAATAAAAGTATCTGGATTTCTAATTACTGAGCAAATTTACAAAGATGTATAACATTGACTTTTTTATTCTCAGCCACCCAGCTGCTGTCTTTAGCCAGTATTTAGTTTTTGTATTTTTTTTTTCCATCAGGGTTTTATTTTAAATATAATTTGCGTTATTTAAAGCTTAAATGATCTAAACTTTGAGTCTTTTCAAAAGCGTTTCAATACAACTTTAATGAAGTGGACAAAACTGAAGGGCAAATAGACCTTCAAGGTTCAAGGACAGAAACAAGGAAACCAGAGAGAGACAGAAAGAAAGCAGAGTAATTAGGAGAGTTATCAGTTAGCTGTCCAAACAGAAACAAATCTCATCTGATTCCTGGGACTCTGTGAGCTGAATATGGGGACAAATTGTCACCCTCTCCACTTTTGGAGATTCACCAAACAAAAATCCAATTCTGCAGATAGCGTGAGTCTATTGAAATGTGCTGATTTGATGTTCTTCAGTCACTCGGACTAATAAGGAGACATTTGTGCTGTGAATAGAATTCCAAACTGAACAAAAACTGTGACTCTTCTTGTTGAAGTCCCTCCCATCTGTGCCATAACAAAGCCCCGCAGGAGTAGAGGAAGATAACATTGAAGTCACCAAAGATTAGAGGAGGCCTCTGACAGTGAAAAGCACTAATAATCCTTTGCAGAAATTGCCAAAAACAGAACAACAGAAATGTACGTGGTTAGTTTTGTTTTTCTGTGCCAATTGTCAATTTCAAGGTTTGATAGTAAATGTGCTCCAGGTTTTCTTATAGAGTTCTGATTCTGCCAGTTTCCCAGTGATATTCATCTCTAACCAACACAAGCTTAACCACCAGAAGAATTAGTGGTTGATTAAACACTGCCTTCTTAATACAATAAAGTTGTTCAAAAGCAATGCAACACATTTAAATCTCTACTTAGCAGTTTAGATGTCCATCAGATCTTAAAATTGAGATCAAGTAACTTCAGTAAAGAAAAACAATAACCCAGATCCTTGAATCCTTTTTAACACAGCTGTTCAGTTACTGATTAGTGAATGAAAGACAACAAATAGGTTATTTTAGTTAAAAACGACAAAAATAGTAACTTAACAGACAGACAGACTTGCTAATTGTGGCCAGTCTAAAAGAATGCACAAACACTGTGGACAAACTATTGCACTGCATATGCTTTACTCCCAATAAACCAGCTTAAAGCTCAACATATATGCTCTGGGCGATGAACATTGACTTATTAAACAATAAATTGAATACATTAATGTGACCCCTTTCCGCTGCTACTGTGTCCGCTTGAAATAAACATGAAATAAACAGAAACCTTATTTTAAGGAAAAAGTGTTCAATTATGTTAACAGTGATGATGTTTTAACCAATCCTTTTTACAGTCCTGTGGAAATTGTCACAAGGCAGCATTTCAAGTTTGAAATGCTTCAAATTTGACATTTGTTGATGTTTAATCGGAAAAAGTGGCATCCAAATTTATAAGTTAATCCTTGAATGCATATAAACAGCTCTTAATGTTAAAGAAAGTCCCTTCTTGTATGTGATTGACATTAATTCAGACTGATTCTAGATTGTGTTATTGCTTTTTTCTTTTTCTATTTTTCCACGGTAAGCCAAGAAGCTTCCAGTGATCTGTACTACAACAAACAACGCAGGCAGACTCAGGAAGTGATTGAAGGATATACTGGGTAAAGAACAAAATAGGTAGCAGAAAACCTGACAGAAGTGAAGGGTGGTGAAATGGCTGACATATCGATAGTTCATCCACGGGAAAAATGATATCTTACCATCTCTGGCAGTCCTGGAAAATTGCTTTTTGGGAAGGATCACACAAGACCAGAAATTTGGTCCAGAGAACAAAAGTTGTTTTTTTTTATTTATATACATATATAAAGTAATCTGTAGTTTTAGAGATGTCACAGTTTCTGTGGCATCTCTAGATGTTTCATACCAAGACATCCTTCAATGTAGCCTCAATGAACTTTAATATTTTGGACTTTAATATTTTGGAGGAGGAACAGAATTATTTCCTCAAATCTAAACATTGCACTCGAAAACTATACTTGTTTTATCCACATGTTGAAAACTTTACACTTGAAGTTCTGTTTTTTTTTGTTGTTGTTTGTTTGTTTGTTTAATTGTTTTGTTTTGTTTGACTTTGGTGTGTTGAAGCATATCTAAATGTTGCAGGACAGAGACCCTCAAAGACCTGGAACCCAAATCCCTTGAATTATAAGACAATAGTAGCACAGAAGACAACAAGTTGGCATCAAATGTATCACAGTCCCAATAATTGTTGGGATAATTATTATAAGTTTTGCAGTCTTTGCTTACTTTTTGCTAACAAAATAAATGACTCAATATATTACAATTAAACAATTCCTGCATTTAACTAAGCTTACCATTGCTTTTGTTTCTTCATAGTCAGCAGCAGATTGTTTCTTGAGTCCATTTCTTTTGCTAAAACCTCATCTTTCCCCACCTCTTTTGCTATTAATTCCTTAAATCTGTCCTTTTTCTCTGACATTTGCACAAATTGCAAATTGCGATGGCAGAAAGGCCCCGGCTAGTTTGCCTTCCACCATGATGGAGCACGAGGTGTCTGGCTCGTGGCAGCCGCAGAGAACTCGTCATATGAATTCAGCCTCTTTTTCTTCCACATCTATGAGGCCCGGGGATGAAATCCATCTTTCTGTGATGAGACAATGATTTGCCGAGCTCCATTGTGGCAGCAGAGAGGCAGCAGAAGGGTGAATTTGCATGTAAATGCACGGCGAAATGATCCTGCAGCAGCAGCGAGGCACCGCGGCCCTTCTTTACCTCCTGATGTGTTTGCTCTGCTGCCACACACACAACACTGAGTTACAACTCGCATCCTGCTCAGAATGAAATACATCTACATTTTAGATTCTAAGTCTATCTGAGTTGGAGCCATTGGCAGGACAAGTATTCAGTCAGCTTGAGACACAATTTTGTTTCTGTGATATGTAAAAATAACTTTGCTGCCTTCTAATGCATCTGTCAGGCTTTAAATTCTGCTTGAATAAAATACACTCAAACACCTTTAGAGAAAGAAGTCCTGATTTTGGATCTGCACATAATGCCACAGATCCACTGTGGAGGTATTGCAGAGGAAAAATATTATATTCAAACTTGAGTGAATGGTCCTTCTGAGAAAACTTTTCTGCATGTAGTTACATTTTTTGTTCTTACCTCACATCATTGTGTAAGTTTCCTGCATTTTCTTGAGACTGATATTCACATTAGCTTGTGGTTTTGCCAGTTTCAGCATATTGAGAAATCTCAATGAAGCATTTTCTGCTGACTTCTTTATCATTTTTAAACTGGCCATGGTTAAAAATATACATTTGATACCAGAAATGTAGACTCAACAAAAATATAAACGCAACACTTTTGTTTTTGCTCCCATTTTTCATGAGATGGACTCAAAGATCTAAAATTCATTCCAGATAAACAATATTACCATTTCTTTCAAATGTTGTCCACAAATCTGTCTAAATGTTTGATAGTGAGCACTTCTGCTTTGTTGAGATAATCCATCCCACCTCACAAGTGTGCCACATCAAGATGCTGATCTGACATCATGATTAGTGCACAGGTGTACCTTATACTGCCCACAATAAAAGGCCACTCTGAAATGCGCAGTTTTGTCTCAGCAAAATGCCACAGATGTCGCAAGCATTGAGGGAGCGTGCAATTGGCATGCTGATAGCAGGAATGTCAACCTGATCTGTTGCTCGTGCATTGAATGTTCATTTCTCCACCATAAGCCGTCTCCAAAGGCGTTTCAGAGAATATGGCAGTACATCCAACCGGCCTCACAACCGCAGACCACGTGTAACCACACCAGCCCAGGACCTCCACATCCTGCAGGTTCACCTCCAAGATCGTCTGAGACCAGCCACTCAGACAGCTGCTGAAACAATTGGTTTGCATAACCGAACTGTCAGAAACTGTCTCAGGGGAGCTCAACTGCATGCTCGTCGTCCTCATCGGGGTCTTAACCTGACTCCAGATCGTCGCCCGTAACAGACTTGAGTGGGCAAATGCTCACATCCGATGGCGTCTGGCACGTTGGAGAGGTGTTCTCTTCACAGATGAATCTCAGTTTACATTGTTCAGGGCAGATGGCAGACAGCGTGTGTGGCGTTGTGTGGGTGAGCGCTTTGCTGATGCCAATGTTGTGGATCGAGTGGCCCATGGTGGTGGTGGGGTTATGGTATGGGCAGGCATCTGTTATGGACGAAGAACACAGGTGCATTTTATTGATGGCATTTTGAATTCACAGAGATACCGTGATGAGATCCTGAGGCCCATTGTTGTGCCATACATCCATGAACATCACCTCATGTTTCAGCAAGATAATGCACAGCCCCATGTTGCAAGGATCTGTACACAATTCTTGGAAACTGAAAATGTCCCAGTTCTTGCATGGCCAGCATACTCACCGGACATGTCACCCATTGAGCATGTTTGGGATGTGCTGGACCGGCGTATACGAAAGCATGTACCAGTTCTCACTAATATCCAGCAACTTCGCACAGCCATTGAAGAAGAGTGGACCAACATTCCACAGGCCACAATTGACAATCTGATAAACTCTATGCGAAGAAGATGTGTTGCACTGCATGAGGCAAATGGTGGTCACACCAGCTACTGACTGGTTCTGATTCCCCAGACCCCCAATAAAGCAAAAACAAATGCACATTTCAGAGTGGCCTTTTATTGTGGGCAGTATAAGGTACACCTGTGCACTAATCATGATGTCAGATCAGCATCTTGATGTGGCACACCTGTGAGGTGGGATGGATTATCTCAGCAAAGCAGAAGTGCTCACTATCAAAGATTTAGACAGATTTGTGGAGAACATTTGAAAGAAATGGTAATATTGTTTGTCTAGAATGAATTTTAGATCTTTGAGCGCATCTCATGAAAAATGGGAACAAAAACAAAAGTGTTGCGTTTATATTTTTGTTGAGTGTATATACACTGAATACTAAGACACATACACATCTTTTTCTCACTGTCTGAAATTAAATCAGACCAAACTTCTGTTGACCTAGGTCAAAATTACAGAAATTATCACATTTTTAAAAAAAAATTTTGTAACTTTTGTCAAAGTTAGGAGTTTACATACATTTAGTCAGTATCAGGGATACTTGTCGTTCAAACTGGACGACTTGGGTCAAACCGTTTGAGTTTCCTTCACCAGACTACTGATAGTTTATTTGATGCATTTGGGTCAACTGGAGGCACACCTGTGGATATATTTTTGTGTCACTTCTGCAACATACTGCTTGCTACAGAAATGTCTTTTAGCTTCACACTGGCCCAAAATTCACAAAACTAAATAAGCTATCATCATAATTGGTCCTGCCATCCTCTGTATAATGACAGTCATGGTTTTGATTTGAGGGAGGAAGCCAGAGTACCTGGGGAGAACACACATATGCACAAGGAGAATATGCAAACTCAATGCAGAAAGACCTCAGGCTGGGATTCAAATGCAGGACCTTTTTGCTGAAAAGGAACAGTGTTACTAAGTGCAGCACCACTGAATTAAAACAGGCTTGCAGCTATTGCTTGGTGTGGATGTTTTTTATCACAGATCAGGAACGATATGTGCTGCAGCTGTAATTGATGGTGTGTTCCTCAGAGCTGTTGAAAAGGTCCAGGGGTTCTGCAGTACTGCAAAAGCCCATTGTCAATGTTTAATTATAGTAAAATGACATGCGTCAATCCAAATGGTTCCTTTTATAACTGTTCCAGTAAAATCAGTGCATTCAGACTGTAAACGCAAGGACAAACTGTAAAGAAGTGGATAACTGCGGTGGAGAAGAAAAGAAAGACAGGAAGCGTAGAAAATCCATTGACATGTCCTTAAAATGTCCTTAAAATGTCTCAGAGCACGTCAGATAATTAAGTCCATTTTCTATATTCACTTGTGTAATGATTCACATTACTGCCAAAATATTACATCCTAAATCTGGAGCAAATGCTTACCTGTCATGGCAGACTTGTGTCTGATTAAGAAAAGGAGAGGAGATGATATGAGGTGGGAGCTGAGGGAGGAGAAGAGGCGGAAACCAAGCTGCCATGTTGATTACAGAAGCCGAGTTTGAGAAGAGACTGGAAGCTATGGTGATGCTCAGCACAGGAGGGAGCGTCCTGTGGAAGCTGTGAAACACCACAGCAATAATGTCTGGGATGATGGAAAGGAAGCAGGTTTTCCCCTTACCCAAAACTGACACCTTTAGAGCTGACTTACATTTAAAAAGTTCGAAGTCATTCTATACTAGGGTCTAAATACTGCAAACACTGTACACCAATGAAATGTCTTGTTCTTACTTTTTAGTAAGATTTAAATTTCATGTAGTTTATACATGTCCACTTGGAGTAAATGTATTTGTTGAGATGCTGACACAATGAACTCTTAGCTTTGAATTTGATAACATTGCTTAAATAGCAAGAACAAATGTTTTACAAACGTAGGCAGTTTGTAAAACAGAGCAACGCCTGTAACTGAACAGGCATGACATGGTGCTGGTGGGTCGTTCTCTCCTATTCGGGACCTGGTTCAGCAGAACTGGGTCCAATTCTGTACCCAAGTCCTGTCCTTGAGAGTTAACATTCTGCAATTTTTAGATGCATGCCTGCTCCAATACATCTGAATCTAAGAGTTTTATTCCTTTAACAGAGGTTATTTAGTTCTTCCGGGACATTGAAATGAGCCATTTATTTGATTGGGTTCCTCTGCTTTAATGAGTCTAAGTGGGTATATTTGCTGGTAATCTTTCATGGACCAGGAAATTTTGGTGTTTCTGGAAATGCATTCCTTCCTGAATTTCCTATTTACAATGTGTTCTAGCAGTGCCAATTCATCCATCACGTACCATTACACATTTTACCAGATTATTTAAATGTTTACAGCAATCAGTCACATTTTATGTTAATTTATGGCACACATCATCCCAGTGAACCAGGGAGAGGAATTTATGGTGAGAAATTTTGTCCGGACTGATTTAAGATTTACGTTGGCCTATAGGTATTGTTTAAGTTGGAAGATTCTTATAGCTCACCACCAGAGGCATCAAAAGCACTGCTGTTGCTAAATGATAAAGTTGATCTATGATTAAAGTTTGATATGGAATTTAAATGTCAGAGGATTCCAGATGCAGTGTGGCTTCAATTTCCCATCTCACCACCTGTGTGGCCAGTTTCCCCAATCTCCAAAGCAAGCACATATATGTATAAAAGACACAGAAATGGGTTAAAGATTGCATTTGCAACTACACATACTCCCATCAAATTATTGTGAAGTGACATTTTTGAAAAATCTAGGTTTTCTGAGTTGATAAAGAGTTTCTGGGAAGAATAGGCTGAGATGTATTTCTTCTGTAGCAGCTGGGCGAAGCCACTGGGTGAAACTAAGGCAAGGGGCTCGCTCATTCTGGGAACACTGGGAGTTAGAGGAGCTTCCCCTTCATATTGATAGGAATCAGCTGATGTGGGTGGGCATCTGGTCAAAAGGCTTTCTGGTCAGGTGGAATGACACACACTGAACTCCTTTGAAAGTTTTCTAGTCACATACCACTAGAAAACTTTACCACTAGAGACAAAAGACTCTTTGGCAAACCAAGCAGTCACTGCAGAGATTATGCAATAAAATGTATTATTATATTCAATCTATTCTAGGAACATTCAGGAACCCCTAAAACTAACTAAAAATGATTGCGGATGAAATCGACATCAGGCATGTCAGAAAATGAAATTGTACAAATGAGTACAGTTACATTTCAGAACTTATAAAAAGTAGTGCCTGGGAAAAAAATATGCCAAAGTTTAGCTAGTTGGCCCCTAAAACAAATTAATGCTAAGCACATTTTAATGTTTCCTTTTTCCTTTGTCTAATGGCAGCTATAAAAGAGTGCAGATGTTGAGCAATTAAATTTTCTTTCAGAAGTGTGCCAAAGGGATAACCAGTGTTATAAAAAAAAAAGGTTGACACAAAGAGCTCATAAGACAGCCTTTAATATATGACAACTTCTTAATGAAAAAATAATTGGTGCATGAATTATTCTACTGGAATATCACAAATGGTACTGTTTAGAACACCTTTAAATAAGATTGTGTTTTTTTTTTTTTTAGTTATGCAAAGGTATTATTTGGCAAATTGCTGTTCATCTCTAACAAGACTTTAAATACTGCAGTTTTATGAAATGATGAAGTGTCTGAAACTTAAGGGAACAACATAATAAAACTTCAAAGAATTGAAGAATTTTAAAGAATATTCAGGTTTTCTAAGTTTTTCCACTGCTATATCAAGTATAGCATTAAGTTGCCACATTTGACCACACACAATCCTCTTGAAACCATTGACCTTTGTTGTTTTTTTCCAAAAGGTTTGAGTCTGATTAGTTGTGAGTCATAAAACTTCATGAGCACATCTCTGTTCAATCACAAGGCCAACACACAGACACACCAGACAAGTAGGCATGGCTTCCAACAGAGGATGCTAGACAACTCCACCCAGGTTGTCTTTTTGTGTTCTCTGGTTGCTTGGTGAGTGATACATTGATAACCTCAAATAATAATAATTAAAAAGTAGCATAAATCTTATATTAATCCTTTCTTCGTTCAACAAATCCAATGACCTCAATAAGTTATTAAATACTTAAATTAAGTTAAGATGTAACTGGAAAAGTTGCATCTTTCTTTATGCACACAATCCTATTGGATTGCAGCAAATGTTTATGCACACAATCTCGTTGGAGTAAAATGTACAATCAAACAAATAAACTCACATTTATCTTCGTTTAAGTGAGAAAAACATAATCATAATTTAAGTGAGGCAAACATAAGCAGACACTGTCTGGCAGACAGGTAACCACACCCATGACTTCTGGCACTACACTGCCTCTTGTCAGCAAATAATCTAACTATCAAATAAAATCAAACAAAATAAATTATTTTGATTGCAATATAAAACACTCAGGAAAGGCAACAATGCACAACTTACACGCTCATCCAATAGTCACTTAAGAAGACACCAAATCTTGGGCGAACAAGAAATTGCAGTATTCTGAGAAAATGTCTGCCTGCTCAGGAAGAATATGCAAACAGCCCAGAGAGAAGGACGGAGGCAAGACCTAAATATATACTAGACATATAGTATGGCCTACATATTAAGACTTTGGACCAGTCATTTGTTAGATTCCTTAACTGGTTTGGAGATTTTGTTTTCATATCATTTGTGTTTATGTGATGTCTCAGTTATTGTAGATGTCTATACTATTACTGGTATCATTCATTACTATTTGACTTGTAACACAGAAATATGCTAGTCATAATTGGCAATATGTGAACATGCAATTGCACATTAAATGCATGGATTATATTAGAAATTGAACTTTAACTTAATGTAGTCATTCTGGTAAAAAAAAACAAAAAAAAAACGCTGCACTCAAATCTGTCAGTGTGCATTTGTTTTTAATGTCAAACTGATCTAGTAATTGTTTCTTACATGTTTTTGCTCCCACCATCTTGAGTTAGGATTAATCAATACTAAGATTCTGTTGATTAATCTAATTAATAAAGGTTATGAATAAGTCTCTAATTGTATTGTTGTAACTTGTCCCAAAACATATCCTGAACAATGTAAAGTGCATCTGTTCTTTTCCAAAGAGACATGTTGTGGTAGCACAGTGATTACACTTCTTTTTGCAGCATTCTTTGTTGAGTTTAAATTTACACTTGTCACATCAGGAACAGAGCAGGTGAGGGAGTTCTGTGTGGGTTGTTTATGTCACACAGTGGAAATTGTTCATTTTGCTTGCTAATTGCATTTTATGAGTTGTAATTTGTTTTGCATAATTGGTCTTGCATGATTTGTGTAGTCATTTCTGAAGGAATTTCAGTCCACTGTGGACATGTTGCACTAACATGAATTTTAGTGTGAATTAAATGGGAGACAGGACAGATGACAACTGTGTTTAGTTACCCAGTCTTCAGGAAATGGACCAACCTGCTGCCAGAATAACAAGATCATTGCTATACTGAAGAAAAGCATATTCTTTGAGAAGAAAAATAGTAAGGGGTAGAAGAAGAGTGAAAAGTGAGGCCATGAACTGATCAGCTGGAGGTGTGAGAAGACAAAGATGTGGGCGAGCCTTACAGCAGTGGAGAAATGGTCAAAAGAGAAGGACAAACCCTCTATGGATGAGAACACAGACCCCAGCGATGGCTCACGAGGCCAGCGATCGGGTCTGGGGTCTTTTACTGAACAGTAAAAAACACTGGACAGTACTTCTGTAAAAAAATACAGAATCTCTGTTCAGTTATGAGTTTGGCATTGTTGGCAGCATTGTCTAATTAGTTTATTTTTACATTGAAGAGGAAATTAGCAAAAAAAGAAAGCTCTGAGACATTTAATAAATATTTTTTCCCCCCGTCTCTCTGACTCATAATATGAGGTTTAATAGAAAACTCATATGTACATGAATACACAATCAAAGAATATTTAATTTTTACACCTTAAGGTTTGTTAATTGTTGTTGTTTTTTGGTGGAAGTCTGGGAGTGCTATTACTTAAAACATTCTAGTAAATGTCTATTGGTTGAAGATAAGAGGCTAGAAAGTCTCTGCTCATTTGTTTGATCTTCACCTCGACATAGATTTGCACTGACTCTTAATAGTAATAATGAATAAAGAGCATTGCACATCAATAACTGCAACACAAAATGCATATTAAGTATCAAATATGGGACAATTTCATGTTTTAAGCGACTGTATTGTGTTTGACTTCTGCCAGGTCATCATTATTGTGAGAGAGTGTGGCCGCTCATTTAGGACCAGGGAAAGTTTGGCAGGAAAGTGATGGTGGGGTGGTGAGGGGTGACGGAGAAATGAGACAGCACTCCCACTATTAACCTTGGACTGAAGCACCAGCCGTTTAATTAATTTCATAAGTATTTATATTTTCATCTAATGAGCTGAAAATATTCTTTTAATGCTGAATTTGTTATTAACATATTTGTTACCATTTATATTTGTTTAATTTGATGCCTGTGTGTCTTTGGGTTTTGTGTAATTTCCACTCATGATGAAAGGAGTAGTGTCATACATACACCACATAGCCGCGTCATTTAAATGCTGCACACCCACAGCTCTCTGGCCGTGCAGCACATAAATGGGACGGTAAGCTCATCAACTATTTTCTTTCATGTTATATAGGACCGTATGAACCAGTTGACCTAAAGCAGGAAGAAGACTTAAAAATGATTACTACGTTTTTTGACACCTTTCTCATCTAAAAGCAGCAATAACCTCTTCTTTGTAAAACTCTGCTTACCTGTGCAGCACTTAGGAAATATAAAAGCAGGAGCTCTCAGGTGTTAGTGGAGGTGAATAAATTCAGGTCATCAGAGAGCATCTGAGAGAAAGATGAGTGAAATCACAGCAGGTGGGGAGTTCCTGATCTTGGCTGTTTGCACTGTTGTCAGGTGATTGATCAGTGTGATTGATGAGCCAGAATGATCGTTTCCCTGCTGTGCGATGGGGCCAAACTGCAGTCTGATTAACCAGCAGAATGGAGGATGGCCAATCGCTGTGCTCCTTTCCAGCAGCGGTTAAATGCCTCTTATAGATTTTCCCGGAGCATCGTTACTCTTCAATCACTGAACTACTTCATCAAGAGGCATCAATCAGCACCCAGCAGAGCAGCCAGTAATTACAGGGGGGCGCTTCCAGCCAGTGATTTCTCCAGGGGTGAAGTCATCGTCAGCGTTTCAGTCGCCAGAACCCGGACGGAGACCATTTGATCCACTTAGAGTTGGCAGAGTATCAGAGATGGTGCTTTTTTCATGAGACAGGTGGCCTTTTTTAATACAAGTCGGACTAAACGTGGTAAAAGGGAAGTCAGCCTCATGAAGAAAAAAATATATATGTTGGCTTGAAGTGATGGTAAAGTCCAAAATAAGAGGCAAAGGTCAGTAAAACTCATCTTCTTCAGAACCTCAGACTCATCTTCACACTGCACACAGTTACAGTGGCAATCCTCAAATCCTTTGCTATAAACATAAATCCTTAAAAGGACAAGTTCACTTAATGTTTGTAATCTGAGGACATGTTGAAGTTTCGAAAGCAAGTCCTTCAAAAATAAACATTTATATAATATAGGGTGCACATCTTCTCACCCCTCTTTATTTTGATATGACCACAATAACTCTAAAAAAAAAGCATAGAGGGTGATTTGTTAGAAAAGATTGAGCAAACAAAATAATTAAGATAAAGGAACATCCCTAACAGCTCAGGGATACAATTGAGGAAAATTTTAAAGCAGGATTAAGTTACAGAACAATATCTGACGCTTTGATTGATTAAATTGTGTTCTGTTCAAAGCACTGAACAGAGCAGGTTAAATCCATTGCCCAAAATGAAAACACACTGCAAGCACACCAAGATGTGGGCATTAGCTGACAGGCTGCCTAAGAGCTGTAACTGGACAGTGGCCAAGAGGACCATGGTAACTTTGAAGGATCTATGCAGATCCACAGTTCAAGTGAGGGAACCTGTTGCCAAGAAAATTATTAGTTATGCATTCTACAAATCTGCCATTTAAGGAAGATTTGAAATAAAAATAAAAAGATAACTGAAACTCTGGCCAGATAAAATCAAAATTGGGCACTAAACACCCTAAATAAACTAGTTCCACCTTTAAATACTGTGGTGATTTTGCTTTCAGAAGGAGTAAAGAGTTGTTGGAAAGTTTGACAGAGGGTAAATACAAAGAGAAATTGGTTTAAGAGGCATTAAAACTTTTGCAAGAATTAAAAGTAAACTTTTTAATGATACTGAGTTGTTGGTTGAAAACATGGCCCCAAAATGAGTGCTGCCAGCTGACAAGATTAGATTTTCTTTTCATACAACAGGGAGTGTTAGAAAACATTATGTCTGTTTCTTTCAGATTCAGAATGACACATTCTGGATATAAAATACACATTTAAAGGCAGTCCAAAGATTTGAAGATATAAGGGCACAAATGAATCAACAGACTTTAAAAATAGGAAATAGAAAACAATAAAAATAGAACCAAAGTGTACACAACCGACATGTAATATATAGAAAAAATTTATAAGAAATCAGCCAAGGGAAATTAGATTTTTAAAACATATGCTTCTTTTTAGAGCTGAAGAGTAGAAATATTTTTCGAGTGAATAAGTAGGAAGTGTGGACTGTTGGTGAATCATCAATCTTCACTGGACAAGGAAATGATGCTGGAACTTCAGTTTGAACCACAGTTCCTAATACACAGTTCCAATAAAACAAAGAAATTTGAGGTGTAAAGAAAAACAGAAAGTTTTCAGTTATTAAGGACCTGAGCTGCATGTGAAAGAGTTGTACAGCCAGTTTTACCAGTAGTGTTGTGCAAAATACAGCTTTCTATGTTCTTAAGTTACTATGCAGGTTAGAAGAGAATAAAGTAATCCTTTATCATCCCTTAGTGGAGGGATTCAGGTGTACCATGGAAGCAAGCAGATTGGATATCTGTTTTAGGGGGTTATGTGCCAATGAGAGCATATTACTTGAATTCTGTGCTGTGCCACATAAATAACCTTTTCTTTCATCGACTGATCAGTGGTTGAATCACTTCATTTTAAAAGTGCAAGAGAAATGATCTGGTTGAGTGTTGTAATGGGGTCGAGCATGTCTCTGGAGAGGTCATCAGAGCTGTTTGGAAGTACCTCTGCTGACTCCGCAGATCATACGGCTGTGAGGCACTGGTCCAGCCGACCTATCAAATATATATTTTTTAGGCCTTTATATGTGCCATTCAGAGGCAATTACCATGAAACTTCAGATCACCTAAGAAAAGCCAAGAAACTGCAAATGGTTCTAGCATGAAGGATTCTGGGTCATGAGGGTGCCAAACTTTTAAAATCATCAACAAACTTTGAAATGAAGGGATAATAATTGAGACCCCTAGGCTAATTTTGTTCTAATCATTTTGAATAAGTAGTCTGAGCTTGTAAAAATGAGAAGCATTGGCTTAAGTTATAATTTCTTACTTTCAGCATTTTTTTTCAGAAAAATAGTACTTTAGCTTATTACAAGAAACAGTCAAAACCCTAATATCAGAAATCAGAGAGCAACCTAGCATCTTGGTTCTGCCAAAAATTTAAGTGATTTAGCCACCCTTCTTTCACACAGTATTTCATTTTTGTATCCAGTTTCTTCTGCTTATCTAGGATCACATCACAAGGTTAGCTTGTCAGGGAGTGAAACTACAACATCATTCTTTCAAAAAATGCTCTCCATCTTATTCTGAAAGGTTGGTGTTCCCTGCCCTGGAAGGTTCAAGGTCTTATCTGGGAATTTTTTTCCTAGTGGGACTGTTGGTGTTTGTTTAAAAAATAAAAAATAGGAATCATTTATACCAATGTATTTGCTGATTTTCAGATTTTACTCTGACACTACCTCACAGCATTATCAGAATCAATCAGAAAGAAAAAAAAATCAGCTAGGAAACAGCAGAGGCCTCCAACCTAGGGGTGGGGAAAACTGATTTACATTATACTCACCATTGTGAGTATACAACTTGACAGGACAGTATGGACATCCAAACAAAAGATTTACAGTATAGTCTAGTAGTAGTAGTAGTACAATCACACAGTACAGTAGCCCATTTGTACCCTTACCTGGATAGAACACTTTTCCTTCACATAACAGAACTCTTTATCCCATCAGAACTACCAGCCACCTTAATAATGTTGCTCATGACAAATGGATCTTTTGGGATGTCCTTCTTTCAGTCATAATCCATACCCCATGACTATGGATGAGAGTCAGAAAGTACAAAGACCAGTAACTTGTGAGTCCAGCTTTTTAGTTCAGCTCTTTCTTCCTAAAATACCACAGGAGCATTTCCACTATGGCAGACAAAGCTCTAATCATAGATCAATCTTTTTGAACAAGATATTAACAAACATCACCTCCTCTGTCTAAGGAAGAGAATTGTCCTTTTCAACAGGTTTTTGTCATTAAAACCAAAGCTGACATACAGTAGGTACTCATTAAATGTTCTTATCACAGCTTGTGATAAGAACACAAGCTGTGATAAGCTTGTGACTGTTAATACCAAAACAGTCACATCATTGAAATAGAACCATCAAACAATATCTCCATCAAACAATATCCTACCTTTACAGCACAGGAGTTATTTTATAAATGTTTCATTTTCGCATGTCGACAAACTAGTAAATACGCAGAATGGTGACAGTAACAAAGACTTTAGCTTGTTCAGTAAGTGATGTGGCATCACATTCATCTGCAGAAACATACACCTGATTAGATTCACCCCAACAAAGCTGTCTTTGACTTAAACCAGCCATTTATTTCTGTTTCATAAGACGAGAAAGAGGTTGACACTTTAGAAAGATCAAGCATCTCCTTGGAATTTTCCTGCACTTTAATGCACATGAAAATTAGGAGAAGAGAGAGAGAAGTAGAGATCTTTGAGTTCTGAGTTATTCTGATGGTGTATCTTCTCCCCATCAGTCACGCATGTCTGCTAATCCTCTGCAATGCTTGTTTTGGAAAAAATAGTAGAGGGAAGAAATGAAAGAAGGGGTTGGGTCAAAAAGATGTGACTTAGAATATTTGCATTCCAGATGAAAGTTACAGAACGAGAAATGAATGCTCAATGGGCAAAGCCATTATCAGTTCGAAGGTTAGTCAAACACTGAGGGGAAAAAAAGGAGCATAAAAAGGAAGTGAGAAAGGGAAATGTAGTCATTGCTCTCAGGTTGTGTTAAGCTCAAAAGGTGAGCAGTCTTCTCGACCCATTAGAGAACTGAGAGTTATGCTCCCTCCTCCCTTTCCTCTTTATTCTTTAAGATGACAGGCTGAGTCACAGTCAGCTCCCAGATCAGAGCCTGTCAGGAAGCAACGATCCAATGGTGGCAATGATCAGAAAAGGCGCTGCTGACGGCAGGCTTTAGAGAGCAGGTCAGGTTGCTTTTGATATTCAATGCTCCGAGCATGAACTGCCAGTGGTCTGACAGTCTGATTGTCTTACGGATAATCACTTCCAGATTGCTGCTTAATGGCATCACCTGCTCCAGCCCTGCCACCTCAAAGCGGGATGTGCAGTTAATTTACATGCTGATGTCTTGATTTTTTTCCCCCCTTTTCATTGGTGAAGGATTTGCTCTCACATGCCTCAGACTAAATATAACTACACTTTTTGACATTTGTTCTTGCAACACTATTGGGTTCCAGGTTTACAAGAACATTTTAATCACATCAATGAATATACATATTTTGTTCTTTCATGAGAAAATGCTAGACCTATGGCCTCTAACATTTCAACCTGCCAGCATGCATGGCTTGTGAAATGTGAATGGCCACAACAAAAACAAGAACAAGTCTCCCCAGGGGTGTTTTGATGTTTTTTACAGACTGAAAATGTGAATTCAAAGCTTTCTAAGGAGATCAAACACATAAATTAAAACATGGAAAAGATTTGGCCATTTGAATGTTGGCACGTCAATGCAAACAAGATCAGAGAGAAAAACTGCTCTCAAAATTTCAGAAGAATTATCCCCTTATTTGATGTAACCCAGGTAACCCTTAGTTACCTGGGTGTGTTAAAGGATGATCATTTACATTACTTTGCAATAGCCTGCATTGACTGTCAACAGGTATAGCTAGGAAGGTTTGCAGACAAATTAAGTTTTTGCTAGCTAGTCTATTTAGAAATGTGCTGCCTAGTTCCAGAACAGGTCTTACAACAGTATAATGACTCAAAACACACATCTAAAACCTAACACCTGAGGTTGATGAGGTGCAGTTTACCCACAAGGAGTGGGCCAAAAATACTTGTAGACAGGTACAGAAGTTTCATTGGCAATTATATAAATTGCTTGATTGCAGTGACTTCCTCAAAAGGTTGCAAAACAAAATATCATGCCACAGGTACCATTATTTTTGTCAAGTTCTTTTTGATTAGTTAACTATTGTTATTTTTTTCAATGTATTACTTTTGTCAGTTTTAAATGATTTTAGTGACCATTGTGAGCTTTTCTTTCATTGGACAGGCAGTATTACGTATTGCCCATGCATACAAAAGTATTTTTATTTAGGGTTATTTAACGTCGTAATGAATGGGATTTTCAGTATTTAGTCACTAATCAGAGTTGATCAAGATAAACAAATTCTGCCAATTCTGAATTCTAGCTGATTGGTGGATTTTTGCTGCATAATAAACAGTTATGTGCATATTAAACAGTTCCTGATACTGAAAGATAACATGAGTGGTTAAAATAGCTTGATAGGTTTATTTTTGGTTGTTAGTGTTTTAATCTACAAATGAAAGCTGAGCGAACTCAGGGTTATTAGCTTTTCTCCACCTTGCATTACTTTAAAGCCTAACCAACTACTTCCCCATATGTAGGACGGAGACGTTTGAAAAAAGTTGCATATTGATAAACTCTCAATTACTACATCTTGGTCAGTCAATAGTGAAAAATTCCTGCCCATTGTGAGCCAAGATACAATGGTCCTGTTTATTTCATCAAATGATAAATAGCTCCTGATTGTTTCCTGACAAGACCAGCCAAAGGGAGACATTTGGGTTTGCTTGAGGTTCTCTTCCACCTGTTGCTGTGGTAACCATGATAAGCCCTGCTGCCTCTTGACCAGCGTGCCACTCAGGAGCACTTCCATCATTATCACAAAGGTGTTTTCATTGCAAAGAGTATTGTAAGGGGATGGCGGCTGGCTGTGTAGCCCCTACTTCTGTTCTTTCTTATAACTATTGTGTGAAGGCCAAACAGAGTCCCCTTCAAAATGAATAGAAGCTAATCAAGTTGACAAAGAAAATATAAATGCCATGCAGTATAAAACACATTTAACTGCAAAAAAGGATCAATTCGGATGTTTAAACTATGCACTGAGAAATATATTAACTAAACAGCCTATAGAAGTTGGAAATTGTAAATTTTCTTTTTTGCTCAAGCAGATATCACAGTGGTTTGGTGACATTAAGTTTTAGAAACCTGTTTTGCATTCAACATACAGTTAGCCTGTCTGCAGACTGACTATGTTTTGCACAGCCAATGTTTAAAGTCAGCATTTGTTCTGCAAGTTCTAGGACAAATAGAGGATTACGCACAAGCTGTTCACCACTGAATCAGCTAAAGTGTACTCCCAGTGACAGGGTAATAAACACAAGCCAACCCAACAAAGCCAGAGACTAAGCAATGCTGGAAAGGTATATGGGAAAAAACAAGCATCACATAGCATTGACGCACAAAGGTTAATAGACCTTAGTGCAGACCACACTAATTTTCTTGAGCAAAGTCCAGTGAAGGTATGAAGAATTACATAGCATCAGGCCTGGACATAATCTTTGCCTACTTACTCAAGAAGTTGACTTCTCTCTATGAGTGCCTATAGCAGCACAAATAAACCAATTGTTGAAGAATGGGACCCACCCCAAAGGACTGACAGAGGGCCGAATATTCCTGATAATGAAAGAATGTCAAATGGGAACAATCCTAACCATTTATCAGCCAATAACCTGCCTCTCCACAACATAGACACTCCTATCTGACATCATAGCAGCTGACATAAATGAGTCCATGGATCAATACATGACAGATGCACAGAAAGGCATTATTTAAAAAATACTAGATGAGCCAAGCACCAGATACTGTTTGACAGAACAGTTACATGAGACTGCAAAGCCAGAAAACCATACCAGTGTACTGCCTGGATTGATCGCAAGAAATCCTATGACTCAATGCCACACACGTGGATCCTGGAATGCCTAAAGCTGTAGAACTTTTCAAGCACTTTTCAAGCCAATTGCGTAAGTCTTCATCAAATGTGAACTATACCAAGGAGAGCTTCTGTCACCACTGTTGTTCTGCATGGGACTGAACTCATCAGCCAAATCACAAGCAAGCATGGCTATGGAAACTGACTCAGAAATGGTGCCTCTCTCATGGATGACATCAAGCTGTATGCTAAGAGTGAATGAGAATTGACCTCACTGATCCACACCACCGCAATCTACAGCAGAGACATCAAAATGTCGTTCAGGCTGGAGAAATATGACTGTATGGGAACAAAGAGAGGGAAGTTAATCCACTCAGAGAGAACACAACAAATGTTGAGGAGAATTATAAGTATCTTGGAATACTACAGGCAAATGGCAAAAAAAGAGGTCACAATGAAGTAAGTTCTGAGAAGTCAGCTCATTGGCTAGGACAAGGTAAAAACAGCTATGTTTACAGAGGCCTCCAAATGAACCATCATTTAATTCAGGTGTGTTGAACCTGTTATGGTCTATACGGTCTGGTTTATACGATCGGATTACACAGTAGATTTATTTTAAAAGATTTTGAAATTATTTATTAAAGTACCTTTAGAGGACATTGTTGTGAACTGTCAATATGTAACAAATGGAATTTTTTACTGAAAGGGCGATCACTGACCAGACCAGCACTTCAGGCGCCAACAATCATCCCACGCTGAAGCTCCCTTAAATCAACTTTCTTCCTGATTCTGATGCTTAGTTTAACTTTTAGCTGCCCATCTTTGCTAAATACTGTACAATTATTTGATTCTATATTTTATTGCCAAGGAATTGAACTACTGTTGCTGACCAGTGAGTATCGATGGAAAATTTGTTTGACAATAAAATAATTATTGGAAAGAGGAGGCTTTTAATATGAGCAAATAAAATTGGACTTTAAGTTCAATAATGGTGTACTACAATATAATTGCATAATCAAGTGTGGGTATATTACAATAAATAAATGTGTTCAACTTTAATTACATGTGAACATTCAGTTTGTGTCTTCTGATGATGATTTGTAGCTACTTCTTCACCATTAATGACCATGCACTCTGAGAGAGAACTCCTCTGGAGGAGATTTTGTTAAACTGGGTCTTAAATATGATGCAACAGAAGCACTTTTGGCTTTACAGTGTGTTTACATTTTATACTTACTATTGGTATCCAGCATAGGGAGACGTGCAGGGGGTGAGGGGGATCGATTCCTGTGTTCCTGGTTTTGTTCATTTTCTACAGATAAAAAAAACTCCTTTAGAGATCTGTTTGAGACAAAACTTGAATTTTTTAATGTAGAACTGGAAGCCAACACTGAAAATAAAGGACACTTGGGTAGTGAAAATATGTTATGGTTTTAAAGGCCAAAAAGTACTACGAAGGGTGGGGGCAAGTTTCTCATTTTAAAAGGTCATTTTGAGAGATTAAGAAAATGTATATTTAACATAAACCTGACCCTGAACTTAAAACATTATAGCCCTCAAACAGAAAGTGACAAAATGTCTGTTGGTCCGAGATGCTAATTGGTCCTAAAAAAAGAAAAAAGACCTGAACATGCTCACACTGGCTGACCCCTAGCGTACGTTTGTTTCCTATTAGTTTTAATTGACTCTGTCTCCCTTCATGTGTCGACCTCCACTCAACCCCTCTTCTTCCGCCCTGACAAGCGTCTGTCTCCAGATTTCTGTAGCGACGTCTGCTGCCTGCATTGGGGTGAAAGAGCAGCAGCAGCAGGAGGTCCGTAGTTCGGCTCGGTGGATGGAAGGTGACTCGTCAGGCTCAGCAGATAGTGGCGTACGACGGCTGTCGGGACGCCTGACCTCCTGCTACCCTGGACATGACAGAGCGGATGCCTGAGTGTCAGCTTAACCACTTTGCCTGTCATGTCTGTCATGCCCAGTGATACAGGAAGTCATGTTTTATGAGTGGATTTTGAGCAATTGAAGCATTATTTATATTGTATCTCTTCTATAGAAAAGAAAGGAAGTGAGAACATCCTGTTTAAACTTTTTCCTCTGCTGTGTGGTGCTGCTGCCGTCCCTGGGATGAAGCTTAATGGCAGGTTAGTCTGCAACTCATAAAGGTTTTATGTGCTGAAGATGAGCTTAGAAAGAAGGGCAGGAGCCTCAAACCAAGTTTGTTTTATCAGCCATGTGAGGACATAAGCTTTATAATCCCCTTGAATTTCATTAATGTTCTGATCAATGCCCAATAATCATTAGAGATGCACCGATCCGATATTAAAATCTGTATTGGTCCCAACCTTGAAAAAAATTCCACATCTGGTATTGGTGACAATGTGCATGATCCGTAAGGGCAGATCTGTTCTGTTTAATTTTATGTTTTATGCTCTGAGCAACATCATGCTTCATTATTTATTTTGCACTACATTTAGAATTCCTAGTTGGATTTTCTGAACTATTTGAAAGAAGCTTTGTTGCAATTTTGTCAGTTTCAGTTTCTGTATAATTTATTTAACAGAAATAATAATGACTGAACATCAATTCGCTCTGTCAGTTTTTGCATTGACTGAACAAATTAAGTGATGTTTTTACATGTTTGATCAGGCTTGTGAAGTTATTGATGCAACTGTACTGTACTGTTGCAGAATTATGAAATAAAATTGTAATTCAGTACAATTATGTCTGGGTTTTAACCTAAACAAACATTTTAAGTCAATTTTAAATCATTTTAAGTAAGTATTTTCACATTAAAGAAACCTAGAATATCAGCATAAAGCAGAACCTTGGCATTGACAGGGTTTTAGTATTAGCAGCAAGGATAAACAGCTACCAAGGAAGATCGAATAACAGACAAAAATGAATGAGCTCACACTGCAGGATTGACCCTTTACCCAAAATACAACCTGTGAATTTAATATCTTCAGGTGACCAGTTCAGGGCCTGCTCTGGGTAACAAAAATGAAGGCACAACACAGCAAAGCAGATTGATATAAACAATATTTAATTTGTTTTATTATAATTATTTAAATCTCTCTGAAACTGCACAACCTCCAAATGTGAACCATTCTGATGACCAGTGAAGCTCATTGTGTTCAACATTGCTGATGGCCAGAGAATTGTGTGGCGGCTGCTTTTGATCAAGCAGTTTGTGTCACTTGCTTCCTTTAAAATAGTCCAAACGTCCAATGATTGCTTGACTTACTTGTAATTCATCGTGCACATTTTTCCTTTTAAAAAAATTGTTAGATTTCCTTCTCAGTGGCCTAGGCTTCAGAGATGTATGATATACATGTTAGCTTTCAGAAATTAAAAGTGACTCTTCTTTTTACTATGGATAATGGTGTTTTAACGATGCTATTGGGAGGGTTGGAGGAGAGCTGCATTGAGCGCATACCTGAGGTGTACTGAGTGGTAGTTTATATAATACAGACTGAGGAGGCTTTATCTTTCTAATGATGAAACATTCAGTCATACTGCTGGAAATGTAAAAGCTCACATTAGAAAGTCAATTTTCTGCCCTGTTTTGAAATATTAACATGGAACCAAAGGAGTTAACTTATGCTGAGAAGCTAATGTTTGCCACCCCTACAGGGAAATTAGGAAGAAAAGATTATTCTACAAATCATCAACACTTTGTTTCAAATATACATTTAAATTCCCCTCTAAGTGGCTAATTTATACCGACTGTTAGAATCTTATTTTCTGGAAAGAAAAGAGGCTCTAGGGCTCAGTTCAGTAACAAGAGAGGTTACAATGTTTTCAAAGAGTCAACCATAACTGTAGACAAGGTTGAGGTTTCCTTCAGATGAAAACGAAAAGCTGTATGCAGTACTTGCTGATTTGTTGAACAATACGGTACATCATAAACATTTTGACTTCTGTATTGGTATGGTATGAAGTTCTCCAGAAGATTAGAATGACACTTTCATACAGGTCATCTGCAAAATCTCAAGTATTCAGAATCGGCTTTCATCAACTCTAGTTGTATCATAGTCCTCCATGATTGCTGTAATCAAAATCTCCTGTTGACTACTTAATTATACTTACCTCTTGCTAATCCCCAGTGTCTAAGTGCTTTAGAAAATGTTGGAATTCACTTTGATCGCAGTACTTTCTGCTTTCATGAGAAGAGCCATTTATCCAACTTTCCTGGCCTACCAAACAGCTTGTGGTGCCCTGCTCCCCAAACCATCTGGAGAAACTTCTGACACACAAGAAAAAGAGAATGCTTCCCTTACTCACCAGTGCCACCTGCCTATCTGCTTGCCATTGCAGTATTGTCTATTTACCACCCACTCAGCTGATTCTCTGCCCCTCTGGAATTTCAAGCCAGAAACCTGCATCAACCAAGTAAGGGCAGAGACATACCTGTAGCACCCAGTTGAGCATTGCTAACTCTGTCTAGATTAAGAATACAATGTCAGAGAAGAGTTTGCAGAAATGTGGTGGATAACATTTTTAATTTCCAAGGTGTCTTGTGTTGTTTTGCAGAAAGATTTCCTTCTGTGTCATTGTATATGATGAATCGTGTTAACCATAACAAAAGGCTAAAATGGAAATGTTTGCCAGGCAAGTTCCACATTCCTCTGAGTTTAAACTGGAAGGACGTCTGTTTTATTCGAAAACCTCGGTGTGATTGATGAAACATCAGGGGGATAAATCTGTCGCTGCTGTCATTACTGAGCCCGTCAGCTCGACTTTGAACGCAACACGGCACAACCTGCCAAGGAGAAATGCTAATTAGACTAATTACACAACATAGATGTTAGCCTCTGCGTGATGGGAAGCACAAATGGATGTGGATAGAGGTGCCACTTTGGCATCCATAATTGTATGTTACCATTTTGCAGCAGATGAGTGCATTAGATGGAGAATTGTTCGAAGGTACCTGGCCACTGCACTGAGGTCTCTTCCATAAAAACCATTAGCTTCTGCATGAAATGGACTGAGAGCTCCCGTTAAAATCAGGAGCCGCTTTCTCCTGCTGACCCTGAATGCAGCCAGTGAATGCTGAGGGCTGTAGATGAGGACAGTAATTACATGACAACCTTTAAATAACTGCAGCCTATAGGTGCCATTTGATAATGTGTCTGTGCTGATTTGTCTGGAAGAACATGGCCTGTGTGTGTTTGTGTGGTCCAAAACACTGCAGAGCAGTAATTTATAACAGCAGTTTGGCAGAAGAGACAGAAGGGAGTGTTTTATCATTGCTGTTAGGTGGAAGCTGTTTTTCTGCAGATATGGTAACATATATAAGTGGAGTCCAGGTGGAGAAACACATTTTTCTCTGTGAAAATCTCACCTTTAATTGGATAAGTAGGTTTCTTTTTATAGATGTGGACCAGAAACTCTGGGTTAAAGATAAAAACTTTTCATAAGCATGAAATAAATGTCTTAATATTTCTCATTTTTTGCACAGTTCATTTGAATGTTTATCAGCAAGTGCAAGATCATCAGTCACTGATACTAAACACCTAAAGGAATGGAAAAGAAACAATATATTTTGTCCTATATTGTTTTTTTGTTTTTTTTACTTTCTTCTTTGTTGCCTATTTGCAAGGTTAATTAACTCACGTATTCATAGTTACATTCATAAATCAAATTAACTTTGTACTGTTAATCACAGTGGAAGAAGCCTTATGATTTGGTCTCAGAAGGACTTAGGCTTTATCACCGAGTTTCACATTTCTTTCTAGCTTCAGAGAAGCTATTTGTTTAACATCTGAACCTTTGCCCAAAATGGGTCTTCAAGCAAGCAACGATCACATGCTCACCAACAAACAGTTTTACAGTGACCCAGTCAAAGCTCAAATCTCACATCTCAACCTGACTGAAAAGGTTGAAATGTACCTTAAGAAGAACTGTTAAAAAAACAAATGTGTGCAAACTTCAATAAACTAAACAGATGTTTTATAGAGGAGGGGGAAATATCCCCGCATCAATGTGAGTGATAGCTACAGGGTTAATAACTTCTATCCAGGTTATTGCTGCTAAAGGTGATTCGACCAATTGTTGGAGCATGGAATAGACTTATTGTACTGCACTTAGATTTTTCATTTTGCCTTCCTCTTTTTGAATAAATGGGTCCAGAATCTGTTGTGTATTCTTGTACGCTTATGGATAAACAGAAATAATTTGAGTCATTTTTATTATGTCCTTCCATAAAACACTCTGGAACTGAGAGAGAGAATATGTTTGGTTTTAAAATGGCTGCACAGATTTGTCTTCACACACTTAGGCTGTAGTTGTTGAGTTGGTTTGTTGATTTTGTAATTTGTCATCCAAAACAAATTGCACTGCAATGTTGACCCTGCTGTAAGTGTATCATCAGTAAATGTGAAACTGAACCAAAATCTGTACACATTATTGCCAAGGATGGTTGCACACACTGGGGATTTTCCTTGTTTACTGAAGCCTATTATATTTACAGGATTAACAAGACAATTTAGCAACATTAACAGATAACTAAAACAAAACCAAAAATAACGATGCCTTTGTATCATATTAGAGACTGATTCAATTTTGCAGTTTTTCTTAAGACTTTGTGCAAGAGAAAGCACAAACTTTGAGCAAATAAAATGTTGTGTAAGTCATTGTAAAGTGCTAAATATATGTGTGCGTACATTTAAAGTTGTTAAAAATGCATTTGCATGGTTTCTACAATGTTGTTTTTGCTTACATGATGACATTAAATATATGTGAAGTGTATTTTTGCTAGTTGAGTTTGCTCAGATATGAAGACACTTCAATTTTTGTTAAAGAATATAATTTTAAAATAAAATAAAATGTCTAAGTAAGAAATTGTTACAGTTTGGAACACTATAAATCAATGTTAACTTCATGCTCCAGTGTGGGGGATTTTTTTTAATAAATCAAATTGTCTATTAATTTTCCTAACATACAGCAGAGCATTTTTTAGATTCAGCATTAGGAGTTAATGATCCAATTGCTCTAACTTATTTACTCCTTAAAATGCTTGTCATAGAATGGTGAGAATGGATCAGTCTCACCCTAGAGCGACCTCTTCCTATCTGCTATGACTGGTGGGCAGACAACAACAACATGCCATCCTTGTCGAAGATCAATGCTGCAATTTCCCGGCTGTGTGACCTCAGCGAGGGCCATCGCACGAAGGCATAAGTCAGTCAGTCTTTGTCGAAGTGACACTTTGAAGTGGCTGTTTTCACCTTGTCAGAATGGCTGCAGCAGCTGCCACTAATGCTCTCCTCCGGCTTTGACACCGGCTGATTGGTGACTCATTGAGCTCAGAGCTTTATTCGACTGTCCATCAGTGCAAAAAGCTGAAGGGTCCCTGTCTCTCTGGTTAAACCCAGTTCCCCTACGGGCCTCCAATTGCAAGGTCGCCAAGCGATCTGTGTGAGGGCGACCTTGGCGGGATGGGGTATAATATGAATACAATCATGCTGAGTGGTAAAATAATGGCGCCGTAAATTCAATAAACAACCCGGTGGAACTGACATCACCTTTCTTTCATAACGCTGCTTTCTGACAGGACAAAGTAATACAGAGCTCCCCGGAGAGTCCCTGAAAACAGTCAATTTCACTGTAAACTCTAAATGTCAGGGTGGCCATGCATGGAAATATGAAAATGGAAGCGCTGGAGAGGAGTTGCTTAACAAAGAGGAGAGAAAAGCAGCAGACGGTATCAGAAGGATTCCCCCTCGCCTCGTGTCTGAGCATCTGAGCAGTGGAAACATGACAACAGGAAATCAGAAACAAGGCTTAGACTGAGACACACCAGCAAGAATGCAGAAATCACTAAAATAAGGATTTAACAATAAACTTGATTTTTTACAATTTTATCTTTTCGGTTATGCTCTGGCTAGTATATTGCCATTATTACAGTTAAAACTAGATATTTATATACGCTGAAAGAAAAGACATTACACATTTTTTTCTCTCTGTCTGGAATTGAATCAGACCAAACCTATCTTGTTTTTGGTTAGTTAGAATTACCCAGTTGCCAGAAAACTTGGCAAAAAATTTTTTCATAGATATTATTTTGTAAATTTCTTTGATTCAAAAGTTTACATACATTTGGTCAGTATCAGGGATGGCTGTCTCTTAAACTCTGACTTGCAAATACTAACATTCACCAGAAAATGGCAAAGTCATAATGTTACATTTGAAACACTGGTCTTGGTCAGCAATAGATGAAACATTTTCCAGTGAAGACAGAAACAGCTATCATAGTCTCTAGATCAAGTTTTAGTTCATAGAGTGAATATATACATGGGAATTTATTCAATTACACAGAGGATAAATGACCATGAATTATCTCAGTGCAATAACTTGGATACCTAATAAACTGAGACTCTTCAATAAGATTTAAAAGTGATCTCTCCCTGTAATTGTCCACTCAGATGAAAAATGATTAAGACAGCAGTACTTCCACCAACTGTCACTAGCATGATCAACCTATGTTTTACTCTAAGAGGTTTAACCAACGGACAGCAGAGCCGCTTTCCAAGTGTTATTCTGATGACAGAATCTGGCATTCAATTAAAAAGTTCATAAATCCATCTGTAATTAGTTTTATTAGAAGTAATTTCACATTTATGCTACACATTGTGGATAAAAGGGAAGTTGAAATAATCAAATCACACCTTCTCATCCTCATTGGGCTCAGGCACAGGAAAAAAAAGGTCATCTCTGTAACCTTGGTATTATGGTTGTTAACTGCTAGACCCCTGGTTACCTGCTGGAGCTGTCAATCATGGCCATGGCAATAAACTGATTTGCGTCCGCTTTCTTCAGGTTTTGGGTTGTTTACTTCACTATATCCAAGAGTTTGTTTCATAATTTTGAGGCAAAAAGTGTTTTGAAAAGTAAGACCATTTTTGGTAAATGGGAAAAAAATCTATTCCCTGTCCCTTTTCAGAATCATAGAACTCAACCGTGTTTCCTGCACAGATGATTTGTATATTAAGAATGTCCAATCAATCTTTTGTGTATGCTACTAATAAGAAGTCACACATAAAATCGACATACCTTCTTTTTTTCCAACAAAGAAGCCAACCCTTTAGTTGCAGACATAGTCAATGCAAGTTTTCAGACCATAATGTTACAAATACATAATCATCCACATATGGGAAGCTTTCATGTTTCAAAGAATTCAAAAGGTTTTTTGTTTTTTTTCCCCTGAGAATACCATGTTTTAAAATTAGTGTTACACTCTGAAAAATTGTCTGAAAACTGATTTATTTATGTCTTACACTTTTTTTCTGGTTAGGAAATTTATTTTACAGTGGCCTATAAGGGTTGTGTTATAGATTATATTGTTGTATTGTGGCTTTTATAGTTGTGTTTGGACTTTAGCTGCATTTTAGTGACTCCTATCCACCAAAATATTTAACCTTCAAAGGACAAATATATACAATATATATACACAATATAACTAATCTTAAATTAGGGTATTTAAAGATTTTGTTTGTATGTGTGTCATTAAGTTATTAATTTAACTAAAATTACTATAACATAATTGTGTGGTGTTCTGGCTCTATTGTAGGACTGTCACTATTGCTTTCTTCCATTTTTGCTATTCCCCCTGCAAGGTTTCCACTCCGCCATAAAACTCTCAGAAGCTGCTCACAGAAAGTCATTTAGCTTTGATGGACATCGCTTCAGATGAAGGTAAAGCTACTCTGACACGCTTAAAGGACACTTCCCTCATGATTGCATTTACATTTAAAGGGTCACTTAAGCCGAATTAAACAACACCTATATTAACATGTCCTCATAGTTTCCCATATTCATACAGATGGCTGGAAATAAATGTACTGTTGCTCTTAAATATGTAATATCTTCAAAGGTAGCTTCAGCAAAGTCAAGGTGAATAAATTACTGAAACAAAGCTGTACAAATGATATTTCAATTACATTAATTTATTGGTTAATCTGTGTTGCCGGCGTGGTGATTTTGCAGGAAAAAGACTCTACATGCTGCCGACTTTGGTTGAACAGTAAAGTTTTATTACAACACTGCAGCCCAAGTCAGCAGGACCGAATTGCCAGGAAATCTTGGCCCAATCATAGTGAAATCCCCCGATCGTTGGACAGCACCCCATTTATACGGTTCTGGCCAACAGTCTCTCCCCAAAGTTTACATTTTCAAATGCCTCTTCCTGATATAAGCATGTTCAGGTCACAGTGTGTCTGCTAATGCATCTGGAGTCCATATTTGATGTATAGGTTTTTGTCTTTTCTTCTTTCGGGGTGGGAGGGATTTTTAGTCAATATGCTGTCTCCACATTAAAATGATTTTTTTTGTTAATCCATTCGGGTCCAAGCTAACTTGCAAAATTAGCATTGGATCAAATAATAATCCCTCATTGATTTCAAGCAGAAATGTTGAAATCACGGGTTGCAGATTACACAGGTCTAAAATCAAACAATGGTGAGGATTACCGTTGGTATGAATATATGTTTCTTCTGGAATCAGAGGGGAACACAACAATGACAGTGGAAATTTGTGGGGTTCCACTGATTTAATTGCCCTTTTGTGTAATTATTGCACAATGATGATGCCAGACTTTGAAATCATGTTTTTCCAAACACTCATGAGATTCAGAGCATTAAAAGCACACATTTGAGTCCATTATGAAATTACCATCCTAATGAATTCATAGAAAAAGGTTTGTGGAGGTGTATATCGTTATAGTGTGTGTAGCAGCAGGAAACAGCAAGGCAGCGATGCAGAAACTCTGCTGATGACCTCACTCACCTCAGCAACATCAGGTGTTGTCGGCTTGTATGTTTTGACAGATGTGCTCCATGTTTGCATGTATCTGTGACTCCGGGAGGATCCTCTGTTATCCCACTGCTGCATTAATCCCCATGTTTTCCCTTGTAGTACTCCAGTCCGGATCGTTGCAGCCCCTCTACCCTCCATCCCTTCCTCGCTCTCTCAGGGGACGCCTCCTTCACTGCGTCCAGACTTGTCAGAGCAGATTCTTGTCAAATTACCGATGTCCTGCATCGGTGTAATTGCTTGCCAAAACCACTCCACTGATGCAAATTTAAAGGGTCGTCTGTGATGGAGATAATGCCAAATTGGTTTTGAGATTTTGAGATGTCTACTCAGCATGGGTAGATAGATATGTGGGACCATCCTTGAAAAAAGAAATGAAATGAGGCTCCGTGTGGAGAATGCTGATTTGGCACTCAATATTTGAAAAGACTGATAGATCTCTCCTCCCTGCAGCTTGCTTCTCACACAGCAAATAATTGTAAAGTATATCTTCAAGGCTTGCAGTGCTTCAAAACACTTACCCACTGCAGTCAGAAGACCCCCTCTCTTGTCCTATAATGTTTAGTTGCCTCAGTTAAGTAGCCATCAGTTGTGGTGAGGCTGATGGCTGGATTCCAGCTTGAATGCATAGTGACTTTTAATGATGCAGAGTAATGGCCCAAACTATCACTGGAGCCTTGTGTCTGCCGCAGGCCTCTCTGATGATGATGTCACCTGATGGGAGAGTCAAAAAGGTCCCAGTACAACACCGGATTGGTTCACTCTTGGGGAGATGGAGAGGTTGCTGCTAATTTCAGGGGGATTAAACTCTTGAGGCTACAAAAGTTAAGCTGAGGTTCCTTTGGGGAAAAAGTTTTCATTCCAGAGTGAGATGAATAGGTTGTAATGGTGGATTTGGTGATGAAGAGGGGTAAATTGACAATGACAGCTAGTAAGGTAATTAAAACGAGTAGGAGCAGTGCATCCTCAAGGGATGGGAAAGATCATCTGGCTCAAGAGGGAACACAAATTATTGAGTCTGAGAGAGGTCAGTCTCAAGAAACAGAATTTTCTTAACAGGGAAAGAGGGTAGTATGTAGTTTCAAGGTTTACATTGCCATTTCTATAGAATAATCACGTTACTATGTTACCTTCAGTTGTTATAAAAATGTTATACATATCAAACATCACTTCAAAGAAATTTGACTTTGCAATTTGACATCTTGAAATTAGAACTAACTCTTTAAGAAGCTTGTACTTTTTCCAACACTGTATTCAGCACATCATCACAACGCTACTCCATTAGGCCATTTACAACCGTTCTTATTGCAGTGGACTGAGAAGTAGTTTGAATAATAAGCTCAGCACACCAGAACACCAGTTCCAGCAGGTGTTTGCTAATTGCTGCTGCAACTTTGGAGGAGCTGAAGGGAGGGGTGTTTTGTGAGGCGGAGGATCGGCAAAGGACTGCAGCTCCACGAAATGGGCATTTGGCTGCCTCCAAAGCTTCAAGGATTCCTCAAACATGCATGAAAGAATTGAAGCACGCCAGGAATGTTTTTGATGATACAACATTATAATGCTCTAAATAGTTGATTTTATACAATACTCCACGCCCTGAGTTTTGGGTCGGGTTCGGCTCAGACTCAGGCCATAAACTAAACTTTACCGTGTACCCTCCAACCCCCTTTTAACATGATTCAATTACAGCAGATGGCTTTTGGGGTATAACTCTACCAGCGTTGCAAAAAAAGAGACACTGCAAGTTCTTCTATCTTAGATGTTGCAAGACAGCTTTCCCAGGTTGAATGGAGAGCATCTATGAACATAATTTTTCCAACACTTTCCATTGATTCACAACTGGATTTTGATGTAGACATTGACGCAGCCTTTCTTACACGTGAAAATGCTTTGATTTCAACCATTCTGTTCTTACTCCAGGTGGATGTCTAGAGCAGTGATGTTTGCCTGCTTCAACACAGAGAAACGGGGAAACAACTAAAACATGCAAAGCAGTGTGCCTCAAGGACCAGGGTGGAAAAACAGTGGTCTAGTTATTGTCCTGCTGAAAGGCAAACCTCCAGTCTTTAGTCTCTTGTGGCCTCTAACAGGATTTTATCTAGCATTCCCTTGTAGTTTATACCATAAATCTTTATTTCACTTCTGACCAGCTTACATGTCTGCCTAGGAAAAGCAGTCCACAAAGATTGATGCTGTCACAAACCACATTTCACAGTGGGGATTGGGTATTCAGTGTGGTGTGAGGTGTTAGTCATTCACCACATTGCATGCAGACAGCTCCCTCTTTGACTTTAGTTACAATACAATAACACCATAACAAAACATTTTTCACATCTGTCTTCTCTGAAATTAGATCAATCGTATACTTAAAGGGTCACTGAGACAATAAAACCACTTCTGTTATTTCATTCTGTGTACACAAAAGTTTTTAATAATTGTTATTTCTCGTGGAATTAAATAAATATAGACTGTCACTGTGTTCGTCTGTAGTAACTGAGTCCCATCTTGTGACTTCTTCCTCCAAAACGTCCTCCAAAATTGCGCAAATTTTTGCTGAAATTTACTTTGCTTTTGTGTACTCAGACTAATCGTTACGATTTTCCTTACCCTGATTCTGTCACAAGATGGCGCCGATGCTTGACCAAGTTATTACAGACAAAAACAGCGACACTCTGCATTTATAGTATTCTGAGAGAAATATTTATTATTAAAAGCTTTTGTGTACACAAAATAAAAGCTTAGTAGTTCATCTTTTAAAATTGTGTAAGTGGTCACAAGTCAAGTTAAACATTTTACATGTTTAACTTGACATGTTAAACATGTAACATGTTTAACATGTTTACATGTTAAACATTTTACATGTTTAACTTGACTTGAACAGATCTCTAAATTGGCATAATTTCTTCCTGTAAATGTCATCAACTAAGTATCAATAATAACTGTTCAGTTTAACTGTAAGAGAAGTTTACTATTATGCCTACATTTTAAAACACTCATTCAATACATGTACAAATGCGCACACACAGCAAATTAGTGGAAGTTTTTTTTTTTTTACTACGAGCTGGGGTTTCCCTGTATAAACAGTTGTCCAGTGAGTGAGAGCAGAACCATCGAGCGCGCAGTTAAACTCACTCTCAGACAGCAGCTGGTGGCCAATCAGCTCTGAATGTTCACGTGAGCCAACATTTCAGAGGTTAATGAAATATTTTGTCATCCGCCGTCATCCCCCTGGTCTTCCCTTCATACCTTTGTCACTTCACTTCCTTTTCCTTCACAGTGAATGCTCAATGCCATCGCTGTGGGACTTAACAAGCCTGGAAAATAATTAAAATTCAACCAAATGATGAAACACTTGCAGCAAAGCGTCCTTGAAGGGTCGGCAGGGCCTGTTCTGAAAGCAGCCGGGCGAGAGGGAGAAAAGAGAGCAGCGTTTTGTGCCTTTTCTCTTCACACAGAATAATGTTAAGCTGCTGCTCCCAGCTTAAGGGCCTCTTAAATTGGAAAGGCGCTGGCCTATAGAGACATGTACCTGTCAAACAAATACCACACGCCTCTGATTCTCTCTCTGCTCCTTCTCTCCAGCTCAGTTTTAAACTCTCAGCTGGTATTCCAGTCAGACATGGGGTGCCATGGAGATAGTCGGGTTTGAGAACAGAGATGGGGATTCGCCTCTAAGAGGTATCACAGCGACACTGCTGTCAGAGGAATTAAGAGGTGAGCTCTCTGGCCCTACAGTGATCCGCTGAGAAGATGTTTCTCACGGCCCTAAGGACGGCTGTCGGAGGTGAAATATATGGCTGCAGCTCAGCGTGGATGGAGTGAAGATGAACATGTTAAAGAATGAATGGTGAGCAGACATAAAGACCAAGGTTTTATGCCTGCTCACCTTTAGAGGAAGGGAGCTGGCTTGTTGTAGAGTTCATCCTAAAGGTCACAGTCAGGAATCAAAGAAAAGGAGAAGCATCTCTCCATTTCCTTTATCTGCAGGTTTTATACAAAGATAACAAAAGGTAAATCCTTCAGAGTATGTTCTTTAACTTTTTCTTCTTTATATATTTTGATGCCACAATCGGCAGCCGTGCCCAATAATGAGGCAACTATATGTTTTTTTGTCCTTCAACTCTCAGACAAACTCAGCTGTTTCCCTGTCAAATGGCTTCACTGAGACAAGCAATTCTGGTTCACTGGCTAATGGAGAAAATTGTGATGCCTCTTCTTTAAAAGTTGTTTTAAAACATTGGCTGGTGATTTGGCAACACTTCTTAAAAGATTCTGTAGAAATGGAGAAATGTCCAATATACTTGCAAATTAAAGCCGTGGGATTCCAAGAAAACATGTAATCACAATGCTATTGCCTTGTGGTGATGATACTTATTTCAGTTATGCTGTATTTTCCTTGTCTCTTTTTTATTATTTATCTCTACAATTAGTTGGTCATTTTCTTTTAGGATCCCATCTACTTTTGATTAAGACCAGTTTGGACATCCATATGTCCAAATATATTAAGAACATGCAAAGAGCAAATCCATGACACTTGAAAAATGATGTCCACGGAAATATTGCATCAATATCACCTCGTAGAACATTGGACCAGCTCTACACCCTCAGTAGTGTCCTGGAAAGTGTGTGGGAGTTCGCCCAACCGATCTACATGTGTTTTGTGGACTCGGAGAAGGCGTTCAACCGTGTCCCTCCAGGAACCCTGTCGGGGGTTCTCCAGGAGTATTTGGTACCGGGCTCTTTGATACGGGCTGTTAGGTCCCTGTATGACCAGTGTTAGAGTCTGATCCAAATTGCTGGCAGTAAGTCAGGCTCATTTCCAGTGAGAGTTGGACTCTGCCTAGGCTGCCCTTTGTCACCGATTCTGTTCATTACTTTCATGTAATGTGAAGCAAGCGGGGATGGGGATCACTGCCTCCAAATCCGAGGCCATGGTCTTGAGCCGGAAAAGGGTAGAGTGCCTTCTCTGGGTTGGGGGGTTGAGGGGGGGGGGGGGGGGGGGGGGGGGCGGGGGGGGGGGGGGGGGGGGGGGGGGGGGTCTTCCTGTGGAGGAGTTTAAGTATCTCGGGATCTTGTTCACAAATGAGGGAAGAAGGGAGCGGGAGGTCGACAAGCGGATTGGCACAGCTTCTGAAGTGAAGCGGGCGCTGTACCGGTCCGTCGTGGTGAAGAGAGAGCTGAGTCAAAAAGCTCTCGATTTACCGGTCAATCTACGTTCCTATCCTCATCTATGGTCATGACCGAAAGAACGAGATCGTGGATACAAGCAGCCAAATTGGGTTTTCTCCGTAGGATTTCTGGGCTCTCCCTTAGAGATAGGGTGAGAAGCTCCGTCATCCAGGAGGGACTCAGAGTAGAGCCACTGCTCCTTCACGTCGAGAGGAGCCAGTTGAGGTGGCTCGGGTATTTGGTTAGGATGCCTCCTGGGCGCCTCCCCGGTGAGGTGTTCCAGGTACGTCACAGGGAGGAGGCCCCGGGGAAGACCCAGGACACGCTGGAGGGACTATGTTTCTTGGCTTGCCTGGGAACACCATGGGATTTACCGGGTAGAGCTGGAACAAGTGGCTGGGGAGAGGGAAGTCTGGGCCCCCCTTCTTAAGCTGCTACCCCGGCAGACCCACAAACTGATCATCCCCATGTCACACTACGCTGATGCTGTAATAGAAGCAGTACTAAGTGAGTAATGAGTGCACTTACAGTATATGCTCTTGGGTTGCTGTTCTAAACAGGCTAGTTTATTGCTAATGGAACCCAGTAGTCTGTTTTGCTACAAGAAATAATTCAATATTTCTGTTTCAGTTGGCGCATTACTGATTTTGTCAGTGAGTGCACACTCACAGCAATCCTAGCACTAACCTTCAGAAGAATCCTAATGTCAATAAAACAAATGGTAACATAACCACAGTTTCTTAAATGTTGCCTCTAAAAACCAAAGTCCGAGAAAACTGTTGAAACTGGACTGTTCACATGGTTAAAGTCCTACTGTGAATTCAAGACATGGTTTCCTTTGTCTATTACTTGACAGTTCAATGTCACATTACCTTAGCTTGAGTTTGTGATTTGAAGATGCTTCTACAGGAGGATTACGGACTATGGAGACCCAATCAGATCCCATGTGCCCATTGATGGCATTGTGATTAGTGTTGGATGTCCATCGACAAAATGGCACTCCCGATATAGGTTTACTGTCAGCCCTTATTACAATGTATGGCCATTTTTTTGTGTACAGCTTGTAAGACTGTGTTGCAGTTTATGCTCATTATTATTAGTTATAATGGAGCAGCATATTAAGTTTAACATGCTACAACTACAACATGTACAAAGTGAGTGTTGCTGTCTGGTTAAACAGCTAAGAGAAACTGCAGGTTCAGAACCTCATTATCAGTGTAATAATGAGGAAATGTGGCATGTTATTTTACTGCACTTTAGCTATGTTCGTTCTAAGTATGTTAGTATCATAGATTTGATCTGTTTTAATTATCACACTAGGACTCTATATCAGCCAAAGCCTAATTTTATTTGATCGATATTGACTACAAAAAATGACGATCAGGGAACCCCCTGGCACAGGCCCTACAGATATGATTTTCCTGTTGGTAAAACTCTCTCTAAAACCTTTACAGGTCTGAAAGCAGTTATGCTGTTTTTTGGTGGAACAATAATAAAAATGGAAAAAAAGTGGATTGAAAAAGTGGCTTTAAATCATCTACAAGTAGATACCTCAGATAGGCAAAAATTACCCTCATTGTTGTTTCTCTTTCATGTTCATCTTTTATCTTTATGACGTTAGATTCTGTTTGATAACTAGCCCTTTAATCCACATGCATCTCCTGCATCTGTGCTGCGCGTATCATCCTGCACCATCTCTCGTTCCCTCCATCCCTCTGCTGGGTGTCATTCTCTCCAAGCATCATAGCTGAATCTGACATTCCACCTGACATCAGGGGAATGGATCTTTTCAGTCCTCCGACACTCTCTGTTAGCATTGATTAACCAGCGAGTCATGCTACCTCTGTGAAGACAACGTTTGAAGCTTTTTATTTTTTTTACACCTCAATTATTTAGTGTCACAGCGAGGTGCATGCTCATCGCTGCCTCATGCATCATGCAAAATACCCTAGCCAAAAGCCACATCATTTTCCAGCTCTTTGTGCTTTATTTGACTTTTTTTCCCTGTATGTTTACTTTAGTCAGGAGTTCTGAGACACGAGGTGAAGTTGGCATTGCAGTATGATGGGAAGCTGAGAGCTGAATTACCTCTAATGGCTGTGGCTGAGTGGAGCAAAGGACGGTTTTATGGATGAAGTCATGTATTTTTCTTTCAGCAGATTTAAAGGTCTCTCTGAGAGGCCTTTAAGTGAATGCTGCTGCCTTCACAGGGTCGTTTTGTTCTCCTTGTCCAACTCCAGCTCAGTTTATTTGCGTGGAGATAAAAGAGTGATTAAAAATGTGTTATAACACCGGAGGGAACAAAAAAGCTACTGTGGTGAATAAAGACAGGGTGTGTCTGTGTAACTTTTATTAGAGATTTATTACTGGCTCAGTGTTACTTTTTTATTTAAATACCTTAGAGACAATTTAATGTGTATTTTCATTCAGAAAGCAAGTAAGTTATCTATTCGCTTTAGAACAGACACAAGTTTGAAATGTGACAAAAGTCTCATTAGGCAAATCTGCACTTTTTCAAGCTCAACTTTCCATGCAACATTTGCATTTATACATTGGTATGCATGGATACTTAAACTGTTCATCCCATTCCAGTAGCAACTATGTAATGTTTCTAAGGTCTTTCCTTTAAGAATAAACTACAGAAAGGCACAGTGGAAAAATGTACAGTTAACCTCGGTGGAGTCATGATGTGAAATATGATAACTCTAACCTCATTCCAGCCTGTGTGAAGTGTTGTTAATGGCCCTGTCCCAAACATATTGTGTATGCACACTAATTAGTGCTGAAATATCTCTGACTGAGAGACTGCTTGGAGTTGCCAGGGGACTCGTGTCACCTCTTGTCTCCAAGCTTCTCCCTCTTTCCACCAGCATCTCGGAGAGCAGAGCCGAACTTGTGCGAAGCCTCGGGGACAGAGCCCTAGCACGACTTGTCCTACGTGTTTTAATTGGAGTCTCTCTGTGCTCGTTACTTCACAACACTTTAATTTGGCTGTAGAGCCATGGATCAGCCCCTCTGTACGAGACAAAAATTTGATGATGCTGTCAGTAACTAATTAGCGGTGATGGCATCCTGCAGGAAATTGCATGTAGGGGCGATTAAATATGATGCATTATTAGGTTTCGCCAACCTCAGTGACCCAGTTAGTGGGGGCTGCAGTTGGGGTGGGTGGGTCTGAAGAGGCGGAGGTTTTAGACTGTGTTTCGAACCATTTTCTGGGTTTAAGCTGATGAGTTCTGTGCCCAAAACCGCTGTACTGCGAGTTCATCCAACAGCTTTTCTGTTTTGTAAGCAGCTTATCACAGATGTCCAAACACGCAAATAGCGTAGAACATCAGAAATAAAGGAGATAGGAGAGATACACCAATCAGCCAATGTTCCCTTGATTGGCTCTGATCAATTACTAACAAGTGAAACTCTGGTTACTCTTCTTGCATGTCATTTGGTCAATGTTTAGTTCAATCCTTTCATTTATTGTTACAGGGCATAAGCATTAAGAAGCGCATAAGAAGCCATCCTGTGACTTATGATTAATTTCTTTATATTAGGAGAAGTGATGATGTCACACCATATGTGTGTGTAGAAGAAAATCATCTATCACAGAAAGATAAAACTACACTTTCACAAGTGTTTCTTTTTTCCTAGAAAAAGGAAATTCACCTTAAAACCCATCATTTCACTATCATCATCAGACACAAAGAAACTGTCACTTTATGCTTGTCAGCATTTTAATCACAATTTTTTTTTTCCTCTGGTGACATCAATCTGCGCTCTATGCCTACGCTCCTCACTCCATCGCTCTTTTGTTTGTTTGTTTGTTTTCTAATTACAGACTTTTTTTGACACCTGTGCCAACTTGATGGTGGTGTGAAACCCGCCATTGATACACTGCTGCACACAGAAAGACAAGCACACTGCCTCTCATTTGCACTACACACACTTTCATCCCCTTGTGTGCAATTACTTCTTCTTTACTATTTACCTCACTTGGCACGCTATTTTTATTTTTATTTTCTCGTGGAGGCTTGCAGGTAAACAAAACGTGCATCCAAACTCACATAACTTAGATCCCTCAGCTGGTATGTTGGAGTTGAAATGTCAAAGATGCTCCAGGTGTGATTGACCAAAGTATCCATGGATGAAAAAAGTTACAAGCACCCTAACAATTTGGTGATGTGGCCAAATCAGTGTGGAAAATTTACTGCTGAGCCGCTTCACTGTAAGGTTACCCCTCGTTGTGCTGGGAGGCAACAGATGGATTCAACATGTGTTTGAGAATTAAAGAAAAAGTAATGGAAGAAAAAGAGAACTCCCTTGTGTTGCTGATTGTTGTTGGGAATCAGTGTTGTTCCCTGCAGGCTCCTTCCTTCTCCTCGATCTGCTTTAAGTGTTCTCATGCAACCAGGCGAGTGATGAGCGAGAACAGATGGAGACGTGCATGAGAACATCCCACAGGAGGGAAAAGGATGATCTGAGCATGGGTAAAGCTTCTATGGCCATAAGACGCACCACAGGAGGTAATGCTGTAGCCTCTCAACGTCATGGTACCTTCGAGGTTCATCAGTCCATGCAGCTGAGTTGGTTGTTGATGCCTCAAAAGAGACATCTTATTATTTTATTTTTTTTAGTACACAACATTTATTTGGAGAAGAAAAGAAAGTATGTGAACAAAGAAAAATCATATGTCCCGTTCTTTTTTTTTTTTTTTTTACACTTTTTTGAATTATTTACTTTAAATTAAGAAACATGGAAAGGATGAGAAACAGAGAAATCACTTCATAGATTAATATCCATTGAACTAAGATGAAGAACATCAGTTGTGTACTATCATATTTAAAAATATATATTTTTAAATTAAACTGTTGAATGTAAACTGATATGTAAACCCTGACCTTAACCAATGTTTATCTAATTTTTGTCTCATTTATGCTTTTTTAATCATCAAACCTGGCCTAATATTCATGGTATTTAGCATAAAGCAAACAGTTCAGATAAAAGAAATCAGAATAAATAGTATTTTATATGCTGACTTTTAAAGCAAGCTTATTCAGAAAGACACTTTTGAATATGGACTGAGGAGTAAAGGACAGTAAGGCCCAGTCCATAAAAGTTTTTTTTTTATTATTATTTCACACAAAAGACAAAGTTGTCTTTGTAAAATTAGTAAGGTAATAGGCTAAAGGGAGTTTAAAGTAACAAAACTATTCAAATAACTGCTTGCAAAACAAGACTAACTCAAACTAACATGAGACAGAAGAGAAACTTAAATAGTGGCTATTCAGTCCACAAAGACACATTCTTTTTTTCACTGCCATGTGTTCTTCAACTTTATATTTTTCTTTTAATTGTTTTTTTTTAATTTGGGGCATGAAAGTACATAAAAGCTGAAACAAGATATTGAACGTTGTGCATGTCTTTTGTGCAAGAATTCTTTGGTGATTGCTGTTGCTTTGAGTTGGTATCAGATCTACTGCCTTTTTGGATATCACATCCGATTTTCCGTTTGAATTGTTTTTGTTTGTTTTGTTTTTTTCACAGTTTCTTAAAGGCCACATATGCACATGAAAAATCCACCGTTTAGCCATGAAATATATTTTATTGTGTGCTTTTAATCTCTAGGAGTGCAGAAAAGTTTAACTTGGTCTCTACCAGTGCTGCAGAGATATATTGACATTCTGTATGGGTAATATTTTTCAATATGTTCAGTTTTCTGTATTTCCTTTTTTTTTTTTCTTTTTGAACAATTACATCACAGTATTTGCTGCAGAACTGCTAACAAGGCTAAGCAAGGTCATGTACTTCCAGGGTATTCAGTTTCTTAAATATGCCAATTTTGTAGTCCAAATTCAAGATCACAGAAGCTACAAGTGGATAAGTCAAAATGTTGGGTTGTTGGGTGTATTAACCCACATAATTCAATACACCGCGCCCCTACTTCAGATAGAAGTGCTCCAAGCAAAGAAATAGGACATGCCCAACTGATATGGGTATATTTCCAAGAAAAATACAATTTATCCAGGCACTTTGAGAAAGTTGTCCACCAGTATCAAGAAGTTTTTTCAGGAAATTTGGTCTGATTGAGGGGTCAGTTCCTTCATTCTGTTGAATCGACAGATAAATGAAACAATGAAAGCCTAAGTAGTGCATTATGGAAAAAAAATCTTAATGTTCTTAAAATTAAATCTTTATCAGTTACAAATTTAATTAATCGATAAATTTGATTTATCCCACATCTCTACTGCCTTGTACTCTATTTACCTGACTCTGTGGCTGAAAACTGCTAGGAGAAACAGATTTCAGCTATACTTTGTCAGTCAGTAAAATATTTTGTAGACCCTCTAACTTCAAATGAATCTTGATGAGAAATCCTCTAACCGACTACATGAGAGAATCTGAACTCATCCGTCCAGCTTTTTCCGAGGTCAGCAGCCACCATGAAGACTAAACATTGATATGTAAATATGCCCTGACAACTGGAAGCTATTATTAGCACACAGAGAGATTACAATGAAGATCAGCTACAATGAGAATATGACCCTTCGGACACTGTGTAGGGCAGCAGAAGTGACTCTGAGGTAGCAGTCCTGGGTGATAACCTCCAGGCCGTGACAGCAAGCTTTCCTCGGAAACGAGAAAACGTGGAGCGATTTTTAAGGGAAAATATAAAGCCAGACTGACCAAGATGAAGTTGCCTCAGGACACAGTGGAATAGAAGGAGATGAAGGGAGGCGAGCGAGATACATTTATATTATGTGATTAAAGAGAGAGGAGATGCTGGTCAGCGGCTGACAGACAGTGTGATTTAGTGGGAGTTGAGCGGCAGCTCTATTCTCTCTAATTGACCCCAGTTAGGATCCTTGCACCCTTTCCCTGCTCAAAAAGAGCATCTAATTGCTGCAGCTGATTGGGTCCTGATAGAATTACATCCGTCGGAGAAGGTCATTAGGCACAGATTCATCTTCCGACGTGGGGACAGGGAAAGCTGCTCCTTTTATTCCGTAGGCTATCCTAACGAGCATGCCATAAGCTCTTTTATCAGACAGAAAATCCCAGTTAGAGCTAAAAGCTGTCATCAATGTGTGAGTCCACATGTGTTTGTCTTGGCATGTTGTGTGATCAAAGATTCACCGATCAATATTTCTGAGTGTGAGCAACTGTCTTTATCCTGGAGGTGGACTGACACAGAACTCTGACAGGAGCTTTAATCTGGGAGGTGAGGCAGAAGCTTCCTACTGGAACTGAACAGGAAGTGACTTTATCAGGTAAAGACATACACTGTACTGCTGTCCTTCTGTGGAAAATTTAAATACATAAGGATTTGGTGAGACTGTTGTCATAGTTTTTATTCTAACCTTTATTCAAGTGCAAAAGCATCAGAAAAAACTGAGTAATTGAGTTTATTGCTGGGCTTTTTAAGGAAAAAAAATTCAATCGTGCATGTGGATTTAAATAATATATAACTGTAGTGATTAAATTTGCTTAGTTACACCAATATTCATTGATCCATGTACCACTGCTGATCTATACAAGACTAGATGCCTCCTCCACGTCTTACTGATTTCAGTGAACACAGACCAAAACAGAGCTTTGCTCAGTCTTCTTTAAATCACAGCTCTTAGCTTATGATGATATGAGGAATCACAAAGAGCCAGAATGTGTAAAAGGCTATGTACTGTGACCATATACATATGTGGCTAAACAGTCTGTACAGTGTCTTTTAGAACTTTCCACACTCTTTAGTCTTTTCCATGATTTGTCAAGTTACAACTATAAAATTCCTTATATTATTTGATTGTGACATAAAAGGGTGTATAACTGTGAAATTGATATAAAATTATTCAAGCTTTATTTTTTTTTTTTGACAAATAGAAAAACTGATGTTTTCCGCCACTGTTCATCCAGTCAGTCTTCCTCCGAGCTGAATGAGTTTGAGCAAAAGGTGGTTCAACAACTATTTCAGTGGGGATGAATATTAATGTGCACCACACAAAAAGTAAATAATTAACGCAACATATTTTTCCCTTCAAATTCAATTATGTTCTAATTTTAAATTGATAAACTGTTGATCTACTTGAAACAGCATCCTAAAAATACATAGAGGTTTCTGGAAGGTGGCGTAAAATAAATAAATATAATATATAAATATATATAAATATAAATATATAAATACTCTTGAAGGAGCTTTGTAACAATGAAACAATGACTGAGCTTTTTTTCTTAAGTTACTATCAATTTTACAATGTGTTTGTTCAATATTGATCTTTTTTCCCCTCTAGTTTACAGTTACTGACAAATGTTTTGGCACAGATTGTGTGTTTTACACTCTTAGTAGCCCAGTTCACATTGTTTATTTGTTGTTGTTTTTTTTTTACTGTCTTATGCTTAATGATCAGTTGAAAATCAAAAACATCAAACAGCTTATCGGCCTAAAACTATTCTAAAATTATCTTCAGAAAGGAGTGATAAAAAGTTTTTTTTTGTTGTTTTTTTTCTGATGGATTATCCTTTAAAATGTTTGAAACATCTGAAGAAGAAAAGTGTGAAACTTGTGTGGTGGCAGCAGAAAAGCATCCTGATGCAGTCCATGTGTAACGTTGCATATCATCAAAAGAAGTTTAATTCTCCTCCAAGTTCTACCCAACAGCAATGCCATCAATAAGGAGTGGGATCAAAGGATCTTCCATCCTGCTCTTCTTTCAACAATCCAGAAACAAATTGATTACAATTGTTAGGGATTTTTTGGTATTATCATTTTATTCTTACTTTAGTTCACATTAAGTCTATAGATCTTTGTGATTTTCTGTTTAAAGTGTTCTCTTCTTTAAATGACCTGGAGGTCACTACTGTCTGTTCAACTTTACGAGAAATAGATAACACTGAGTTTCTCAGCCCTTTTGCAAGAACACCCCCTAATTTAGTTTATACCTGTGAACAGTCGTATTTTGTTTTCTTGACAGTATTGACCGAGATTTGAACCGGGCTCAGACCTTTGATCAGATATCACATCTGGACCTGGGTTGTTAGATGTTTGGGTTAGAAGTTTTACGACCTCTGTTGTTTTTCCTGACTGCCCTCTTGCCTGTTCTCCTTTGACAATAAAAACAGGAGCTCATGTGAGAGCAGTTCAGAATGCTTTGTGGATTCCTCGGAGGAAGGATTCTCAGAGCCATCTCCCAGGAGTTCTTAAAGCCTTCTCCTTTTGCAAAAGCTTGGCTATAAAATTCATATACGTTGTCTGTGGTTCTTTCTTTTATTTAGGTTCGAAAGGAAAATACCTATCATTATTTGGTGCCGAAACCCGGGATCTCTCACCTCCCCCGCTGACAGGCAGAGGAAGACCCGCTGAATCCGTGCACGGCCAGATTCAATTGAACCTGGAAAGACAGACTCAGGAAGCAAATTCTTCGCTGGGCCAGCGACGTAGATCCGACTTTGTCTGCCAACGGCGGAGTGACGAGATCCGACTGGACAACCCGAAAACTACAGAAACGTAGGTGAATTTTAAGTCATATAGGTTTGAGTCCTTGTCAAATATTAATTTGACTAAAGAAATACAGGTTTAAGTCCTTGTCAAATATTAATTTGACTAAAGAAATACAGGTTTAAGTCCTTGTCAAATATTAATTTGACTAAAGAAATACAGGTTTAAGTCCTTGTCAAATATTAATTTGACTAAAGAAATATAGGTTTGAGTCCTTGTCAAATATTAACATTTCAATTTGACTAAAGAATAATGAAGGGTTAGAGTCCCAGTTGACAGAGAGTTTCAACTAAAGGCAAAAGGATAGGCTCTTAGAGCGTCCTTATTTAGAGGACACTTCTTAAGGGAAAGTCCTCACTTAGATAGAAAGTTTGTTATTTGCTGTGCTGCTACTGGTTTTGTTTGCTGTTTTGTTGCTGTGTGTGCATGAAGGAGTGAATGGTGTTTCTCTCTCTGGGAGTAAAACTCTCTGCCTTCGGAATTAGAATCCAAAGTGAAAAACCGCTTGGAGCTCAGCTCCAAGTAGAAGCCTGTTTTTCAGGAGGCACTGAGCGCTGACTTACAGCACTTTCTCTGAGAGAGCACGCGATACTAGTATTTTTTTTTTTAAGCTACAACTTTAAACAATGGGAAACACAAATTCCTGTAATTCCTCACTTATTGAGGGCCCCGAAGGGGATGAAAAGTACATGATGTCCAGATTTCCTGGTAGCATTGTACATATGAAAAAAATGGAAAAAGAAATATAAAATAGATGGGAAGCTAAAAATTGATCAATGGCAAGCAATTGTGGGAATTTTGGAGAGTAGTGTAGCAAGAAAAAAAAAAGGAACAAATTAAAAAGGTTAAAGACAAAAGGCTCGTAGAATCAAATAACTTATTTGTAAGGCCAGAAGACAGTGATGGACGGAATGCTTCAGTGGGACGGGGAGAGCAGGTACGGCCGACTGCTCCTCCACCGACCGCTGCGGCAGATTCATCTGCCCTTGTCTCAGTATTAACAAACTCGGTAGATAGTCAGCCGAGTGCACTTCTTAATATCAGAAAGTTAGAACAAATGTCTGTAAAAGGGCAAATTACAGTCATTTGTCAGGAACTAAACAAGGAACAAAAACAAAAACCACAACGTCCAGATGGATGTTGGAATTGTGGCCATTTTGGCCACTGGGCTAGACATTGCCCAGAAAACAAAATAAATCATCGGAAGGGTGGCAGATGGAAAAAAAAAAAAACAAAAAACAAAAGTATAACTCCTCAGCATAAAGTTTTCTTCCACAACCAAACAAAACTTAACACCAGATCAAATTGATGAAATAGTGGATGTATGTGCAGCTTGGGATATGTTAAATGCATTAAAAGAAAAACCTTATATCACACTGATTGTTTGTGGGGAAAAAGTTGAATTTCTATGCGACACTGATGCATGCAAAACAGTTCTAAAAACTAAAATAGAAGGTGTAAACCCCACAAATAAGTCCATTTGGGTGAAATCTGCCGATGGACAAACATATAGGGAATATATGTCAAAAAGCATATCTTTTAAAGATCCTGAAACAGGAATTAAAGTAAAAGCTTCTGTTGTAATGTCACTTAAGTGTCCAATAAATCTGTTAGGTAGAGACCTAATGACAAAATTAGGGATGGCAGTAGTCCCTGTACAAGATGGCATGAGAGCTGTCAGACTAAATCATTCAGATCTGTATACAATTCACAAGGATGAAAAATCTACTGTTCATAAGATCTAAAGTCAGCTGACAATCCTCATGTCCCAAGAAAGCTTCTTAGAGAAGCTCGAGGACAGCTGGACTCGCCTGAAACAGAAATGAACTATAATCAGTTGCATGTAACAATGAACATCCTAAATGATTCACAGGATGATTATGTGCAAAAACAATTTGATGAGAAATGGAATGAAACAATAAAAAAAAAAAAAAAAGGAAAAGAAAATTTTTCTCAGAGAACAATGTTTTTAAATGTATTGATTACTGGGTAGAATAATTATAAAAGATTAAAACACCCACTTGGTGCTATGATCCTTTGGCTGTATGTCTAGAGGTGTCAGCGATCAGAGTTTGGTACCGACCTGGACTTTATCCAGCCTCATATCTCACTTAAATTCCAAATGAGAGGAGGGCTGCTCGCTGGCTTCACAGATTCAGCATTAGGATCAATAAACTTAAGGTAATTCATTGATCTCTGATAAAATGATTACACAGACTAAGTTAATTTAAATGTAAATTAACTTACATTCTACATTTTAAAATTAAACATGGCAAAGGATGAAAGAGACTATGGGTTTTAACATGTTTCATGTTTATATGTGTTTTAAATGATTTATGTTTATAACATATAAACAATGTTGGGTACTAAGTGGCTAAAACTATACAATAAAAAGAGAGAAAATATATATATAAAGGAATAACAAACTAATAAACTCCTATTTGCTTCTTTCCTTTTCCTCTGTTTGAGCCTCGCTGCGGTGCGTCTAACCTCTGACCTCAACTCAAACCTGTCTTGCCATGGCCGAGATGATGTCCCTCTTTCGTCACTAGCTAATGACGGCAATCAAGAAGACAAAGAAGAGTTCTATCACCTCCAGACACTGAAGTATCTGCTGATTTTAATTCCTTGACACCTGGGAACTGCCATTGAGCAAACTCTTGTATGGTGTCCTGCTGGACATTGGACTGAAATTACATTCTTGTGTTTGGATGCAACTGAACTCTTACAACCTCTGCTGATCTACTCCCTGACATCAGCGTGGAGAAGGAAAAGATAACGTACTTCTGAGACAAAGACAACAAACTGAACTATTTGATGCTTGTTTTATTTGTGAACTGTTTGGACATTGACAGAGGGACAGTTTGGACAACTCAAGATCCAACACCAGTGCCAGTTGGACTGACAGGAAACTGCAGAGAGAGTAGGAGGGAGGAGGGAGGATTACACCCCAGCGACGCCAGCACTGGGAGGAGGAGGGAGAAGTGAAACAGAAAGGAGAAATCCAAAGATAAGTGTATCACACACACAGCTGTCATACACTGTTATTGCATTGAAGATTTGCTTGCTAACCCTGCACACAAATTATCTAGCCAGAAGAGGAAGTCTTAGAGGCTTTTATGTTCAATGATAGACAAATTCTCTCAGTTTGTCCCTGTTAACTCTGAGTCCTGAACAGCAGGACCACTGCTAAGGATCCTTTTAGGGTCCACGAGCCAAAGGTTGGGAAACCGTGAAGGGAAAACTGCAATCATTGAAAGTTCAGCAAAGAACTAGCATAAACTTATGCCACTAAATTACACCAACTAAAAATCATCAAAGATTTTAAGCTAATAATTATTTGCAAAATTTCCTTTTTCCTTTTTTAAAGGACATGCTAGTTTGGATTTAAAATTAAAATATCTCTAAGTGTTAAAACTAAAAATAATAATAAATAATTGATGCTGCAGTGTTTGTAGACCATTAAATATTTGTTGCGCAGTCAATGTAGAGTTAAATTTTTTAATGAATCTACATTTTATTGAATTGGGTGAAGTGTTACAGCAGCAGGAAAATCAGTTACTGCTGGATTCTAACACATGTAGCTCCTTTAAAAATGTGCACGTTGCCTACAACAGGATTCTGACAACTAGAGATAAATGTTAACAAATTAAAAATGTTATTAAGAAATATTGGAAAAATTTTTAAAACGTCAGAAAATTTGATAATAAATTGTCAGCTGGTTTGGAATGTGAGGTTAAAATAAACTTAGATGTCAAATAACTGGATACTCCAAACTGATGATTGTGAATAAGAATAATATTTTCTAGACTAAAGTTTAAAACTTTGAATCTAGGTTTGATTGATTGATGATTATTAAATTCATAAGGAAATACTGAATTAGAGGATTTGAGATTTTTGTTTAATTTTGGGAAGGTCATTTTTTTTTTTTTTGAAAGAGTAAGGAAATGTTCTGCAGACGAGCCAACTCTGGGTTGTGCCATCTGACAGGAGTAGAGCAGAAGTGTTCCACCTTGATGAATTTGACAACTTCCACATAGACAAACCTTCCTACCACAATCCCTGTAAGGCAGTTGCAATTTTGACACATGGATATTGTCAATGTGTCAACTGGGAGGAATGATTATTAAAATGAAATGAATCAAAAAATCAAATTCTTACTTAAAAAAATTTTTTTTAGTGCTGTATAGTACTACATGACCTCTTTGTGTTAAAAACAATCCTCAGGGAAACATGAGACCATAAAGAGGAAGTTTCCCTAAACCTTCTTATCAATTCCAGACAATGCATATGGATTTTAGTGAACTTACACAAAGCGGACCATATAAATATTGTTTGTTAATGATTGATGCTTTTTCTAAATGGGTTGAAATAGTCCCAGCAAAGCACGCAGATGCTTTGACAGTAGCTAAAGCTATTTGTAAAACTGTTATTCCATCACATGGCATACCACTACCTTTTTATAATAAAAAGTAGATTAAGAAATGTATGGAAACAAATGTTTAGATTTGGTAAAGATGTAAATAAGAATTACACTCACACAAGAAGGATTAACCATTTGAAATAATTCATGAAAGACCATACAGCTTGCCAATGTTTTCTGCAGATTTGCAGAAAGCAGATGTGGAGGAAAAATTGACAGAGTACATGATCAGGACGCTAAAGCAGAAAGAGGTGTCAAATGCAAATTTACTGCCCTCTGCCTCTACTCTCCCACAGAAAGTCCCTCCCATCAAGCCAGGAGACTGGCTTGTCAGAGAAAGGAAGAGCTGGGTCAGCCCACTGTGGGAGGGACCATTCCAAGTGCTGATAACCACACCAACTGCTGTAAATATTGCTGAAAGACCCAGATGGATACATCTCAGTCACTGTACGGTACAGAGAGTGTTAGACTTCTAGATTGAGTGATGGGGAAGATCTGGCTACACAGGGAATTCACTGTATAGATGTGTTTTGTCTCAACGCCAGCAGAAGAATTCAACAGATCCTCACTCTTTTAGCCTAGAAATTCTGACATCTCTGTAATCTGAGCAGCAATGGGACTCTCACAAGCCAGGTGGAATCCCTGCTGTGCTGTGACTGCAGCATGTTTATTGTGTTGGAGTGGGGGCTGTCTCACCCTCAACAAGATAAGGAGAGAAGCAGACACATCCTTCCCCCAGACTCATTCACAAGATTACAACCCCTATTTGTGGTGGCAACTGATGAATAGAACTGCATATGAAGAAAATGGGACCAACACATAACTGTGGTCTAAGACATGGAAACAAGCACACACCCAAGTGACACCATACATCTGCCACAGATAGACCTCTGACTACCAGAAGTAATTATTTTGGTTAGTCTTAAGCCAGGAGCCCTTGGTGTCTGTGTGTATAATGGCACCACCTTTCTGGGGACAGCTCCATAGAACCTGTGAAACAAAAAAATCTACACCTCCTGTGACATGAAAGCAGACATTTTCGACTGTGACGACTGCCAAGCGACGAACCACATCAGTACTGCCTGTTCCAAAAGATGGAAGTCTGACCGCAACTGTACCAGAGTTATTCTTCTAAAGATGAGGAAGTTCGACATCAGAAGCAAGACCAGGGGACGTCAAAGTCACCTTCTGCAGCACCATCATTCCAGGGAACAGAGGATCCAGGACAATGGCAGACTGTGACTTCCCTGAAAAAGGTCCAGGACGTTCATAGCCATGGACGCTACTGCACTAGGAGAGATGTCATGCCGAGAGCCCAGCCCAAAGGTGGGGAGGCCTTACTAAAAAAAAAAACTGGAGTTCCTTGGAAATTCCGGATCTGGAGCGACAGAGAAGAGTATATCCAAAGTCTATTCCCATCAGTGGGAGTAGCTGAAGTTCGAGACCATGTTGAGATCAACAGGAACTGGAGGAACTATACATGATGCCCTGCATGAATGGGAAGAGCTTAAAAACTATGTGGACGATGCAACTCAGAGGTCACAGCCTTTTGACTCTATTTCTTGGCTCACCTCCGGATCCTGGTGGCAGCCTTTTTATTAAAGATGGGAACACCCATCATGACTGTACTGATCCTATTCTGTCTCTATACAACCTGCATCATTCCAAGTCTTCGTAGCATGATGTTAAAGACATTTAACACTGCTTTGATCAGCTATCAGATGGACAGGGTAACCTCTGACACAGATGAGGACTACATCTGGTTTCCAGAAAAATGAAGATAAACAGGAAAACAGGAACATATGATGATGTGCTATACCTAATAAACAGATTAAATCATTTGCTCAATGGCTCCTGCACTGAACATGTGACAATAGATGATGTTCGTGATTTAAGATGCATTTGGGGTATACTGTTTCTTTTATTTTTCATTTATTGCATTATATTCCATATATTCATTGTGTATTTTCTGTGTTTAGATTAGAAAAAAAAAAAAAAAAAAAAAATCTTGCATTTATTGGTTCTTTTCTTTTCTTTTCTTTTCTGTGCTTAGCTTTTGCTTAATAAAATGATAAAAGGGGGGAATGTTAGGGATTTTTTGGTATTATCATTTTATTCTTACTTTAGTTCACATTAAGTCTATAGATCTTTGTGATTTTCTGTTTAAAGTGTTCTCTTCTTTAAATGACCTGGAGGTCACTACTGTCTGTTCAACTTTACGAGAAATAGATAACACTGAGTTTCTCAGCCCTTTTGCAAGAACACCCCCTAATTTAGTTTATACCTGTGAACAGTCGTATTTTGTTTTCTTGACAGTATTGACCGAGATTTGAACCGGGCTCAGACCTTTGATCAGATATCACATCTGGACCTGGGTTGTTAGATGTTTGGGTTAGAAGTTTTACGACCTCTGTTGTTTTTCCTGACTGCCCTCTTGCCTGTTCTCCTTTGACAATAAAAACAGGAGCTCATGTGAGAGCAGTTCAGAATGCTTTGTGGATTCCTCGGAGGAAGGATTCTCAGAGCCATCTCCCAGGAGTTCTTAAAGCCTTCTCCTTTTGCAAAAGCTTGGCTATAAAATTCATATACGTTGTCTGTGGTTCTTTCTTTTATTTAGGTTCGAAAGGAAAATACCTATCAACAATCCTTGTATATTCCACAAGGAGGAAACACATGGATATATTTTTGTGCCCATGAAACATTTCACTTATTAGTTTTGCTAAGTTATTCCAATTAAATGCCGTCTGTTAAAAACTTATGATTATCTTTCACAGAAGCTTGACAATACTCTGAAGTATCAAGAGTATGAAATGTAAGCATTGAATACATTTTCTATTCGAAGAACTCCAACATTTTGCTTACAATTTGAAACAGTCAGTGTTTTCTTTGTTTCCGATGTAAAAGTGGAGACAAAGATGGCACAGGAACATGAGATATGCAGTTTGTTTCTACTTATGATGTTACTAACAATATCCAGCAGTCCAACCCACACATTCATCATCACGTCATTTGTCTTCAAAAGGCAAAAGCAGGTATCTGAGTGTCTGAAAACCTGCTGGTCCTTCACAAGTCACATCAAGGTCAGGTAGCCTGCCTCAGTTGGTGAACCTAGGAAATAATAAAACAAAGAAGGAATAACAAAACAAATGTAAGATGGATTTAGTTCTTAAAGGGTAAAGTCAAACAATGAGGACATTCGCTCTCTTTGCTGCATTCACTCTCAAGTGATTTTTCAGGATTTACAGTGAGGAAGTTTGAGAGAGAAATAGATAAGGCAAGGATAGCCTGACAAGATGAGTCACAATGAAACTAAGCCGACCCAAGTACCAGGACGAGCATCCCTGACTTCTTCACATTACAGCAGCTCCAACTTCAGGCAAATAAATAATTTAGACAATTCTGGCTTTGTATCACTCAGTAAAAGCATTCAGACATTAAAAATATTCATATTTAGTCCTAAACCATATCAGCATTACTCCATTATATATATATATATATATATATATATATAAAAGCAGCCACACAAAGCTTAGTTTTTGTTGTTTCCTTAAACAAGAGATATTAAGTCACACTTTATGGCTTTCTGCGTAGCATCCTTTCACATTGAAAGGTCATTGTAACTACCTGTAATTACCATAGGGTGAAACATGAATAATTATGTGATATTAAGCCTTATAATGTTCTAAAGCTTCAGAAAAAGCCGTTGCTTAAACTGCTGTTAAAAAAATGTGACTGGGATTATTTTAAGAAGGCAGATATTCACTTTTGTACTGCTCTGACTATTCTTCAGCTGTACCAAAAACTTTTTGTTCACTCATTTCAGTTTAGTGGTACTAATGGTACTTCGGCTACCTTTAATGATTCTCAAAAGAGAATTTCTTGTGAACTTGTTAAAAATATAAATACTATTTAAATTAACTACAAAATGGAACTAGTAAAGTGAAAAAATAAAAATAAATAAAACAGTAGTTAAAGCACCTTAGTATTTGCTAATAGTAGAAACTGAAGAAGCTCACTGAATGAAAAGGATTGACCACTTATGCTGTTACATTTTCCACTGAAGTCGCAAACATAATTCCAGGGCAAGCCACGGAAGCATATGTTTGCTTTATGTTGCATGCTTTAGTTTTTAACAAGACTAATTTCTCTAGGTAAAACAAGCTAACAATAGAAACCTGTGAATAAACATACAGTAGGTTGTACATGTATTTATGTATGTCAAAGATTTAATGAGCTACAAGTTATCAGAGGTGCAAATAAGATGTTATTATATGCGATGAATGATTTAAATGAACAACTAAACTGAATTTTCAAATTGATGATTGTGGCAAAACTGTTTTCTAACTTGGAATTCTGACTTCTGGAAGCTATTACTATTGTATTTTCCTTTCTATTAAAGTGATCTCTTAACAGAACATCACTTTAAAAACAATCATTGTGTGCAACCACTTAAACACAAATAACAAATTTAAAAATATTTTGTGCTTCTACAGCCAAGAAAATGGAAATGGGAAGTAAATAAACATCCAAGAATCACTACATTTTCTGCATGTGTCGGCAAAGAGTAACTTATAAAGATAAAAAATAAAAAAAGCAATGGAAGTGAATAAAATGTTATCTTTGTTTTTCTCTCTTTCTCTCATGCTGGGCTTCCTGTGAGCTAATTCATCAACTGCATACAATCGCTGGAGCTTCATATAATTGTACATATTTGCATAAATTACTCAAATTAGAGGCCTGGCAATTTAGTTCACTCACTGCTTGGCAACATAGTAGTACCTGTTTTTCTCATCTGTTTAGGTTATGCAGCCTGTAGTAAATAAAATATATTTAAGTGTACATTTGCAAGTCACATTAAGTGCTCAGGAAAATGAAGTTGTATGGTTTAAATTAGACTAAACAGTTTACACTGGATTTGTTTTAGTGCTTTAGGTTAAATGTGAGACTAAAGCCGCTGTTCTTTGTTTTATTTTCAGACGGATTCTGGACCTGTAGCACATTAAAGCTCCAACGCTGTCCATTAGTGCACCTCTGTCATGTTTAAGAGCGGGAGGTGGGAGTTGTGCATTAACTGAAAGCCAACACGGATGATATAGATGTGCAGGATTTAACCTCTGACCTCCACTGACGCCCACGCAGCACAGTAGGGAACATGGAGTTATCAAAACAAATGAGTCAGTGAACAAGGGGCGAATCGATGCCGTGAGCACAATTCTAATGGTAACTAATATTAGCATAACCTAATATGTTTGTTGATGAAGGGCAAACTTTTGGGGGAGGACATGTTAGGTGTAGAATAAACAAAAGCAGCTGTTGCCAAGGCTCCAGCAGCCTTTTGAGGGAGGAGGAAGAAGCAGAGGCCATTCTTAATGTGGGCTCGGCTCGCTGCATGGATAAGAGGCAATCTGTCGGCTGTGCACACGCTTCTGCACCTCAGTTTTATTTCAGCAGTTCTCACCGACTCTAATTAAATTCATATGGAATGGGAGCAGGATGAACAACCACATCAATATATTTATTTATGCACTTTTACCATTAAAACATCTTGTTTCTTTTGTTCCTTTTCTTCTTCCTGTTTCACAAACTGCACAAAACTCCTTTGTGCTTTCAAGGCTGTGGCTGCAGAGTTGCCGTGCTTGTCCTGTAAATATTATATGAAGATTTAAGTAGCAATTGTTGTTCTTTTGCCCATCAACAATTCATGTTCTCTAAGTTAGGAGCACCACGGGAGCAGAGTGTGGAGTAAACTCTGCCCGAATTGTAGTTTTAATGCATTTTGGAGAAAAGTATAAGCAAGTGCTACAGGAATAAAGACTTTATTGTAACAAGTTGCTTCCGTTTTATACACGGCCTTCAAATTGAGTTTGGTGCTGTATTTAAAAATGCATAAAGTAACGAAGGATAAATTAAGGATTTGCTTCCGAACAAGTTGAGAATTTACCTGTATTTCTTTGACTAGTATCAAAGAAATACAGTACAATCATATCCACTTGTTGCAGAAAGAAAACTCACAAATACTTTAAACAACAAATTGCTTCCCTGGTGAGACATGATGACAGTGTCAAAAAAAAAATCTGTATTAAAACTTTTGTAAGAGACTGATAAAAGGAAACATCAAAGATTGTGACATTTTGCTGTTGAGTGTTCAGGTGCAGTTTTATCAACTTGATTTGTAATGTTAAAGTATCAGTAACAAAACTGATTTCTAATAGGAAATAAAAGCAAACCTTATGTTTTGATATGTTTTTTTTATTGTAGTGTTTATACTGTAAAAGCAAAACCTATGATCTATGATCCATTAATCTCCATTACTTTAAAACACACAGGCACACAAACAAACACACATAAGAAAAATACCAATTCCTAAGTCTTAGTGAACCACAGCTTAGCCTCACAGAGTGTAATAAGTCAAACTGCAGGCTGAGTAGGCAGCGCATGAATACCAAATGCAGTCTAATTGATTACCTAATTTATGCAATAACCAGTATTTTTTTAATTATAGTTATTTATTGCCCAAATGTTTACGGTTTGGGCTGATTCATGGGCGACATGTTGAGCCACAGGTCAGACTCAGTGGACCCTGTTTATAAAGCTGACAGCAAAATTATCACAGCACCACTTCATCATCGTGGCTGCTGCAACATGCAAACAGGAAACAGCTCATGGGCTCAAGGAGGAGCAGATGATCGTCCAAACATCACATATTTGCTGTTATGAAAGCTGCTCAGGATTTTTAAAATTAAAAAGAAGTGTTCATCTTGTTTTCTTCACCCTTTTGGGGAATTGCATGACCTAAAATGCAGTGAGGAGGCAGGCAGATGAGTCAAAAGTTTACATAAAAATAAGGACCACTAAAGACTTACAAAAACTAAATTCCAGAGGTGAATTAAAAAAATGCAACATGTGGGCATCACAAGGAAACAGGCTGGTTGCGTAACAAGCAGATCTGAAAAGAGCTGTCTCACTGAGACATATCTATGCAGGAAAGCTGAACAAGGAGCAAGTGAATGATTAGAAACTGGAAACTGAAGTTGAGCTGAGGAGAAATGGCTGAAAGAACACACAAGCAACTTGTGAAAAAACAACAAAAAACGATGTGTAACAAACCAGACACAACCTAACAAGAGATATGATCAGGATTGAAGCCAAAAGGTTTGAAGGGAACACAGAAGCAGCAAGAAAACAAGTAAATAGAAAATGTTTTCAAATTAGACAATGTCTAAAATATAGAGAACCATTGCTAAAGTCTGTCAGTTAGAGTTAAATAAAAATACATCTCAAGAGATGAACTGAATATGAAAAGCAAACACTGACAATTCCTGAAATAAAGCAAAGCACAAAAGTACCAACTGTTAGGTACCAGGCTGGTGGGTTCTTTTCAGATCATCCACCAGAGGGCGCCTGATGACAGCTGGTTCTTGGAGGGCGTGCCGGCAGGTCCTAACCAGACGCACCTGTGGGGAATTGCCATCTCCTGGAGGAGTATATGAGCAGCTGACTGCCAGCACATCTTCGCCAGAGTGTTTGCCTGAACTGGTACACTGAGCCCCTCAAGAGTTGTTTTGCTGAGTACACTTGTGATATTCGAGTTGTTTGGAGATCTAATACTCCCTTTGTGATCCCTTTTCCAGGAAGCCTTCAGGAGAACTCGAGTCATCCCTTTTTGGAAGAAAACCTCCAGAGGCACTGTGAAAGTTCTAACTGGGAGCCCGAGCCTCACCTTCACCTTCCCAGTTACTTACCGGTGCAGTTCTCAGTTGGCAGTCAGCTCCATTACTTCTCCGTGCGGTCTAAGCACAACCTGTCCACCCTCCGACTCTCTGCCCAGCTGTCGCCCTTTGGACTTACCCACCTCCTGGTGCCTGGCCTTCCTCCTCCTCTGTTCGGACCCCGACTCCCACAAGTAAGAGCTTCATAACCAGTTCAACAGAGTTGATTCGCTGATCCTGTACTCACCATATCTCTCTCCCTCAGTGAGCGGCTGAACCCGGAACCCTTTATTGATGCCAAGCGCAACTACCCGTTCTGAGTTTTTTGTGAATAAGGAAAATAAATCCTTTTGAACTTTTACACCAGTCTCTCTGTGAGTGTTTCTGCATGTGGGCAAAGAACGTTAAACCCAACATGACAGAACACTCTGGCCAAACGGATGTTCCAGCAGAAACAATCCGGAGAGCACTGCATCACCAACAAACGCTAATTCAAAACCATGAGGCTGCACTTCAGGAACTGGGTAATCGGCAGGCAGAAACAAATAGTCGTTTAGCTGAGCTAACCAGTTTTCTCCGCAGTCACTTTCCCCAGGCGTCCACTTCGGAGTCCGCCCCGGAGTCAGCACAAGATCCCTCGCAGTCTCCTGATCCAGCTTCCGGAGTCCAGCTTCAGCCCACGAGTTCCGACTGTCAGCTGCCAAACCCTTCCAGGTTTGACGGAGATCCCCGTAAATACAGGGGTTTTTTGATGCAATGTAACATTCAATTCAATCACTCACCTCATAGATTCGCCCGAGATTCAGCCAAGATATCTTACATTATTGCACATCTATCTGACCGCGCTCTAGATTGGGCTGAAGCCAAGTTTTCCTCCTCCCCTGAATACGGCTGCTCTTTTGCTGAATTCTTAACAGAGTTTAAACAAGCCTTCAATCAAGAAACTGATAAATCCCTGAGTTCTCGCACTCTGCTGAAAATGAAACAAGGGCAGAGATCTGTAGTTGATTTTTCTATTGATTTCCGCATCCAAGCCGCTGCCTCGGGATGGAACTCCCCGGCTTTAAAGAGCGCGTATTTGGATGCCTTAAATGATTCCCTAAAGGACGAACTGGCTACTTTAGATGAGCCCGGTTCTCTCGAGGATTTAATAAAACTGTCCATAAGAATAGATAACCGTATTCGTGCACGAGCTAAGGAAAGAAACAGCCGAAGCGTAGTACCCAGATCGCTTCCGGTTCCCCGCCACTCAGTCCAGGTAGAGAGAGGGCAAGTTTCATCTGATCCAGAACCAATGCAAATTGGCCAAGCTAGGTTGACGCCTGAGGAGAGACAGCGAAGGATGCGGGCGAAACTCTGTCTCTATTGTGGAGAAGCAGGACACTTCCTTGCCGACTGCCCCACACTGTTAAAAGCCAAGGTCCGTCAGTAACTACGAGGGAACTGGCGGACCATCAAAGAAGATCAGACTCACCTCGTTTATTGTTGCCCGCAACCATTCATTTTCAAAACCGCTCTATGACTCTGTCGGCGTTATTGGATTCCGGCTGTGAATGCAATTTACTGGATGTCAATTTTGTTCAACAAATGGCCATAGAAACAGTTCCCCTACGCACCCCTCTTCGTGTTTCCGCCCTCGATGGGAAGGCGCTGCCTCTGATAACCCATCAGACAAGACCCTTACAATTAACCGTTTCTGGCAATCATTCCGAATCTATTTCTTTTTATGTTTTTCCCACGGCCAGCTCACCATTAGTTTTAGGGTTCGAATGGTTACAGCAACATAATCCAAATATAAACTGGTCCGACAGACATATTGATTCCTGGTCTGTTTCGTGTCATTCAACTTGTCTCCGCTCTGCCGTTCCTCCAGGTCCCTCCCCGGCTAACGGCAATGAGGCGGATCCTCCTGATCTCTCCAGAGTTCCGGCAGAATATCACGATCTGGCACAGGTGTTCAGCAAGTCTAAAGCCGCGTCCTTACCACCTCACAGACCTTATGATTGTGCAATTGATCTCCTGCCTGGAGCCCCGTTGCCCAATAGTCGACTTTATAGTATTTCTAAACCTGAGCGGGAAACAATGGAGAGGTACATAAAGGAATCCACAGCAGCGGGCATAATCCAACCTTCATCTTCACCTCTGGGGACCGGGTTTTTCTTTGTCGGTAAGAAGGATGGTTCTCTGAGACCCTGTATTGACTACAGGGGATTAAACCAGATAACAATTAAAAATAAATATCCCTTACCGTTACTCTCCTCTGCTTTTGAACCCCTCCACGGAGCTACCATATTCACTAAGTTGGACCTAAGGAACGCTTATCATTTGCTCCGAATCAGAAAAGGTGATGAATGGAAGACAGCTTTTAAGACACCCTTGGGCCACTTTGAGTATTTGGTAATGCCTTTTGGCTTGTGTAATGCCCCAGCCTTTTTTCAGGCTTTAGTGAATGATGTGCTAAGAGACTACTTAAATGTCTTTGTGTTTGTCTACTTAGATGACATCCTGATCTATTCGAAGACCTTACCTGAACACAGGAACCATGTCCGCCAGGTTCTCCAACGCCTCTTGGAGAATAGACTGTTTGTTAAAGCAGAGAAGTGTGAATTCCACCAACAATCAGTCACATTTCTGGGGTATGTCCTCGAGGGTGGACAGGTAAGGCCGACTGAGGAGAAGATCAGAGCTGTCCTAGAATGGCCCACCCCGGAGAACCGTAAGCAGTTACAAAGGTTCCTCGGCTTTGCCAACTTCTATCGGAGGTTTATTCGAAATTACAGCCAAACAGCCCAACCTTTGACTGCCCTGACCTCCACCAAGGTTCCGTTTAGCTGGTCCCCGGAAGCAGAGGCTGCCTTCTCACAGCTAAAGACCCTGTTCGCGAATGCTCCCATTCTCATACAACCAGATCCCACCAAGCAGTTCATCCTTGAAGTAGATGCCTCTGAGACGGGGGTGGGAGCGGTTCTCTCACAGTTCACAGCAACCGATCACAAGACCCATCCTTGTGCGTTTTTTCTCCCGTAGACTTTCTCCTGCTGAGAGAAATTATGATGTTGGTGATAGGGAGTTACTAGCCATTAAATTGGCATTGGAAGAATGGAGACACTGGTTGGAGGGTGCCGAGCATCCCATTCTTGTTTGGACAGATCACAAGAATTTATCATACCTCAAATCTGCCAAGAGACTTAATCCTCGTCAGTCCCGATGGTCGTTGTTCTTCTCCCGTTTTAACCTGTGTATTTCCTATCGTCCAGGATCCAGGAACATTAAGCCCGACGCGCTCTCCAGGTTGTATTCGCCAACCGATGCCGAGAGACAGCCGGCTCCCATCCTGCCGTCTAGCTGCTCTGTTGCCATGGTTACCTGGGAAATCGAGGATTTGGTGAAACAAGCTCAGCAAACAGAACCCGACCCAGGCACAGGCCCAGACAACAGAGTCTATGTTCCCACATCTATTCGAGCACGCCTGATCACCTGGATGCACGCCTCTAAATTTTCTGGCCATCCAGGGATTAGCAGAACTGTTGCCCTGATTAATCGACGTTTTTGGTGGCCGTCCATTCAAAAGGACGTCAAGGAGTACGTGTTGGCCTGTCCAACTTGCGCCAGAAACAAAGCATCCCATCTGCCTCCGTCTGGTCTCCTGCAACCGCTACCTACACCCACTCGCCCCTGGTCCCACATCGCCATTGATTTTGTGACTGGTCTACCAGCCTCCAGAGGTATGACTACTATTTTAACCATAATCGATCGTTTTTCTAAAGCCTGCCATTTGATTCCTCTGAGAAAACTCCCTTCAGCTTTCCAGACAGCACAGTTACTAGTGAAACATGTTTTCAGACTGCATGGGATTCCACAGGAGATCCTCTCTGATCGAGGTCCACAGTTTTCCTCTCAGGTGTGGAGGCATTTTTGCTCGGCCCTAGGGGCCAAGAGTTCTCTAACCTCCGGTTATCATCCTCAGTCTAACGACCAGGTGGAACGAATGAATCAAGAGTTGGAAGCCACCCTTAGATGTCTCACATCATCCAGTTCGACGGATTGGAGCCTCTACTTACCATGGGTTGAGTATGCGCACAACTCCCACCTCTCGTCTGCAACAGGTCTGTCTCCATTTGAAGTCTCATTAGGGTACCAGCCCTCCGCTTTTTCCTGCTGAGGAGAAAGAGATTGCAGTCAACTCTGTACGACACCATATCCGCCGTTGTAAGACCTTCTGGGACAGAGCGATTTCTGCCCTCAACCGGACGGCTGAACTAAATCGTCGCTGGGCCGACCGCAAGAGGCGACCTGCCCCCACTCTTGTTCCGGGCCAAAAGGTTTGGCTATCTACTAAAGACATTCTGTTGAAATCTGTTTCTAGGAAATTGTCCCCCCGTTACATTGGTCCTTATGAGATTGAGAAGCTGGTCGGCTCCTCTGCTGTTCGTTTACGTCTGCCGCCCTCTTTTCGTGTCCACCCCCACCTTCATGTTTCCCAGGTCAAACCGGTCCATTCCAGTCCCTTGTGCCCCCCTGCGGAGCCACCCCCTCCTCGCATTATTGGGGGCCACCCTGCCTACACAGTCCCGCCGGATTGTGGATTCGCGCCGGCGGGGGCGGGGTTGGCAGTACCTGGTGGACTGGGAGGGTTATGGTCCAGAGGACCGCTTGTGGGTGCCTGGTTCTTTTATTTTGGATCCTTCCCTCATTAGTGATTTCCGTTCCTCCCTGCCCTCTACCTCTTCTGGACCGCCAGGTGGCGGTCGTTGAGGGGGGGGTACTGTTAGGTACCAGGCTGGTGGGTTCTTTTCAGATCATCCACCAGAGGGCGCCTGATGACAGCTGGTTCTTGGAGGGCGTGCCGGCAGGTCCTAACCAGACGCACCTGTGGGGAATTGCCATCTCCTGGAGGAGTATATGAGCAGCTGACTGCCAGCACATCTTCGCCAGAGTGTTTGCCTGAACTGGTACACTGAGCCCCTCAAGAGTTGTTTTGCTGAGTACACTTGTGATATTCGAGTTGTTTGGAGATCTAATACTCCCTTTGTGATCCCTTTTCCAGGAAGCCTTCAGGAGAACTCGAGTCATCCCTTTTTGGAAGAAAACCTCCAGAGGCACTGTGAAAGTTCTAACTGGGAGCCCGAGCCTCACCTTCACCTTCCCAGTTACTTACCGGTGCAGTTCTCAGTTGGCAGGTCAGCTCCATTACTTCTCCGTGCGGTCTAAGCACAACCTGTCCACCCTCCGACTCTCTGCCCAGCTGTCGCCCTTTGGACTTACCCACCTCCTGGTGCCTGGCCTTCCTCCTCCTCTGTTCGGGACCCCGACTCCCACAAGTAAGAGCTTCATAACCAGTTCAACAGAGTTGATTCGCTGATCCTGTACTCACCATATCTCTCTCCCTCAGTGAGCGGCTGAACCCGGAACCCTTTATTGATGCCAAGCGCAACTACCCGTTCTGAGTTTTTTTGTGAATAAGGAAAATAAATCCTTTTGAACTTTTACACCAGTCTCTCTGTGAGTGTTTCTGCATGTGGGCAAAGAACGTTAAACCCAACATGACACCAACGATCCACAACATTTACACTTCTAATACAATTTCTATTTGTGTTTAAAAACTTTTCAAACAATGTTTAATTTTTCCTAGTTAAATGTAGCTTAATGTACTCATAAATACCTAAATGCTTTTCATTCATAGCAGATGTTAATCACCATGTACGCTAATGACTTTATTGATGAGGTATAATCATGAAAGAGTGAGTGGGAATCATTCCAGAAAGCTTTTGCCCAGTAGCAGAGGAAGTTGATTCAAAGAGCCCTGAGGATGAAATTCAGGCAGGGCAAGCAGATGCAGAGTCAGATGAAGCAAGACAGTCCACATCTCAGGCCAGTAGGCGTCCTTTGTGGAGTCAGAATACAAAGTATACCATGAGTTTGTATTCTAAAAAACGTATTTTTTCTCTAAAAATTGAGACTCATTTTAATCTTGTTTTTTTCCTTTATTGTTTTTTTAAGATTCCAATTCCAACACAGTGATTCTCCCATCATTCAGAGCAATGATGACATGACACGTCAAAACTGGACCCCAATGGATTATTTTAAGCAGTGCATTGATGACTCTGTGTTTGAAGTGATGGCCCTGTGCACAAATCAGCGTGAAGTCCTTGTGTCTAGTCTAGAGCAACATTAAATACCACTCCTGAAGAACTGAAGACATTCTTTGGGAATTCTATTTACATGGGCTGTCTAGGATACCCAAACATTCAAATGTATTGGGCCTCAAATACAAGAGTTCAAATTGTGGCAGAATCGGTTTTACAAGCTTAGAAACTCCATCAAGATCGTCAATGACCTTGATGTTTCAGATGATGATAAAAGAAGTGATCTCTTGTGGAGAATCAGGCCCCTCTTGACCAAAGTAAGGCAAGGATGTTTGAGTCTGCCTAGAACAGGGAAACTGTGCATTGATGAACTCATGGGTCCATTTACTGGTCGATGCCCAGTGCGCCAGTATGTACCAGGCAAACCACATCCAACTGGATTGAAGGTGTTTGTCTTGGCTTCACCAACTGGTCTGGTCTTGGACTTTGTAGTCTACCAAGGTAAGACTACCTTCCAAGTTACAGGAGGAAAAGGCATTGGAGAACATGCTGTTCTTCATTTGGCAGAGTCTGTTCCTCAAGTTACCCACCTGTTCTTTGACAGGTTCTTTACAACAATCAACCTCCTTGATACCCTGATGACAAAATGGTTACTAGGAACTGGAATGCTCATGAGTAACAGGGTTCCAAAGGACTGTAAGATCATAGAGGATAAGACCTTCAAAAAGAAAGGAAGAGGTGAATCAGAGATGGTTGTGAGACGAAGCCCTCCTGAAGTTGCTGTCATAAAATGGTTGGACAACAAGCCAGTTGTCATGGCATCCTCTGCCTATGGCATTGAACCTCAGGACACACGCAGAAGATGGTCCAAGAAAGACAAAAGATTTGTCCAGGTGTCAAGGCCACTGGCAATTGCTGAGTACAACACCAACATGGGTGGCGTGGACTTGGTTGACCGAATGTTGAGTTTCTACAGGATAGCTTCTTGCACTCAGAAGTGGACAATGCGTGCAGTTTTCCACTTTTTTGACCTGGCAATCACCAACTCATGGCTTCAGTATAAGAGTGACTGCCAGTTTCTGGGAAGAAACCACTGAAGTTGCTTAACTTCAAACTGCTCCTTGGTGAGGAGTTAATTACTCGGGCCCAAGCAGGAATCAGAAGTGACAGTGAAGATGACTACACTCCTCCACGTCAAAAGTGGAAACCACAGCCAAATGCAGCTCTGAGACACTACGGTGCCATCCATCTTCCAGAGATGGTGGATGAAACACATGCGTCAAGGTGTCACAGATCTGGATGCACAAGCAAAACATATGTGATGTGCACAAAGTGTAAAGTGTTCCTTGTGTTTCCAAGAAGGGGAATTGCTTTTTGAAGTATCATAGCAATTAAGGTCAGGAAAGCAAAACAACTGTGATGATGGACAGTTTTGTCAATGTGAAATTCATTCTTATGTTGATGTTTGGATATTTTCTTTGGGACAAACTGGCTGCCATCAAGGTTCAATTTCAAATGTATGGTGTTCCGATGTCCACTGTAGTGGACACATGATGTTTCAAAAATAAAAACTTTTTTTCCCCAATTTTTTTTTCCAGTATTCTAATTACCTTACAAAGATTGTGGAATTTAAAAAAAATGGTGATTGGACAATATTTTTTTTCCTGGTAGTCAGGAGGCTAGGACATACAGAAGCATTGAAGCAAACAAAGGTCATGCTTTACCACTTTTAATTATTTAGTGTCAACAAAGAACTGAATCACACTACATGAGCAAATGATCAATTGTCCACTGATACCACAATGATATATGTTTGATTTAGTGCAATAAAGTCAATAAAAAGAGTTCTAAGGGGGTTCAGCTCAAGATTTGTGTAGGATAAATTGATATTCATAGGCAGAAATAATAATAATAATAATAATAATAATAATAATAATAATAAACTATGGCAAAAGAAACACAATGTTACACCATTCCTTCTTGTTTCTCGTCTTTCCATAGTTTATAGCTGCCTAGTCTTGCAGGTTAACAGGAAGCTAATCTCCAGAGATCACTGAGGTGAGAGACATGGCATACCTCAGACAGACAGGTCATTAGTCTACCTCATGGTAACAGATAGAACAAATAACCATATACACACAAACACAAATAAATACCAAAGTAGCCTGAGGGAATCCAAGTATAAACAGGGAATACATCCAAACACCATGCGGAAAAACCCTTTTACTGGATCCAAGGCCTTCTTATTGTAAGGAAACGGTGCTAACTGCTTGTAAAAGCTGAAACATTTTTTTCTTTTTCTTTTTTTGTTGTGCCTGGTAGGTATAAGAATCAGAAGGAAGAAAGAGGTGCATTGAGGCTATACTGTATTTAGGAGTTGTAATAGTATCACTTGCCTGATGCCAAGCTGTTATGTTGCCAATTTTATTTTCTTTATTAAATGCAGATGGGGAAATAAAAAAATATATATATTTAAGGTAGTACTCTACTTATTGAGCCTATGAAGTCAAAAGGCTCATCTTGAAAGATTTGAATGAGAGCCTGAACCTTTCAGCATTTAAGTCCAATAGATGATTCCAGCGCGAGAGAATATCTTGATTGAGCTGTTTTTTTCATTTGACATCATTCAAACACTCTGTCTGCCATGAAGGACCAACACTTGACAGACAGGATTCTTGACAGCAATGTTAGAGCGACATTTAAACAGACTTCGAGGTTGCCTGGTGTCGAAGCATGTTGCCAAACGCTGTAAATGCAAAACTGTTCCCCCATTAAAGATGAAGTGATGCATTCGGGTGATGGCAAGACCTCAGGCAAGCTGCAACACAGTTTTTACTAATCCTGTTGGGATTTGAGGACAGTGACAAAGATTTGTTCAAGACAAGAAGATTAAAAAGGGAGTGAGACATCAAGACACTGCTAATGCTTCAGTTTTGACAACAAACCTGGAGATCGTGATCACCTCTGACCTGCTGTTTGGACTGAACAAACAGAGCTGAAGTTCAGCTGGTGGTGCCACTTTCAGTCTGGAAGCCTTTCTCATCTTTCTATATTCCCTAAGAGCTGGCATCCATGCAGGTAGCAGATGGCAGCACTGTGGCACAGTTGCTAGTTTGTTACTTTCATATTATTGTCTAGCTGAATTTACTAGCCTGCCAACCATTCCAACCCTAATTCCATGTGCATTAAGTCGTCAAAATAGAAAATAGTTTTGTTGCCTTCTATTTATCTGCATGTTGTTTTCAAGTGGTCAACTGTATTTTATGGATTCGGGTCAGACTCACTTATTAAAACAATCCAGTTCACTTGAGTAACACAATGAACACCAAACACCTGGAGGGTGATAATGTGCTGGTTTCTACAATGTCTATTTAGAGTAAAAGAAGTAATAAAGATCGCTAACTAGCAAGTTAATGCAGTTCTTTTCTTGTTCTTCCTGAGATCATGATAAAAAATGTAGATCTATTCACATTTCTTTAAAATAGGCATGATTACTGTTTATCTTCTGCCCTGCTCTTCAGAGTTTTGGATTACAAATTCAATCATCAACCTTGTACTTTAGCTCACCAGGTATCAAGTGCACACATCCTGGTGCTTGGTAATGGAAACACAAAAGTTCAATAAAAATTCCCACTTCCACAGTGTCTCCAAACCACACCCCTCTCAATGACTCCGTTATTGCACACCTGGGTGATGAAGTTCTCCAAGAGCACAACCACATGAACTCTTTATCATAGCACAAACACAGACAGCAGTCAGAACTTTGCCTCTTGCATTTCAAAGTCGCAAAGAGGAACCCTCTCATTCATTGTGCAGAATGGGTGCGTGGTATTGTTGGTATCTTGCAAATTCATCCACCAACTCTGCCTTCATTCCCACCAGTGAGCTGACATTATTTGTCATAAAAGACAGATTATGGTGCTGGGAACCAGCTTCCACCTGGCTCAACATTCTTCCCCTCAGGTAGCAGGTCCATATCAAGAGGTTTTTTTGAAGCTATTCATGGTGAACCCAGCCAGTTTACCCTGGCCAATGCCTTCCTATGCAATTCTGCTCGATTTTAATCTCTCTTCAGCGCTCTGTCCACATTAATATTGCGATTTAATAGCAGGGGCCCTTCAAATATCTTTTTAAAGGCTTCTTCCAAATTCTTACAAGGGGTATTCAATTATTTTTGAAGAGTTCTGCATATTAAGAAAAGTGAACATACAGGATGAAAATAATGGGTTTTATTTTTTGCTCAAAAATAGTTTTCAAAGAATTACTCTTTTTTTCCATTATCATCTTTAATTTGGTCAAATCGCTGATTTGTTTACTGAACTGCAACAATTTTTTGTGAAGATTTTGAGGTTTCATGGTACTTTTTAAAATATTTTGAACAATTTATCTTCCCTTTCATCAATCATATTTAGTCAGATAATCAGATAAGACTTTCTCTCTTGGCTGAATCCAGTTTGTAAATTTGGAGCTGCTTACTGCCATCTTTCATTAGTGGGCTGGCTGTTACTTCTAACCTGAGCAACTGATTCAAAAACGTCCCATGCAGCGACGTTTGTGCCATCTTCAACTTGAGGATTTGCTGCTGAATTCTCGCCTTATGTGCATGTTGGTTTTTGGGCCAGTTTGAGTATAATCCAAAGTGATTTGGTTCCAAAAACCATAAATGAGGAAACAGGGGTTCACTTCAAAAAGGAGGATAAACAGCATTCTGTGGAGACGGCAGTTGGCAGATGAATCTGGCTCACATTTCCATGAGTCAGCTCTGGAAAAGACAAAGTTCGAATTTTCAACAACTACAACAACAACAAAAAATACATGTTGGCGAGCTTGATTTAATCTGGGTGATCTGATGTGTTTGATGAATGAAGAGACAATGAAAAATAAAAAGCACTGAAGGTGTGTGTGCCGGCCACTGTTTGTCTTCTGGGGTCCTCAGAGGACAGAGTGACACCAATTACTTTCAAAACAGTTGTAACCAGGGACCTGAAGGATTACCACACAAATTAAATTAAACCAGCCTAACCAGTATGTGTCAATTTTACAGCCAGTTTACAGAAAAGCAGCGATATATAGTGATAACGTTAAGAGAATGTACATCAAAAACAATAAGAAATGGCAGAAAATGTGTAAAAAGTAGTAAGATAAGGGAGTTTAAATCCTGAGGAACTAACAAACTTTTCTCTTGCAGAGGAAAGTGTTAAAGCAGGTTGTCAGTTTGTTCCTGGAATGTCTCAGTGTGCTTCAGATGATGTGATGAATTCAATTCTCACCAATAAATTAAAGCAATTTTGGGATGATGAATCCTCCCCTCCCTAATTGCTCTGCACACTGACAACAGGAGCAGTCAAAGGCCAACTCAGAAAATGTTCCTGCCCACCAGGCTGCTCACCTGCCATGAGGCCAGAGAGGACAGGCAATCAGTGGAGACCGAAGGTGTTGACCTCCTGTCCTTCTTTTCTCTACTGCACCGACTGAGCTCTTATTAGTCTGCAAGATGACAGAGAGTAAACATGTTCTGGGCACGGAACAGGTGAGGACGTGTCATTCCCCCTTAGAACCTTTGAGCTTTTCCAAATCCTATTCTTTCAGGAATAATGACAGTAAGTATCTAATCCTCTGCCTCTGTGACATTATTCCACTGCGAAACAGTTTACTTGATCAACTGTTAACTGTTTTTAAACCACATATTTGAGTTTCTGCAGGGCAGATCTGTAATTCAGATACAGCTAAAGCAACAGTATGTAATTTTAATATTTGCAAAAATTTTTTTTACATATTTGTTCAAACTGTCACCAACCAAATATCCAGGCGATCCCTCCCATAATTATCTCCAGGAACTTTATCTTCTCGTGTTTCTCTGCAACTTTGTAAGGCCAGTATGTTTCCCAAACCCTGATAGAGCTGCTAATTTTCTAATGGACTCCTCTTCCTGTGGCCATTAGGTAAGCAACAGCAGCCACTACTTTTAAGTCTGGCTTGAACCCCACTGATCACTATCAGCCCTGCTAATGGTCTCTGAAAGGGAGAAAACACTGTTCTATCACATTAGCTCACAATGAAAGATATGGCAGCATGTAACACTAACCAAAGTGGAGCAAGCATTAATTCCAGTGTGTCACAGTGCTTTGATTTTGTATTCGATACACTGTTAGTTATTGTGCTCCTCTGTACTATTCTGGATGTGTCTGGCGATTGGCTTTAATCATTGAAATGCCAAGGTTCAGAATGGATTAATTTCAGATGAGTGCTCGACTCCACAACAGCTAATCATTAAAAAGAAACTTTACAAAAGGACCTTGCAAAGGTTCACAGGTGAAGCAGCTATACCGAGAGATGAAACCTGTATTTAGTGCTATAAGGAGGTTGGAGATCTGTTATTAAGGGAAACGAAAGGCAGTAAAAGAAAGGAGGAATTAAAAATAACTGCTATAGCATCAGACTTGGAGTTCACAATGTTTTTTTTTTAAATTAGGAATAGATGTCAGATCAAATAAGTCAAACAGAAAATGTGAGCAAATGTGAGTCAAAGCATAAAAAGCTGCTCCCAGACATATTACTGGTGTTTACAATAGAAGTTGTAATGGAATATCCAGCTGACCTGAATAATGTTGATTCAGTAAATTCTAGCAAAGCAATATGGAGGTTGTAACTTATACAATATTGATGTTTCATTCATACACATCTTCAGTTTATGTCAAAGTGACTTCATTTCAGGCAAACAAAATGCTGGTGACAAATCTAGATTTTGACCCCTCTGACGCCTATGCAGTTTGCCACAGTCTGATGGTCCATCAAACATTTTTCCAAACTCAGAGAAGTGAGGGCTACCATCAGAGGTGGTTACAAGTGCTTCAAAAAAATTAAAAAAATATTTTAAGGGCATAGTAAAAACACATCGGGTCCCCCATTTAGCATGGTAGGACCTAAGACTTTCCCAAGATTTGAGTTTCTGAAGTCTCCACATAGTCACAGTTCCATTACGCCTACACTACCATTCAGTCGTGACACCAGTTTGTGTTTTTTTCAGAGCAGTAAAAGTTTGAGGTGGCATTTGGAAATATATTTTTGTATTGCATAGCTGGATGAAAGTTTCCAAAAGTAATCCATTGTCTTCAGCTTCTACCGGTACTGATGAACAATGGCTCTTGAAGAAGGTGATGTTTGAGGGAACAGAGACTACAGCTGTCCAGCTTAAGCTTGTGCTCTAAAACTCCTACAGAAGATAATGATTTTTTACACTGTAGAAGCATAAGTATGCAAATCCCTATCAATCTTTCTTTGAGGAACACTATTTTAATCAATTTGAATATTTTCCCACACATTAGAAGACAAGCTGGAGAGCCCATTATGCATCTTTATTCCTGAGTGATTCAGACTTTTCTGGATTATGTAGATGTTGCAATCTTAATAGCCCAAAACAGCATCTTTAATAAAGTAAACTAATGAGTATATGAACAAGCCCTACATATTTTTAACTCAATTGTTTTGTCTTTTCCATCTGGCAGCAGCTCTGCATATTTCTTTGTTCGCTTTCTTATTTGTGCTTCTTCTTCTACTGCAGTGTTCAAGAAATGCTCGTGTCTACATTCTTAAAACTTTGTTACGACAGTTTTTATATTGCCAGTTTGCTGGTTTAGCATCCGTGCAGGTGATCTTCAACCTGGCTCTCTCTGACAGACTGACTGTTTCACCAGCAAGCCACTCTGACAGAAGTGCTTGCTTGCATTTTGCGTTCAGTTCTCAGGCTGTAATTCTGCTTTCTTTGTGCTTCTGTCACTCCACTGTCGTTTAGCTGCTCCACCTCCTCCCCAAATCACAGTTCGCTGTTAGCCTCTCTGCATATCAGAGCCATGTAATGACATTGCAAAAAGCCTAATTAGATCTAAATTAGCGTCAATTTCTTGACTCAACATTATGGATTGGGGATGAGGGACTAATTACGCTGCTATTAATGCAGAGAGAGGTTAATGACGGGGGAAGTTTGTCACCAAAACCAAATGGGGAGAGACGTGATCGGATTCACTCACTCAGACGCCCAAATTCATCGCTGCTTAATTTTGCTGATGCTTGTTGTTCTGCCAGGTTGGTAACCGGCTGCACTTAAAATTTCTTCATGATCAATGTACATTTTATATGCGGTAAACAAACAATAACTCAGGTTTACAGGCGGGCAGATTGAAGCATAACTGTGGGGAGACTTGTGTCAGCGCACTGTATTCCCCTCTAATTATGTGTGCGACAAATCATTGAAGGTGTCCGACTCAAGTTTAGATATCAGGAGCGCACAGGTGGGGCTGTTAGCAAGATCACAAAATTCCATTTTTCTGGGTGAGAACCAAAATTAATGCATGCATGAAGTGACAAAAAAATAAAAACATCTGTTCATCACAACTCATTTACTGTTTCATTGGAAAAGTTGGATCCCTTTCAAAGATATGGGATCTTTATTTTTGTATGTTCACTCAGTTGATTTAGTTCAGAGAAAAAAAAGAGATTAAAAGTAAATTATCACACAAAGCTATTTTATATAACAGCAACACATTGAGGCATTTTAAAGCATCCTCCAAAATGATCAACAAAATTGTGTTAATTGGTGGCATGCTTTGTCATGCCAGATTTGATGAACAAAAGAACATAAAATGGCCCTTAATTCGCATTTCTAAAACAAATACTGACACAAATCTAATCCTGCTAATAAGTCTGCAGATAACAGGGTGCTTGCACATCTTCACAAGTTATTGGAGCTAATGGACAGGAAACATTGCACCAACAAGACAGCTGTTAGGTGAAACAATAGAAAAGATTCTAAAATTCTTATGAAAAGGTAGGTCAAAACAAACTGTGGTAAAAAATAGATGGTTCCGACTTGGCAGGGTTTAAAATTTTAAAGGCTAAACAAAAAGGGATGGTTGTACAAGATAAACGCTCAAATTGACCAAGTAAGGTATCAGATATAATACAAAAAACTCATGGCAATATTCTCTGAAAGAAAGACAAGTTGCCAGAAACAGGAGCCAATGTCTGTGAATGAACTCCAAGAAGTTAGATGTAGAAAATAAGATTTAGTTTCAGAAAAGCTAGACTATGATCATCTTATACACCTAAACAGAAGAAAATAATGGTCCAATGGGTTATGGACTGTGGATGAAAGTGAAATGTGGAGATAAATATCAATTTTGAATTTGCCAAGCAGATGATGATGTGATGTTTGTTTAGTTTGTTTAATACTAAAATGAGTGGCTGAAGAAAACCAGCACAGTCATTGATGGTATGGGATTTGCATGTTAAATAAATGAGCAGGGCAGATGGCAGTAATTACCTCTACAGGAAATGCACAGGTGGATGTTTTCTCAATCCATCAATCATAAAGTACTTTTGCTAATGAAAAAGTAATTTCTTCAGGTGATGATGCATCTGTGTATTAAAACAAAGAGCTTTTAAACTTTCTGCAGGGATGGCAAATCAACTCAGACATGGCCAGCAAATAGTCAGGATCTAGAACCGACTATATGAAATTTTTGATAGAAACTGAAAGAAACTAGCAGACACCATGCAGAAATGTTATTTAAAAATTAGCAAAAACTGAGCAAATACCAGCATATATGTAAACACTTCTTCAGTTTGTTGGGAGCAGTGATGGTTATGAAGTATAACAGTTACTGGGACTCTTTGTACACTTAGGATACAGCAGTCTGTCACTGAAAGAGCTCTCCATTTCAGCAACAACTTAATTCTACATTAGTGATGTTGTTTTAGCTGTAGTCCTTCTGTCTCTTACCAACTGTGCTGGATTGAGGGGGCATCCTAACACAGAGCTGGTCTCCCTGATGAGTTCATTTACCTGCTTCCTCTCAGCTGAAGTTACTGATCATCCAGGATTTGACCTTGGCTATGCAACTGAATAGAGGCTGCATGCAATCTTTGCCACATGGTTTCAAAAGTATCTAGATCTGAACATTATCAGAGAAACAATAAACAGTCCTATTTTGTTTTTCATTTTCTTTTAATGAACCCCTGTCTCAAAGAGAGATGCTCAAAAAGAGTGTTAGCCTAAAATGAAACCTCGGGGTACACCAAAAAGTTGAGAGACATCATTGAGCAGAAATCATCTAAAAGACCTACAAAACTCAGCCTAGAAAGGTTGTATTTCAACATGAAAGGACAAAAGACAACCAGACTCAACTGGTGAGAAGTTGTTCAAGAAGGTGTTTTTGTTATGCCAGATTCAAACTTGTCATAACAAGAGAGAGTGAGCCTACTTATAACAAAAGCAGCGACATTATCGCCTGCCTAAATCAACATCTGTCATGAAATGGTGGATGTAGGTGGTGAGGCAGACTCAGTGGATTAAGAGGCTGTGAGAAATTATATGTTTAATGGTGAACAGTCCAATACAAAGTCCAAAAAACCTGGCAGCACAGCTGAGCAGAAGCTAAAGCTCAACACTGGTAGCAACAGGATAAACGAATGGACATGACGACGGAACGAGCACACATCAGACAACTGACTGTAGGTAGACAAAACGACAAGGACCCAACAGAGACGCAGAGATACAGGTGACACTAAATACACAAGAGGTAATCAGGGAAAGAGACACCTAGGAAATCAAGGGGAAGACGGAACACGGAGACTCAGAAACACAGAAAACTCAAAATAAATACACAGAGAACTCAAATCAACACAGAGAAAAACCCAAATCCTCACAACATCCTGAGCTAAGACTGGCATCTTTGCTGTTATGTCACTTCCACATGGTTACACATTAAAATTTTGTAAAAAAAAAAAAAATGTTGTTTTTCCTTTTTTAGTATGAGCAAAAATTAAATAGTGAGCATGTTTTGAAGTTTGATCAAACCATTTAGGTGCCCTTGGCTGACTTCAGAAAAAGGTGAACCATGAAAAAACTACAGTCAAGTTGGACACAGTTTAATAATGTAACAGAGGTTTAGCAGAAGCAGGTTTCATGGGAGTACAATCTGAGGTACTTTTTTCTTCAAAACGTCAGTGTATACCCAGATTGCCTGGTTTTAAAAAAAACAATATTACCTTCAAATGCATTCCTTCCTCTAAAATAAGATTCCACTTAAATACAAATAAAATGGATTAAAATAGTTTGAGAGTTTCCTTAAAGGTGTAATTTCATTCCAGAATATAAAAATAAAATCCTTAGAATTTACATCTAAGACAACATTATACAGCCATAAAAACTAAGCATTATATGTAATTTTATTTCTTTAATAATCCATCAAAATCCTGTTTCTGGTGTTCTACAGATGATGATTCAACATCCTCGGTGATGCTTTGAAGAACAAAGGTTCTAAAAGTTAACAAGCAGAACATTCTTTTCAATGTTTCACATTTCCCCCAAAGAACCTTATTAGAAATATAAATGTTATTAATCATACAAAAATAAGTTTGTTTTTGTCAGTTATGAGGAGTCATGTGGTCCTTTCATATCAACAAAATGTCTTCATGATGGTCTTTGAATGGATTTATTCATTTTATAAATAAAAGCTAGTGTAACGTCATGCAGAGTGTATGGTTTTAGCACAGTTTCTATTTTTAGTAAACTCCTGCTTAGCTGTTTATAATGAGGGAAACTTTTAGTATGCTAAAACAAAAAAGATGCAGGCATAATTTAGCATGCTGTAAATATGCTTTGATAAATGCTTCGTTGTGAAGAACTGACCTCTGTGAAGACCTGCAGAAAAGGTGAAGTTCAGCAGTTATTGTGAGAAAATCTTTTACCCTTTTGTCTTATAATGTTGCTAAAGAATACATCTGAATTTACATTTCAAATGTAAAAGTTTTTGAATCAACTTTGGCAGGTTAGTCTCAAAAGTATGCAATACAAAAATGTCTATCTCAACCCAGAAGAAGCATGGTGAGACTATCCGTTACCATACTGGTCAGAGTTAGCAGGAAAACGTATACATATTAGTGAAACAACACATTCTTATGTACATCCATAGACAATATGACTTTTTTTTAAATATAGCCTGCCTCTTTCCCAATGACAGCCGGAGATAGGCATCAGACCCTGTAATAATGGATGGAATACTTCTACTAAGTAAGCTAAAATAAAAATGTGTACACCGATTTTCCTCAACAAAGCTCTATCAAGACTCATAATATTAATCATCTTCCAATGACAAACATATTTCTGGTTGCTATTTAAACAAAACACTTGCTCTTTCCACAATCTTAAGTCAAAGCTAAGATAATCTACAGTGTAGCTGCTGGACTTTTCCAGAGGCTTTACTCTGAATCTTTTCAATAGCGCTTAATGAAAACGGTGGGCCTTGAGCAACAGCTCTGCATCTATTATAACAGTTTACATAAGCACCCTGGCATTAAGAAGCCTCTTCCCAACACTGATGATGGTGCTGGCACCCAAACTACTGTGATGATGCAAAATAGCAGCAAATATTGTCTTGATAAAAGATAGGAGGTGGGGAAACACAAACTGCTTGTAAAAAACAGGGAAAAAGGAGAAAAAAGACATCCAGCATTTGTTCAACTTTCAAATGAACAAAACTCAAAATTTTAGCTTACTGAGTATAGCATGCAAATCAGTTCAGGATGGTCTATTTAAGGTGCTGAAACTGCACTCCTGATCTGCAGAACTGCCTCTTTAAGAGTCTTTAAGGTTCTGAGAAATTTTTAAATAACAGGATTTAAAAAAAAAACAAAAAAACAATGACATAATGGAGAAAAAAATAGCATATTAGCTTGAAGTCCTAAGTCTTGTTGCTAATTTTGTAAAGGAAAAGCAAATTTCTAATATCTGCATGACCTCACAGCTGTTGTTTACAATCAGTTTTCCACTGATAAGGAAAAAAATGTCTTAAAACCCTTTTGTCATGAACGAACAGATTTTTCACTTTAGCTCATGCTAAGTTGCTCTGTTATGAAAACAAGTTTCACTTAGCTGCAGCATGGCTGGAGATTGTTTCCATGGCTACAGGCCCATCGTTCAAGCCGGCATACGCTAACAACACTGCTGATTTGTCGGTGGTCTCAGCAACCTTGTAAGGTGACGGTGAGGCGCGAGCCTTCTGTACGTGGCGGCGGCTGGACTGCTGGTGATAATTAGTCTCTGTAGTAGCGCTGCTCTGACTGGGCGCACATGTTCCAGCTGTCACAGGTGTATTCTGGGAGATGCGGTTCGGTGACAACCGTGACAGCGCCATCTGGACCTGTCTGCAATATGGGACGTTGACTCCGTTGTGACAAGTTGCGAGTGGTGCTGCAGAGCTCACTAGACTGGGGGTGCACACGTGCGTGTGTGTATGGGTGTCTTTGTCCACAGTGTGTTTGTGTTTTATTTTCAGTATTTAGGATCCCAGCAGGGGTGCATGTTGCATGGGTTGTGAGCAAATGTGTGGTGAAGAATATCTGTTTGATATTCTATTTGCACTAATATTGGAACTGTTGCGTGCATGCATGTTGTATCAGTGTGTAGTTTCAGTTTGCAGTGTGAATGCATTCTTGAGTGATGGAAATTTCTAGTTTACAACAAGATATATCACAAGAGAGGACATAACACCCAAAATTACAGAAAACTGACCAAAGACACAATTAGAGGGATAAAATTGAAAGTGTTTATGATTATGTGATAAGAATGATGTGATGGTGTTATGTCAGTGTGTACCACTTAATTAAACAACAAATGTAGAAAAGGATATTATTAAAAGAAAAGCTGCTGCAACACAGAGGTGAGCATTATTCTGTCACAACATTCTTAACAAATGTTCCTCAAATTAAATAAACAAAATACCATCTGAAGTAATTTAATAAGGTGCAGAGGTTCTGAATTGTGAATATTTTTATTTTTAAAATAATTTGAACTTTTCAAACTAGGCTTGAAGTTAGTACAAAGTACAACACTTTTTTCTACCACTTAATTAAAATATCTCTATGTGAACTAATCAGTGCATCCCCTAAAGTGTGTGTCACACTGTCAATCAGCATGTTTTCTTCCCTGTTTTCCAGCAACTTCGATCTGAATATTTATTCACATAATGCACCACTGTCCAAACTAATCCTTCTCTGACCATTCCCATTAAGCACATCAGCCTTCCATTACCATGACTACCTTTCTGTAAAAATGTACCACTCATTGATTGTCATTTAAAAAGCATCAGAACAAAGGCTCAGCCACATGGCAACTGGTCATGCAGAAGACAGCTTGACCTTTTTCCAAATTTGGTTGAAAATTAGTTCTATTTTAAATTTCATGTATTAATTTGATTTCAAACTGTTCAGATAATTGTTGAATTGTTTTTCTTTTATTTTGAAATGCTCCATTACATTGTAAAGTATCTCCATTACAGGGAATTACAGAAAATCATGCTACCACAGCCTTCTTTGTGTTGGGCATCGATTTGCTCAAATGAACTGATCAGACTGCATCTCCCAGCATTCATTGCGCTACCGTCATTTTCTAACCTGGTAAAAATCAGCCACATTTGTCCTACAAGCGGGGTTGCACTGGAAGGTAATAGCCAGGCTAATCATTTGCTTATACCAAGCTGGAAAAAATCTATTATGTGGAGATGCAAGAGTTGCCTTTACAGATCAGACTCTGACAGAGACACTCTATCATTTTGGATAGAGAAAAGACTTTTAAAACCTTCGAACTGTAACTTGGAGAATTTTTAAGAATTGCTGTCCACACACCCAGCTTTTCAAAAGTTCCATACGGCCACAGCTGAGATCTGGGAAACAACACCAGCTCTCGGAAAACACCTGTTTGGAGCGACCTGCCTCCGTCCATTGGCAGCTCTCTTACCAAAGAGCTATCCAGCTGTTTCAATTGTTGAACCTTTCACTTGAACAGATTCTCGGACTTCATTTTGAATCTGAGTGAGCCTGATCAACTCATAAGACTGAAATCTCATTCAGCTGTCTAGGCTGAGTTGGTAGGTAAATAAGGTATGTTGGTTGAAGACTTCTTGCTTAGGAGTTGCTGATTGTATGCGGTGTGATCATCATTGTTTTTTGAAATGCTTGCTATGTAATGTTGCCAGGTATTTGAAGTGATTGCATCTAAAGCAGTTTAAACAACTTGCTAAAAGCAAGCTACGTGTTTTTTGTTCTCCTTTCTTTCTCTCCCTCTTCTTTTCCTTTCTCTCCCCACAAACACACTTAATCCACTGTCATACAGGAGAGAGTACCGAAACCACGTTTTTATTTCAAAAACCAATAGAAGCAAATAGCAGTGGGATGAAGGAAAGAAGCAAGGGCATGATGGGGTGTAGGAAGGTGGAACATGAGAAAATAGGAAGCTACCAGGAAGAAAGAATACACTGAAGGAAGACAGCAAGACTGCGAAAAAAGGATCGATAAGGAAGAAAGTCCAATGGAAGGTAGGTAGGTCAAAAGGAAGAAATAACTTAACTTCAAAAGAAAGGAAAGACAAATATGGGTAGAAGTGAAATGAAAGAGAGAAAGGACAGCAGAAAGAAGTCTAGAAACTGTACGGAAGGAAGGATACTAGAAAGCAAGGACAACAGAAAGGTGACAGGAAGGAAAGGAGAAGTAAGTAGAGAGGGATAGAGGAAGGAAGGATTGACTAGAGGGAAGGAAGTATATGAAGAAGGAAGAACGGAAAGAAGAGCACAACAATAAACATTGAATAAAGTCTAGAAAGACAAATATTTTCACATGCATCTTGCTCTAATTTACCCAGATCTAAACAGTGAAATTAAATTGTATGTTTCCAGACATTATGTGTATTCTTAGCTCAGCTTTTATCTGTAATTTTGGATTATAATCTACTATATTTGTTCTAAATTACATATCATTGTAGAGGGGTGGAAAACCAAGTTATTAGTGAATAAAAACCAAGAAGTAGAAAAATAGGCACCCCAACATTATTTTTCATTTTGTATTTTTAAGTTTTGTAATAAGTTAGATAGTTTTGTTTAATTTCGTCCGTGCAATTCCGCGCGCGGCCGCTAGGGACGCTGTCGCGTTGGTGGTATAGAAAGCACTGAGCACACAAGAAGAATAAATCTTCCTGTTATGCTGGCAAAAGCTTAACGTGTGTGCCTCATCTTTTCTATACCACAGGTTGGTAAAATGTATTTTTATACATATATATTGATGACCGTCGGGAGTTAAAGAGCTCATTGAATCGGTTGTTGACTAATGAGTCATTTTGTCCGGTTTGCGTTGAGTATTGGGTGGAAAACGGGACACAGTTCTGGAGGTTGGGGTATGCTAATGCTAGCGGACTTTGGTTTCTACGTGTTGGGCTAGCTGGGAGGCGGCCAAAGTGCTACCGATGTCCTGTTGAGCTGGTTTGGTGCATTTTGTTTCTTTTCAGTTTTGTGTCTATTTATCTGGCGGATAACTGTTGTGGGATGGGATGCTTGGACATTGGAGTGTGTTTTGCCTGTGCGGAGTGGGTCGTGGGGGCTATTGAAGTGTCGAGGAGCAGATTCATGCACTTTTATTTGAATTGTTGAAAAACGAATATTTGAACATATGTTCATTGCAGAAGAAGAATAAATCTTCCTGTTATGCTGGCAAAAGCTTAACGTGTGTGCCTCATCTTTTCTATACCACAGCACCACACGTTGAGGGAAGACCATCACATGCATTACCCTCAGCCCTCCAAGGTTGCGGGGTAACAAATTTGGGGGCTCGTCCGGGATAGCGCCTCCTGCTGGCTTGGTGCTATCCAACAAAGAACCGTGGGATCCTGACTTCATGTTCCATGAGCTGATGACCTAAGGGCAAGACTTCAGGTATCCAGAGATGACGACGCTACATGAGCTTCAGTGGGAGATCCAGCAGCTGCTTCACCAACTGATTGATGACGCCAGGAGAGATCTGCTTCAGCAGCTAGCAGTATCATGCCAAGATGAGGTGGGAGAAGACGCGCCAGGGGAGGAGTCGTCCGAGGTGGAACTCTTTGACTTCATTGTTGACTTTTTAAGAAGTAAACAATTGAGGAGTCTGGAGGACCAAGGGATGTCACGCCTGCTGGTGTTTCGTGACCTCATTGATGAACTGCAGTCAGCCCAAGAAGCAAAGAACCTGCATCATTCAGTGGATGAAGAGGAAGCGGCATCGGTGTACGAGACTGAGCAGATTGTAGCAGCATCAGTGTCGAGTAAGACAGTGTCATCACCAGTTGTTGCTGAGCAGGTAACCGGGTTAGTAAAGCTGACAGATGTTGCTGCATTACTCCCACGAAGAGAATTTCGGATTCATGCTGGTCAGATCTCAGATTCTGACTCAGATGTGAGCTTTAACTGTTTGAGTAAGCAAATTGATGAAGGATTGAGTGAAGGTTTCACTGAGACTGAGGTCATTAGAACAGTTCTCAGAATAATTAAACCGGGTACATTTAAAGACATGCTGATTACAAAAGATAGTCTGACTGTAACTGAGCTGAAGCGTTTTCTCAGAGCACATCTTAAAGATAAGAGCAGTACTGAATTATTTCAGGAACTGAGCAACGCAAGACAACACGATAAAGAAGGTCCACAACAGTTTATGTATAGACTGATGGGGTTAAAACAGCGCGTGCTTTTTGCTTCTAAAGTAAGCACAGGTTTCCAGTATGACAAGAAATTAGTTCAGGGAGTGTTCCTACATTCACTTTACCAGGGCATACATGAAAAATATTCATATGTCCGACGAGATCTTAAACCCCACCTTTCAGACGAGAAAGTCACAGATGACTTTATCCTAGAAGTGATAACAAAGTCAGTAGGTGAAGACACAGAGAGACAGAATAGACTAGGTCAGGCTCTCAAACCAAAAGCAGTCAGCGTCAGTACAGTGCAGATGGATAAGAGAAATCAGAATGCAGTTCAGATGCAGGCAGAAGTCCAAGCTAATCGTACTGCCATACAAGAGCTAGCAGCACAGGTTTCATCACTGACCAAAAGTTTAGAGAAAGCTTTAACACCTATGGTTAGTTCAGGGACTGAAAACATTCACACACCTTTTCCCCACCAAAAACATCCAGCAAAGTCAGAAGCTAAACGAAGATGTCAGCAATGTGTCTCCCAAGAAAAGGATAGCTGTAGCCACTGTTTCAAGTGTGGGAAAGAGGGACACAGAGCGGTTGGCTGTCTGATGAAGAACAATCCGTCGGGAAACTGGGCGAGGTCGCTGGGGCGGGACCACCAGTGATCAGAGAGAATGCAGAGTCCCATCCCACTCCAAAGCTGCATCTTCAAGAGGACACACGATCTTTCACCAGGCCCATCAAACAAAACAACTTTACTAAGAAGAAACATGTTGCACAGCTGATTGGTGGTAGATGCACTGTGATATGCCAACTAAATGGGGTCCGGTTGCAGATGCTATTGGACAGTGGGGCACAAGTGAGCATAGTGGAGAAGTCATGGGTGCAGAAAGCTCTACCAAATGTAACGATCCAACCACTTGAGAGTCTACTACCAGAACACCCTCTCAAAGTCACAGCAGCTAATGGAACAGAGGTGCCATTTGATGGGTGGATAGAAGTCCTGCTTGAGATCAAAAGCCTCAAATATGGTTCAGTTGCTCTCTATGTTCCATTGCTTGTAAGTCAAGAGAGTGTAAGCAGCCCTTTGCTAGGCTTTAATGTGATACAAGAAATCATAATGGGAAACACTGACCAGACAAACAACATCAACTTGGTGGACTTACTGTCAGAGGCTTTGAGAATCCATAAAAATAGTGTTGAAACTCTAGTCTCTGTGGTTTGCACTATGCCATCTCAGAAAGAATCAAAGAGTTCAACAGTGAGAGTTGGAAAGAAGGGTCTTAATGTTCAAAGTGGCCAAATCTGTGAAGTGAAATGTCGTATCAGAACTTTTCCAGGAGGAGGAGTAATGTTGTTTGAACCAGACATACAGAGCGTCGTGCCGGACGGGTTGGAATTATTCCCTGCTCTGGTTGATGTACCTGTTGGCGCTTCAAAAATGGTGAGAATTCCAGTTCAGAATTCAACCAACCATGACATTTTCTTACCTCCAAGGGTAGCTTTAGGAGTCATTGAGGAAATTGATGGAACCAAACCTGTAAACATCTCCCCATCGTCTCATAAACGAATCATTGGACAAGATGATCCACTCTTGTGCACCACCCATGTGAACTCATTAAATGATGGGGACTCTACTCAAAAGAGAAACCATACACCTGTTCATTCACAAGAGAAATGGCATCCAAATGTCAACCTGAACCATCTCTCTGAGCATGAACAGGACATAGTACGCCAAATGTTGTTTGAAGAATCAGATGTGTTTGCATCTGAAGAAGGCGACATTGGATGCATTCCTGGTTTACAACTCCAGATTACAACGACAGATAACACCCCTGTCCAAAAAAATTATAACTCCATTCCTCGACCATTGTATAAAGAAGTCAAAGATTATATTTCCAACCTTTTGAATAGAGGGTGGGTCAGAAAGTCAGTTTCAGCCTACTCCTCACCTGTTGTCTGCGTGCGAAAGAAAGACCACAGTCTGCGTCTCTGTGTTGACTTTCGTGAGCTCAACCGTAAAACCATTCCTGATCGCCATCCACTACCACGCATTCAAGATCTATTGGACAGTCTTGGAGGAAATTCCTGGTTCTCCATTTTGGACCAAGGAAGTGCATATCACCAAGGGTTTGTGAGTGAGGAGTCAAGACATCTGACAGCATTTAGCACACCTTGGGGTCTCTACGAATGGATAAGGATTCCATTCGGACTGACCAATGCTCCAGCTGCATTCCAGAGATGTATGGAAGGTGTATTAGAAGGCATCAGGGATGAGTGCTGCGTACCTTATTTAGATGATGTCCTCTGTTACTCAAAAACATTTGAGGAACACGTGGACCATCTGAGACAAGTTTTTTACAGAATGCGACAACATGGCATCAAACTTCGACCAGCCAAATGCGAGCTTTTCAAGAGACAAATTCGTTATCTTGGACGGATGGTTTCAGGAGAAGGCGTCCAGATTGACCCAAAAGATTTGGAAGCTGTAATAGCTCTGAAGGAGAAGAAGCCTCACACAGTTGGAGAAGTTCGGACATTGCTAGGCTTCCTTAGTTATTATCGATCTTTCATCCAAGATTTCTCACGACTGGCGAGATCTCTGTTTGAACTCCTTCAAAGTTCAGCCGACACAAGTAAGACCAACAAGCTCCAGACTTCTAAGGGTCGAGGTTGTAAAATTAAAGAAAACACAGGTCAGCTTCCCTCTCGCACACCTGTGACATGGACGACTGAACATCAAACTGTGCTGTCCAAGCTTGTGGAGATGCTGATTAATCCTCCCATCTTAGCCTATCCTGACTTTGATTGTCCATTTGTTTTGCATACAGATGCGTCAAATGAAGGACTCGGAGCAGTCTTGTATCAGTCCCAAAACAACAAGCTGCGCGTTATTGGCTATGGATCTAGGACCTTAACACCTGCTGAACGAAACTATCACCTCCATTCTGGTAAACTTGAGTTCCTAGCACTCAAGTGGGCCATTTGTGATAAGTTTCGAGACTATCTGTATTACGCACCAACGTTCACGGTCTATACAGACAACAATCCCCTGACCTATGTTTTGAGTTCTGCCAGGTTAAATGCTGTAGGTCATAGGTGGGTTGGGGAATTAGCCGACTTCCACTTTGATATCAAGTATAGACCGGGGAAGAGGAATGCTGATGCAGATATGTTGTCCAGATACCCAGTAGGCATTGAACAGTACATGAAAGATCATACTGAGACAGTGTCTCCTGAAGTTGTGTCTGCAGTGTGGCAAGGCAACAAAGCAACACAAAGCGGTGATGTTCCCTGGATTGCTGCATTACAACTTGCTGTTGAAAATGATGAGGCTAACCTACCAGACAGTGTCATGACCATTGTTCCTGAAGACATCAGAGCATCACAACAAGAAGATACAGCTATTAAAGAGATTGTATCATTGAAACAAAGAAATTGGAGTCCAAATGAAAAGGATAAAAGAACCATGTGCAAAGAAACAAGGAGACTGTTGTACGAGTGGAACAAGTTAGTCGTGGAAAATGGACTACTTTTCCGGAAAACAGAACTAAACAGACAGCTAGTTCTCCCTGAAAGACTCAAACCACTAGTGTTAAAGAGCTTACATGACGATATGGGCCATGTCGGTCCTGACAAGGTGATTCATCTTGCCCGAGAACGCTTTTACTGGCCGAACATGCAACATGACATTGAGGACTATGTGACCAAGAAATGTCAATGTATTAAACAAAAACATCCCAATGTCCCACAGAGAGCTCCAATGGGATCCATCACAACTAGTGCGCCATTTGAGTTGGTCTCCATTGATTATTTGCATTTGGAGCCAAGCAAAGGAGGATACGAGTATATCCTGGTTGTCGCTGACCATTTCACTCGATTTGCACAAGCTTACCCAACGAGAAACAAATCCGGAAAGACAGCAGCTGAAAAGATATTTCAAGATTTTATTCCTCGTTTTGGGTACCCAGAAAAAATACACCATGATCAGGGACGTGAGTTTGAGAATAGTTTATTCCAAAGATTACAACAACTCTCAGGAATTTCTCACTCACGCACCACTCCCTATCATCCTCAGTGCAATCCGGTGGAACGACTGAACCGCACGCTTCTCCAGATGTTGCGCACCTTACAAGAGGAGAAAAAGAGTGAATGGAAAGATCATCTGCCACAAATCGTGCATGCATATAATTGCACGAGGCACGAAGCGACAGGATACTCGCCTTTCTTCCTATTGTATGGCAGGGCACCACGTCTACCAGTCGATTTGCTCTTTGGCACCAGGAGAGAGACTGAAAACTGCAACCATCAAACCTTTGTTAAAAAGTGGGCTGAAAGGATGCGTGTGGCATACCAAATAGCTGCCAACAACAGTCAAAAGTCTTCAGCTAAAGGCAAAAAGCAATATGACAGACGTGCCAGAGGTGTCGCTCTCCAGACAGGTGATAGAGTCCTGGTTAAAAATCTCTCGGAACGGGGAGGTCCAGGTAAACTCCGCTCATACTGGGAGCAGGCGGTGTACCGCGTGATTGAAAGAGTGGGGAATGGACCGGTCTATAAAGTGCAGCCAGAGAGAGGTAACAAAACCATGCGTGTGCTTCACAGAAACCTGCTGCTGCCTGTCAACGACCTACCTCTGGAGGATGAACTTCCTGTGAGAGAACGGACAAAATGGAAAAGTAAGCAACAAACTGAAAGATGTGAGAATGAACCTGAAATGCATGACTCTGAAGAAGAAGAAGAGTTTACTTACCATTATAACCTCCGGAACAGAATCCCGTGTTATGGATTTGTAAACCCACAACAACTACAGTCAAACCAAACTCAAAATCTTGAACAAGGACATGTGACAAGACAGAACCCAGAAAATCAAAATAATCTGCGTGCAACGGCTGAAGAGTTCTGTCCCTCTGAAAGAGAAACAACTGTCAGTAAAAGAAATGCTGCTGAAACTGGAGAAAGATCTGAAATGTGTGAAAGAGACCTGGATCAGATGGAGATGGATGAGACCAGAGTGGAAAATGATATACGGAGATCAGAGAGAAGAGGGAGACCAACAGAAAGACTAACATATGAGACACTTGGCCAGCCATCATATAGCTGTTGGAGTGCAGGTGTTAGTCCATTGCTGTTCAACCAACCCTTCCCAATGACTCCTGGTCTACTGCCATTCCCCTATATTCCATATTCACATCCACATGTGTATCAGCAGTACACTCCCATACAGTGAGACATCACACAAGAAATTGTTAATGTCAGGAGACATTTTTTTTTAAGTGAGGGAGAGTGTAGAGGGGTGGAAAACCAAGTTATTAGTGAATAAAAACCAAGAAGTAGAAAAATAGGCACCCCAACATTATTTTTCATTTTGTATTTTTAAGTTTTGTAATAAGTTAGATAGTTTTGTTTAATTTCGTCCGTGCAATTCCGCGCGCGGCCGCTAGGGACGCTGTCGCGTTGGTGGTATAGAAAGCACTGAGCACACAAGAAGAATAAATCTTCCTGTTATGCTGGCAAAAGCTTAACGTGTGTGCCTCATCTTTTCTATACCACAGGTTGGTAAAATGTATTTTTATACATATATATTGATGACCGTCGGGAGTTAAAGAGCTCATTGAATCGGTTGTTGACTAATGAGTCATTTTGTCCGGTTTGCGTTGAGTATTGGGTGGAAAACGGGACACAGTTCTGGAGGTTGGGGTATGCTAATGCTAGCGGACTTTGGTTTCTACGTGTTGGGCTAGCTGGGAGGCGGCCAAAGTGCTACCGATGTCCTGTTGAGCTGGTTTGGTGCATTTTGTTTCTTTTCAGTTTTGTGTCTATTTATCTGGCGGATAACTGTTGTGGGATGGGATGCTTGGACATTGGAGTGTGTTTTGCCTGTGCGGAGTGGGTCGTGGGGGCTATTGAAGTGTCGAGGAGCAGATTCATGCACTTTTATTTGAATTGTTGAAAAACGAATATTTGAACATATGTTCATTGCAGAAGAAGAATAAATCTTCCTGTTATGCTGGCAAAAGCTTAACGTGTGTGCCTCATCTTTTCTATACCACAGCACCACACGTTGAGGGAAGACCATCACATGCATTACCCTCAGCCCTCCAAGGTTGCGGGGTAACATCATCATTATAGTTCATAATTTAACTTGACTCAATTCCCTACTTATCAAAATGCGACTTTATCAACAGTAAATCATGTATGTAAATTTTGTTTTGCTCTCTGCCCACTTTCTGTTCAAAATCTTGACTTGAAAGTTTTAGCTGGTCAAAATTGTTTCCTTAACCTTGTTTCAGTGTAACGTTTCTCTGTGATAAATAACCTGAGCACCCCCTTCAGGCCAAAATCACCATCTATTCACAGGGCAGAGATAAAAAAGTCAGAATATTTCAGCAAGAACTTTGAGTTTGATGAGGAACAACTCCTTCAGACTGAATTATTCTCTGAATGAGAATCAGCTTCACATGCTTGTCAGTATGAGCTCAGAGCCTTTGTTCCTTATGGACGTGATACTACTGCAGCTCTTGCAAGTGTGTGAGATAGATGAAACGGCAAGCAGGCGTGTGTAGGCGTGTGTGTGTGTGTTGTGGGGCGAGGTGTTGCCCGTTATGCTCGACAATCCCCCACCCGCCCTCCTCTTTTTCCCCAAGCCTGGTAGCTCTGGAAGCTCTCTGGAAGCTAACTTCACTCAGATACATGCAGATCAAACGTTGCATTGATCTCTGAGCTCATAACATACACACACACACACACACACACACACACACACAAACACACCCCTGCACACCCCATACACTGGCACAGAGTAGTTCTGCCAACACCCCTGTTCTTTTCACCAGAAGCTGTGTGAAATATGAAAGACATGTTAATTACGATCATACCAAGTGTCAGTTACTACTCACTCCAGCACCTCTTTTTTTCTTCCCATCTAAGGAAAGAGAAATGAGCTCTATGACCTTTTTTTCAGCTTCCCTCTGACACATATATATTTGCTCTGAGGTCATTAATGTAAAGCTGTAAGGTTTTCTTTTTTTACTTCTTCTTTTCTGACACTAGAAAGTGGAAAAGCTTCACAACATGATGACACATACTGTCACCTTCATCTGGGTCCAATCTTCACTTTGCTTTTAGTGCTGCTTTGGGTTATACCAACATGAGAGGAAATGTCAGGCTTTTAAGCTGAAAGATGCTCTACTTCTCTTTAAGTCTTTGCTTTAGAGCTTTTCAGCTAAAAGACAAAAGTTCTGGCTCTAGAATCGAGGTTCAGAAATACTGAATTCAGACATGATGCATGAAACACTAATGCCTTCATCAGTCTCTTATAGCTTTAAGGTATTCAGATCTGAGAAACATATGCATTCTTTACTAAGCATTGTTCAGATACACAGATGAGAAGTTTGCCCTGCATGACTATGCAAGGTTTTTAAAAAACTGTTTAAAAGTGAGAATTGAGTGCAGAAGATTGAATTAATTGCAGTGTCTCTTCTCTACATGTGGTCTGATATTTGCATATATCCCAACTAAAATCTTGAAAATTGCTTAGAATGATCAAGAACTGTTTATGAACCACGGATACTAAAATATATCCTAATTTAGAAGATGCTGGAACACCATCATAACTTTTTACAGTGAAGCCACTCTTACATCACCATGTACTGAAAGGGTGAAAAAAGACGGGTAAAAAAGAAAAAAAAATCCCTAAATCTAGGGTATTAAAACTAAGAACACTTTACCAAATGTCAAGTACAGTGGCTGTAGCATCACACTCTGACTCACACTAGGTGTTGCTGTTAGTGGTACCAGCATATAGCATAAACTTCATCTTTAAATCAACATCTATGGTCAAAATTTAAACAACTTTCCAACTCTAAGGTCCAAAACAAGCATCCAGACTGATTTTATCTTGGCCAAACCAGATTAGCATTAAACTGCCAAAATGGATTTGACCTAAACTCTATTGAATATTTTTGCTTTATGCTTGAAAGCTGGATATGTGCCAGCAAGTTAAATTGAATTAACTCTTCCGATTTCCACAAAAAAAAGACAAAAATATATCACTAGTGTATTTTATTTGTTGAATAACTATTCCACTTTTGGAAAAGAATATTTCAATGGTATTCATTAAAATACAAATTAATATGGGAATAAGTTACAGTACATTGTCCTGAAGCACTCGGAGAATTTCCGTATGACTGCACACATGCTACTTTTTTTTTTTTTTTTTACAAATTACATGACTGAGATCTAGTTGATACATTGGCTGTGATTTGTAAGTATCACAGTCTGCACACGGGGATTATTAAAGGCAGACAGTGATGGAGAATGTTTGCATCACTGCACACTAAGAAGTATTTTCATTCCAGGCCAGATTTCCAATCAGAGCCATCTGCGTGTTGAAACCTCTTGTTGAGTTTTTAAACTCATTTTGAGAAGCTCAGCTGCTTTCACTGTGTAACTGTTGAGGAAGGATTACCCTCTCTTCTTACGAGTTCCCGAATTCCCAGACATGACTGGACAGGCTGGCAGTAGACGACAGAGGAGGAAACGTTTTTTTTTTTTTTTTTTGTGTGTGTTGCTTTTTTCTCATCTTCACATATTTTCTTTCTGTTTTGCACTAGAATATGCCGCTCTTCCTCCATTTTAAATACCAAAATGTGACCATGACCCCGTCGTCATTCCGCTGTCACATCTCAAAGTCCCTGCTGGGATTCCATCGCCGTCCTTCCTCCTCCTCTTTTCTTTGATGAAGAGGAAGTGGATCAGTAGTCAGAGCACCATATATAGCGCAAACCTCCTTCCCCTCTGAACACACACACATACAGAGTCACACAAAAACAACAAACACACACCCTGCAGCGTCTCCCAGGCCTCCCTAATCCTCTGATTCGTTCCATTTTTCCAAGTGGGCAGTGAAGTACTCGCACACAGAGACATGAAAGAAATGCTTTCTCTGTGGGTGTGTGTACGAGGGGTGGGGAATGCCTGTTGTGTGTGTGTGTACTTTACTAAGGAATCTAAGAAGGTGTTACGCTTCAACATGCATTAGCAATACACATCGAAAACCATGTTTTTCTCTCAATTTTATATATTCAAACACCAAAGGAACATGTTTACAAATGGTGATTTTACAGCTGTATGTGTGCCACTGGTTTAAACAGTCAAATAATCAATGTATTCCTGCAACTTTTGCAGGAATGAGCATATTAGATATTTTTGGATCATGTTGCTGGCTGACCTCCATCTTTCTAAGTCAGAGCATTCCAGGTGATTTCTTTCAACTTAAAATGTGAAAATTCATATGTCTGTGTTAAACACAAACACATTGTGTGTGTGTTATCTCTCAGACAGAAATACAAATTTTGAAATGGCTTATAATCAAGCCACAATATTTGATCATAATCCTGCAGCTTGTCAAATTGTCTACACTTTTTGCTGGTTGAAGCTGTTTCTGTTATGAAGACCAGGAGATACTGGAAGCTCAAAACTATCTTCTGCTGCGTCTGCCCTGTGGGCTCCCTCTGTCAAACTTTCTTTTCAAAAACTTTGTTGGATGGTGCGTCTCATTGCAGGGATTTGTCTGTTATTTTTTGTAACAAAATACATACAAAAATAAAAGTTTTCACATTTCCAGACCAGCTTTATTTTCCTCCCTTGGGTTTTTCTGAAATCTATTCCGTGACAGAGAAAAGGTCAAGTTTTTTCTGGTTATAAACATTTTTAGGAATATAACAGAAGGAGAAGGATCATCAGCAGGATAAAGTTTACAATGTTGCTAAAAATGCTGTGAAAAATATAAAATTATGTTTTTAACATTTAGTTAGCCAACTCTTATGTGGGTAGAAATACAGTAGATTTGAATAGTTTAGTCTGTTAGGAAAACAAGACAAGAGAATAAAATGAATTTTAAAGCATCAGAACAGGAGGACTTACTTTAATTTTGCCTGATGTAGTGTGAAGATCTAAATTACAGTTAATATGACTATTTTTTGCAACCCAAAATTACTAATTGATTTTTTTTGTTATTATTTTTGCTCCTTATTTTTTGCATTTTTGATAAATACGTTTCAGACATGGTTGGATAATCTTTATTTTATAATTTGTGATTCAATGTTTTTTGAGGTCGCGAGATCCAGCAAGATTCAGTTTGCTTTGTTCAGTCAAATGGATACGTCAACGCACTCTTGATTAAAGGCCAGATGTTTTCTAACTGCAGGTTCTGAGTGTGTATAAGGAGGAGTGAAAATAATACAACATCTTTGTATTATGGTCCTGTATTTTTCAGAACTGAAGTTTATCAGTTTGAGATGCATTTAGCAGTAAGGTCTCTTTTGGTAGTGTTGACCTCTAACCTCCTGGTATTGAGGTCTAAAACTGATACTTTGTGAGTGTCGTTCCTCCGAGCTGACTTAGAAAATGTAGGCTGGAGTTTTTACCTGTGTGTGAAACTAGAAGCCTGACTAATATTAATCTCATGCTGTTTTTAATGTTTAATGTCTGTATAATGTTTTTAAAGCACACATACCCACTGAGCTTTTTCCTTTTACAACTACAGATTTCAGTTTTATTTCTAATGTTATTTATACAATAGGCAAATGTAATCATAGGTAAATAATTATAACGTAGAAAAAAAGCAATATTTTTTATTTTATTTGACCAAAAACATCTGAAAAGTGCGGCATGCATTTATATTGAGTCATTATGTTGTAGACCACTTTATAGGCAGCTACAAATCCTTTTGGGTAGGTATTTTCCAATTCTGTGTGTCTAGAAACCCAAATGTTTGCAAATCTTTTTAGAACCAGCTAAACCACCAACAGATTGAATTAAAAGCTCCTGTGACCAACCGTTTCTAAGTTAATAATTTTCTACTTTATTTTTTAAAAGCTGCCTGTTTATAAAGGACAATTTGAAAAAAGGACAACCCCCTCATTTGCAGTTACTGTATAGACACATCCTCACTCTCCCATGTAACAGAGTAATATAATTTAAAGAAATGAAAAAGTCCTGTAAGTCGATGAAAAAAAACTTCATTTTGAATGATGCTCTTTCTGTTTTTGTTTGACAGACTAAACAGAACTTTATAAGAGGATAACAGCTTATGGTATTGTTTTATCATCTCTGCACAGCTTTATTCCTGACCTTTCTGTTTTATTGTTTGCTCTTCATGAAGCTGTTTGTTCACTAATGTTCTCTAAAATAAACCTTTGAGGCCCTTCATAGAACACCTCGATTTCTACTGAGATTAAATTTTACAATGCTGTACTCTACTAACTAAAGGCATGAAGGCATTTTGTTGTATTCGGTCTATTTTTAAGGATACCACAGTAAATTAAGAATACAAATGCACATTACACATTTCAGATTTTATCCGTCAAAGAAATAAAAAAAAAAAAGAAACTGCTTTCATTTCACAATTAAATTATGTGTTGTGATTCCTGTTGGTCTAGCCCATAAAATCTCTTTACTCAGTATACATAATATTCAGGATCTTAAAATTGTACATTGGAATTTCAAGTGGAGGTTTTTATTGTTTTCTTTTCAATAAAACCCATCAAGCAAAGACACATTCTTTTCAGGCAGAGTTCCTCCCTTTGTCATTACACACAAAAGAACATAAAATGGTATCTGCATGACAATAGCTTTCTGTTCAACGATGAGACAAAAGGAAACAGAGGGTGTTTGGATCTTTGCAGCACAGCATCATATCAAGTAAATGACAACACAGACATGATTATTGTAGGGAAACTAATTAAGTTTTTGATCTAATAGCATGATGAATCCGTTCATTGGTGTGATGATACAGAGAAAAAAAACCTCAATGTTAAATATCAGCACTGAGAATGTGTCAAGATCTCCACATTCTCACTGAGAATTAGTCACAAACTGACAATTAGTTAGGAGCCGTTGGTGCCACATGTCGTCACAGTGCAGAATAGCTTTATGACAGGCAATAGTTTTGTGTCAGAATAATAAGTGTATAGTGTTTTTTTTATTTTATTTTATTACCTTATATCTGTCAGAATAAAAGTTAACACATGTAACACTATTCTTTGGAGAAAGAAGGAAGAGGTGTGTAGCCATAATAAATGGATCCATATTTAGAGCAAACCAACCCGGTAAACTTGTACTCAGTGACAAGGCCAGGAACTCCTCAGCAAAGATCCACGCATAAACAAAGTGGATCACCAGTGCAGGCTGCTGAAAACTGGACAAGGGATATCGCAATAAATGAATACTGCGATTAGTTCCATTGGCATCTCATAATGTTTAGCTTGTGTCATGAGGTTAATAAACTTTATTTTTTAATTGTGCTAGTCCTGGTGCCTTAGCTGAATTAATAGAGACGATTGACCTGCAGATGTCTGTAAAACACCTTTGCTGGAAAGAAATCAAAGAAGTAAAAATTTATATTTTTCAAAAATAAAACATTCCACAAACTGCAATTAAAATTCTAACCTTGACAGACAAATCAAGTCGAACTGCACAGGAGGGAGAAAAGCAGAATGTGGCTCGCGAGCAGCGCATCAGCTGCTTCTGCTACAGCTAGTGTGTCCCTGCCCATATTACAAATGCTTCCGACTTCCCTGCAACACATAACACAGCAATAAGTCTACAACAAAAAGGCAAACATAATAAAAATTCAAGTAACTACAGTGCCAGTACCAAAGTCCAGACCTCAAACTGGTGAGATCAACTGACTAGATGCTATCTTGACCTTTTTTCTCTCCATTTTGCATGATGTTTTAAATTGGGAATAAAATAGATGGGATTACTATTAGTTGGAAAAACATGAGTGGACAATATAATGCCATATAATTCACTAGACCAAAAGTGAATATGTGAAGAGCTGGGATTGAGAATTGACCGAAAAGTTAGCATTTCAACCACTTATTATTATATTATATATTAGATTTTTCCCGACATCAGAAATAGACATATTGCCAAGCCCGTAGTGTTATTGCATGACTTCCCTCACTTTTAATCTCACTGTCCACTGGCGCTGGAAACAATGTGATTTCCCAAGATTTCTCTCTGTTCCTTTAATCCCCAGACATTGAGAACAAGCAGCTATTACTTTGTTAATACAGCATACAAGCAACTTTTTAAGGACTAAGGAATTGTCAGGGGAGCTTTGTAACTGTGGTGACATGTTTTGATTTTCAAATAAATTCATCCACAGGCTTTCTGACAATCTGTTTTAACAAGAGAAAAATCCAAAAGAGCAGTGATAGTGATCTGAGGCAGTGCTGCCCCACCACAGCCGGGCAGACACAAGGTACTGAGTTAATTAAAGCAAAAGTTCACGATTTGAACAAAAGGAAACAGCCTTTGTAAAGTTGATCTAAAGGTCACTCATCATTATTTAACATGACCATTCTCTAAACCCTGTGTTCCCCATAATCCAAGTGAGATTTTACAGTTGGCGCCATGCTGGGTTTCCCCCCCTTTTTATAGCTTTTAATCCCCACTATCGGGAGCGAGGATGTTGGTTATATAAGCAGAGTAACGTCTAGAATGAATCCAATTAGGTGTTTCTACAACTTTGTTGTGAGTAACATTATTTAATTAAATTTTAAAAAGAACTCCATGAATTTTCATTGACACCAAGGTTAATGATGTCTTTAGAACCATTAGATACACTCCTTCAATTTGGAACCAAAAGATTGACAAGGGACACAGTCTATAAATGGTACATTCACAGTGACATAAAAATAGTCCCATTAAACTTGGCACATGTGTAGTGTTGTTTCTACATATATTTAGTGTTCCACCAATGAGCCAGGCAGCAGTTGAAATCAGTTAGTTTTCCAGTAATTAGCAGGTGAACTCTGGAAACGCTATAAAAAGCATGTTCTTCCTATTCATAAAAATCATCAAAATTATAGTCCTTAGACCCATTTAAAAAATGGGCCTTTGATTTGATTTGTTCTGAGTTCATTTAAAAAAATGAGGTAGGTTAGGGACACAAGCTTTCTGTTTATTTCCAAACAACAACCTTTGTCAATGTGCAGCGCATCTTTTGCTTTTATACACAATGTTTGTTGTCAGAAGTGATTTTCAGTTTTTCTGCCAGTCCAGTGTCATATATTGACCCGGAGCTGCTGAGTACAGTACATTAAGAATCAATTATTTTAACAAAGAGATGAACTGGTCAAGGGGACATTTAGTTTGAATACACAAGCTTAACTGATAACACAAAAACAGCTTAATCTAATAGTGATGAAGGTCAACAAACATGCATATTCAATAAGAATTAAAAGAAGCAGCTTAAAATAACAGATTTCGATTAACAAGATGTACATAGAGCAAGATGGAAGCACTTGATTCAAGGTTTGTGTGGGTTTCGGCTTTAGTTTCTTCCCCACAAAAATACACATTATGTTTCATTGTGTCATTTTTGTCTCTCAAAAATACACAACTCCATTCTCTCAACAAATCCAAACTCAAGCTTCTGAGATGTGCATGCAATTATTTTTGGTATTATCAGCAGCCATCACTCAGTCTCCAGGGTTTGAGAGTCCCAGATGATGGACCCATCTATTATTTACTGCAGCAGTCTAGCAGACCAAAGAAGTAAAAGAGAATCAATTATTTAAATAGGAATTATTCAGATGTGGCTTTGAATGTTAAAGAGGAATAAAGAAGTAGGATACCTGCACAGCATGCATATAAAGCCAAAGAAAGTGAAATAAAAACTCAAGAATGCAAAGAAGAGCTGTGGAAAACATGGACATTATTTGTAGAAGCTCAGTGATAAAGCTCAGTTGTTGTAAAGCATCATGGTTGTATTGCAGTTTACACAGAGAAACTGAAAACTTGCAATAAAAATGTTCAAGATGAAACATTTCTGTGTCTTTTTAAGGCAACCAGGCGTTCATACAACTTTTGACGGGAATCTTTTCTGTTCCCGTGGACAAACTCCACCCACACTGAGTGACATTCAGCAGAAGTGGGGAAAACATTAATACTCTCTACATGACTCATTTATCTTGATTTTAATCAGCGGGTCAATTTGACCCAGAACAGTATGTGTGTCTCGAGTTCAATTGTAAAGATCACCCATTGAAAAAAAATAAAAGTGTAATATAAAAAAAATTAACAAAGATCAATTTCAAGGAAATTATAGTTTTTTTGAGTCTAGGTTTTTTTCAGTGGACATTAAAAATGTAAATTCCATTTTTATGTCCAAATGAGTAAATGAGTAGGTTGTCGTCATTGATCCTTAATTTCTGAGAAATAAAAAAAACATCATTGCACAAATATTGATTGAAATGGTTAGTATTGGAGTTAATAATCAGATACAAAAATGTTTTGGAGGAATTTTTTGGTTTCTGACACTATTGCATGATTAAACATTCCCCGGGTCAAATTGACCCACAAACATTTTCGATGTATCCTAGAAACCGACATAACAGGAGGGTTAACCAAATAAATTCAAAAGTCTATAATGTAATTTTGCTAACCATGCACATGCAAATTGGCTGTGATTGCTGTGAGTGCAACAGAAAAACTCACAGATGTTGACCAACAGGTATCAAGTGATGAGCTCTGTCAGGGACTCCCAATGCCAATCACTTAAGATAGGAACTTGATCTGATACCTGGGGTAGAGTAAGGAAACCCTTAGTATTTGACTGATAGTGCCATGTCACATTATTGAAAATTTCACCCAACAATTAGTACATGTCCCATTCTCAAGTTTTGCAGGTTGCAGGTTTGCTCGCTAGTTTGCTTTTCCAGAAGAAAATAATTAAACTCAGAATAACAGATTTGAAAGTTCAAAAGTACAGTTACCAGTGCAGTCAACAATATAAATCTTTATTTAAGCCTAAACTCTGGAAATTCTTTGCGGTATTTTTTTCGTCTTAATTATGTATGAGCTGTAATATTACATCTTTTTGAAAATGTTTTGGTGACTGATGGGGTCTGTTTTATAAGTCTTCTTGGGTCACTGGTTTAATCAATCACATAAACACATCTTGAACACTTTAGCAGCACAGTTTGTGAACACCAATAAAGTAGAAAATCGTGAGTGTGTTAAAACTTTTAGCTAACAGGACTAGAAAAGTTCTCTGTATACCAAATCATTGTGTTTCCAATGTTTCCCATCAGTCTGTCCAGGAACACTATCTGTTTGTCCATCTGTCCTCTCAATGCTGTCAAATACAGAGACAGAATATGGAAATGGGTGCTGCACTGCTCCTTCATTATTCATACTTCTGTACCTGGTGAATAATCAGATTACAGCTGATGAATGTGCTGAATAATTCACGAGGCCATGATTGGGGCTGTTTATGTGACCTGGGAGAGCTGATGGGAAGGAGACCGGAAGCAGAATCCTTTGGGCCCTTAAGGTCCCCCCTTTTTTACCTCCCTATGGTGGGTCCTTCCCCTTTCTCCTCCCCTTCATCACCTTTCCAGTTCACCAGCTGTGTTAATAATCGCACTGTGGAGCAGAGGGGGAGTGGCAGTGGGGACTAAGGGAGTGTGGGGGGGCGGTTAATGATGGGGTTTAATAGTGACCTGTTGCAAGGAGGTGGTTTGAATAATTTAAAAGGAGGTCTTAAATTGATTGTTGTGTTGCAGTGATGGACAGGAATGAGTTATGCAACAATCCACCACAGACACATTATTATGTTTAATTGTTTTTCATCTTCTTTGACTCTGCATCCAGAAGAAACCGCATCTCCAAACAAAAGAGAGACATTCCACCCAGTTTGTTCAGACCTTGGCTTCCAGTGCCCTTCCAGTTTTTCTATTGATGCTCAAAAACTGGAATCTCCTTATTCAGTCTCCTTGCCTGTTTTATACACCCTGATGTTAATCTCCTATTTAAACAGTCTTTGAGAAAATACCCATATTGTAAAAGTCTTTTGTTTTGACATGAATAAGGTAACACTGCTTAAATGCTTTACTTTTAAAATTCAATTCCAGTTGTCATGATAACAAAAGTATTATCTTAAAAGACGGAGTTTTACACAGTAAGAAACTATGACCACTTGGTAAAATGGTGTCTAAAGACTTAGTTTTCTTGTCCTAAATAAACAGAAAGGCATTTATGATTTAAGATGTTGTTCACATAAATGCTGAAGCACTTACACTTAAAAGCTAAAGACAGTGAATAATTGTGATAAAAAGGAAAAATCTCCATGTTGTAAGATGACCTGGCAGCAGACTGCTGAGCATTTATGTGATCGTGCTGCGACAGTGTAATCATGACAACTATTTTTCTATAGCACATACTTTTTTGTTCATCTGCCTAACATTTTTTAAACACTGCAGCACAGCTGGTGATAAATGCTTGGAACATATATTCTTTATGCAGAAGATCTATTTTTACAACATATGAAATGACTATGACTGTACTAAGTTAAATGAGAAGATATTTTCTTGCAGCCAAAAAATAGTGAGGAAATAGATGTTAATGGCCAAATTATGAACTACCACTAACTTTTTAGTCACGTCTTTGGATCATTGAAGGAAGTTAGTGTACTTTGGGTCCTTTTGAAACATGTTCTATGTAGTTTTATAGTCTGTGTGTTGAAAATGGGAAAATTTGACTTAGACATTTGTAACATATCCACTGCAGGACATATTTTCCAAGTTTAGGCTCTTTGCCCATGTCCATACTGTCATCTGGCGTTTAAGTTGCTTTTAGAGTAATGGCATCTTCTTATCTGACTGTCATTTCTGCTTTTGTTATCGCAGGAATAATTTTACAGTGCTGAATGACACTCTTTAACCAGCTTTAGTGAGCATCTTTACATAACCCTTTTAGAATGGGGTTGATGTAGAATTTTTACCAACATATCCTGTATCTAGGACACAGAACCTATTGCTTCCCTGAATGTTTTAATGACTGGATATTCCCATGGTGATTATGCTTTCTGATAACTATGGAGGTGACCATGGCAGTTTCAGACAAAAGTTGTAATTTTCCACAAATTTCTCCCTTATTTCCTGTCTGATTTTTTTACCACATAAAAAGTGTAATATTGCTGAAAATAATTTTTTTTGCAGTCATTTTACCATTTACTTCCTTTATTACTCTCTTTAGCTTTGACATGTCAGCCACTAAAACAAACATTAAAACCTAGAATGATTATCAAACGTGGCATTTTTACCAGAATTTAAAATAAAGTTCCACAAGTCAGAACTGTTGTGAGCTACATAAATACCTCACATTAATTTATTTCTGTCTGGATAGAGATGGCGAATGAGTTATGCTGACCCTGAACAGGATGTTGTGATGCATAAATAGATGAGTGCTTTAGTCCAGTAGTTTATACAAACACTTACAGCTTCTGAGTGAAATGTATTTCAGTAAACCCAAAGAGCCGTCTTAAAAATGCTCTGAATGTTTGTTTCTGTCTTGCTGCATTTTGCTGTTGTGGCATCTGATTCGCTCGACTGACTGTCGGTCTGTGTGTACTATCTTATCATGTGTGGTTAGCTTAGCACTGTTAGCAAACACAGGCTGGGTAAACAGGAGGAGACTAGGTCCCCACATAAATTTACCACTCTGCAGGTTTTGGACAACTGTGAATAAACATTACTGTTGTCCAAGTTAAAAACACACTCACAACAACCAGAAGCTATTCAAACCTTGTTTAAATATGCATTTATAGAACAAATGCTGGGCACTGATTACCGGTAAATAAACTTTTTGTCTCTGGTGACAGTGTTGATTTAAGGTTTCTCAGGTTATTCATCCATCTACTGTCTATACCCATTTATACTTGCAGGGTTGTGGGTCCAGTATAATCCATGTCACTCATTAAAGTGATTGCTTGAGTATGTTTGGAACTCACTGGAGTTTGCTTCCACCTAAATAACTAAGAAAAAAAAAGGAAAGAAGCTAATTTCTTGCCAGCAATTGATATAGTTTATTATGTTTTGATTCCTGATAAATTATTCCAATGGGAAAATGTTGCATTTCTCTTCTCCTCATTTGTAGAAGACATTATTGTAGTTTTTCTCTGCTCTTTTTTACCTGCTGCCTGTAAGGTGCTAATTTTTTATTAGTGAAAACACCAATTTCAGTAGGCAAGTCGACACCTGTCCCTTGTGATTCCTCCAGCTCATAAGGTCACTCGTTTGATTTGTATCCAGCAGCAGCATGTTCAGACTTATTTATGTTATTATTTAATAATATGTATTATTGATTACTTGATAAAGGTTTAATGCAAATATATATAGTTACAGTCAGCAATAGCACTTGTAGGATCTTGGAATCATAATTCCACATTTAAGAACTGACCTGCACTATAGTGAAGAAGTTTATCTCTTACATCTTTTTACAGTTTCTATCTTTTATTTGTTCATGGTATTTATTATTTGTGATGGACTGGCGACCTGTCCAGGGTGTGCCCCGCCTCTCGCCCGAAATGTCTCCCCACTAGGGGCAAAGGTGTAAGAAAATGGGTGGATGGTATTTATTATGGCACCAGTATTATTTATAAACTTTTTGAGCAGACATCAGAAGCCATGGTAGAGAAATTTGAGATAATGATTTTTTTTTAATCTTTTTCATTTTTACAAAACTTTCTGGACCACTCACCAGTCAAATCCCACCACATGGTTCTGCTAAGGAACTTAGGAACTACGTCAACTTTATCCATCCCTTAGAAAAAAAAAACACCCAAAAAACTAAAACTATTGGCATGATAGAAATGATTCTATAAGAGACATATTCTGCATCTTAATTTCAGGTAAGGTGACAGAGTTAATGCATTTTTCAAATATGAGTGGGTTTTCTGCAATTACGTCCCATCAGTCTGTTTCAATCCAGTATAATAAAGGTGTTTCTGTTGCTCCATAATTGTGCTATGTGCTGTATTAACACAGCTCTTGATAGAGGATTGGTACCGCCTGCCACTTACCTTGATGAAACAACACTTTAATGTTTACTTAACTGCAAAATAGCATATAAAAGCATGCATTTATTCCATATACTGTATATAATAATAATAAAAATTTAACACAATGAGTTAAGTATAATTTATCTACAAACCCACAATCTAGTGAAGCATACCTTTTTTTTTGGACTGTATTAATTCACTTTCAGAATGAACAAATATGCATTCTGTATTTAAGCATTTGATTCCAGAATGAACGCCTTTCTGAAAGCTTTATCTTGTTTACCCCACCAGTTTCCCAACATCATTTCCATTTCCAACAGCAGATCTGAACATGGGCCTGTGGGCATCCTAGGGGCCTGAAAGGGATAATCCATTATTGTAAATACAGGAAAAAATACAACATGACAGCAGTGAAATCCTAAGTGACTTATTTACATGAAACATGGTTACGTACTCTACATTCTCCCAGACTATGATGCACACCGCCAATGAAATTCTTTCCACCCAAATTGTTACAACTCTGAACACAATGGGCGAGGAAACTCTCCATTTGTCGTGTCGACAGTATGAGCAGAGAAACCCACAATGGGAAAACAATGCCTAAAGAGGCAATCGCATTAGAGCTCATGAGCCATTCATGCATGTTCATATTAAATTCACGGTAATACAGAGCATAAGGAAACAGTTCTGCTCCACAGAAAGCGCCTACCACAACAGGCCTTTTATTTTCTAACACTTGTTTGCATGAAACATTGCCAAGATGGTGTCACAACATTATACAAATATTTAAAGTTGTTAGTTTTATTAACGTCATTAATTTTTAACATATTGTGTTTATACTGTGTGCACAAATATTATTTAAGTCCCATTGTTATTCATTATTTTTGTTCAACACCAAATACATTGCTCTCAATTAATCCAAAAATATTGATAAAACTTAAACAGATAAAAATAAGAGAGAAAAAAAGAGGTTTTGGCATTGTGCTGGCAATGTTAAGTAGCCATGTGATTCTTTGATGAGCTTTTTTTAAAATGAATAGCTCTTTTTATTCATATGTAAGAAGTTTATTGAGTTGTTCTTTTTTAATACAAAAGCCAAAGGGTCTGGTCAGCCAATTGTCTAAAGCTTCACTGCATTTGTACAGAGCAACTGATTGTTTAAATATTCTCACTTGCCACTTGCAATCTCCTGTCATTGTCCAAGTATTTTTTTAATTTTTTTTTTACATTTTTGGATTTGCCTAAAGCATAGCCTTTAGGTTTTATATGGCAAAACTGTATTTAAAAACAATCAGAGTCCATTTGAATGGTACAGTTCACATTGTTTTCTGGGGTTTAGAAAATTTTAAGTTTATCTGTTTTTTGGTACAGTATAAATACAAACATGTGAACATTATGAATTTTATATTTCCAGGAGAAATGTGGATATGATTTCGCTATTGGGGAACATCAGTTGCAGTTATGCACAACACATTGTTTACCTGAGATTAGGGGTTTATAAAATAAACATACATTCACTACACTTGTATAGCTACACGGCACCTACTATAGCAGTTGTTAATTTTAATTAAGACAGTCTGAGAAAACCAGACCCTCAACATAAAAAGCAGATCTGCAATATGTACTGCATCCAAAAGCACATATAACCTGACAAGGAGAGATATGTTTCTATCAAGCAACATTTAACGCAGTATTTGGAAAAACTATAATTACTATTTAATTCAAAGCTTTGTTGTCCTAGTTTGTCAACACTATGGATGTGACAAAAAATTATATTCATACATTTAAGATATAAACAAGAAATAATGTGAAATGTTTCATTTTGAGGGTTCTATCTTTTTCAATCATTTAAACTGGGATACAGTGGTCCCATTTCTGAAAAACCAGTTTGGAGCCCAAATTTACTAGGCTTCCTGTCTGTTTGTGTCATGTGACCTGCTTGCCCAATCAGTCGGCAATCTATTGACAGAAACCTGCAGAAACTCCAGTTTGAACAAAATACTTGTTGCAGGGAAGAAATGGAAGAATTGTAGAGACTGCAGCGTCTGGGACATCATTGGTGGGTAAGTAAAGTGCTACAGTGTGGTAATTTTATTGCACTATGAAAGAAATTACATTGATTTAATTAGTTTTAATTCAGAATTAGACTGGGACTCATACTGGCTAATCACTAGGATTGTTATTTTCTTGAAAAACCTATGAGAACATCCCTAATTTCCTGGTTTCTATACCACACAGAAATGAAACAAATGTAATTGTAACTTTAAATTGCACTGACTGTAATATATAGGTTTGTATTTTTTGTAGCATATATTATTTTAAAGGTCATCAATTGTTAAACATGATGATACATTGTATGATCTGAATTTTTAAAGAAATTAAAATTCACTCAGCCTCACTGAGATGAATGAGTTTTTGGAAAAGGTTTAAATAATTCAAAACCACTTGGAAGAAATAATGCAGGGTGTATTTTCTTGTTCTGTTCCACTGAGTCAATGTTGTTCTACTCATCACTTGTGTTATTCTTTGCCTTCTTTTTCATTTACATTTTTGTAAAACCAGACGCTCATCCTCAGAAAATCCTTTTTGCTCAGAGAGAAGCTCTCCATCCATAAAGACAAATCAAAAAATTTAGTTACTGGTCCCAAATTACTAAAAGCAATTTGAGTAGAAAATCAAGACTGAAAGTACATCATCATTTCTAAATGCATGAGCTGCTGAAGAACAGCAGAATCCCTATCAGCACTGACCTCACACTTCCAAAACCACAGCTCATGAGTCGGAGCTGCTGTGGGGTGTTTTTGGAGAGTCAGCCCATAGAGTCACTGCCTGCTTTAAGGCCAGAGGACGGAACGTCTCCCTCTCTGGCCAGTGAGGCCAAAGTAGGTCAGCTGTCCAAACCTCGCCTGGGAGGATAGCCATCATCAAATACTAATCAGTGCTCGTCCAAGGGTGCGCTCCATTTCTGTGCCTGCAGGGTCTTGGAGGAGCCCCAACAATTCCCCTAGCCCTGCTTTGCTTCGTAACAGTTACAGCCAAAAGCAGAAGGACAAAGTTTACTGTCAAAGCTACTGAAATCTGGAGCTCGATCAAAGTATAATACGCACCATAGACGCTGAGATATCAGCTTGCCAACCCTGCAAACACACAGACACAAACAACACACACTGGGTTAGCTGCCAGGCCTGATGGACTTTATTTAGACCAGGCTTTTTGACATCTGATTGAATACTACTTAATCCCACTTAAGATTGACCCCAAAATCCTCTTGACAATGAAATAAAACCTGCTACATCTGTTTTTTCTTCTTCTTTTACAACCTGTACATTTTTTTGTTAAAGGTCTGCTGTGATAGGGTCTTCAGAGGACACTCAAACCCAGTCTTCCTGTTTGATAGAGCTGCTACAGTTTGCCCTTTATTTTTGTTACAGCTGTCAGCTCTGTGGTGACAATGAAATATTTATTCTCCTTTTGCAACTGAAACACCATTTCTGCAGATCTTTCCATCTAAACTAACCCAAACACAAATGACCTGGTTGAATTTGGAAGACTGTTCCTATCCTGACAGAAGACAAAGAAACTGTCTTTCTCTGTTTTAACAGTTTGTCTCACTCTTTCACACATGTCAAGATGTCCCACAAGGCCCTGTAATAGGACCTACTTTCCTTACAATTTGCATTAATAATAGAGGCTGAATGCTAATGCGTATTCTCTGTCTTTGGATGCTGATAGTACAGCATTTAAATTTGGTCTTTGCTTTACCTCAAACTGGAGCAAACTGCAGGAAAATCCAAATCCAAGTGTAAATTGTTTTCAAAGGTAAAAAAAAAAGTAATAACTGAGCCTATTCTTGCTATTGAATGTAGACAATGTTCTCCTGCTAAAATATTTTCTTAGAGTGTATTTTTGATGGCAATAAATCTTGTCTTGTCCTTAATGCTAAGGCACAGCTTGTTGCAGTCACGTTGACAAAGCTGATCTTATTTACATGTCTCTGTTCACCTATATTTGATATTTGAACTGTTTGGAAAGGATGAACTTTTATTACAGTACAGAACAGAAGAACCTGATTTTGTTTTGCACGCCGTCCTACATTTGTCCATTACCTTCATTGGTAATTTTAGTTATTTTTTTGTTTGTTTTGTTTTTTAAGGCTGAGTTTCATTCATTACTGATATAAAGCAAGTTCCAAGTCTCTGCACTGAGTGTTTTTTGTCCTTCTTGAAAAGACAGAAATCAATCCTAAGCTGTTCGGATACAGTGACATTCATAAAAGTGGTATCTTAGTGCCTCAAAGAGTAAACACCAATATCACAGTCCTTTTAAATGAGGTTTAGCTTTTAATTTGACTTTAGATGAAATGTGTAAGTTGTGTCACTCTGCCACAACAGAGTCTCATCTCAGAATGTATTATAGCAACTCCTGTGATTGTCAGGCGGCGACTCGTCCTGCTCGTTATCAAATTAGACTGAAGGCCTCCTTCAGGGGAAAATAAATTGAAATTTTTTTCTTTCCTTTAAGTAAATCAGTGATCACTGCAAAACCCCGGAAGACTCGGCAATAATCAAATTACTCTAAGCTGATGTGAAGTAGGGCTGATAATCGGCAAAGAAAGGGCGGAGGGAGGGAGTTGGCTTGAGGGCCTCCCAGAAACCACTCACAGACATTCCCAATGAAGCAAACATATCAAGAAAAATTATTACTTTTCTGCATTGATTAATGAAAATCTGTATTACCTCAGTTTCTTATATTCTCTGATGAAATCTTGGAACATGTTTCCAGGACTATTTGTGTTATAATGCATACTTTTTTCATCACATCAGTATACAATAGCTAAACGTGGGCAAAGTAGGTCAGTGCAGAGAATCAATAATTGATTGTATTTATATACTGACTTATGTTCATATTTAATACATTTTAATCAGATAAAAATTTCAGAAATACAACTTATTTCTTTTAGAAATAGTAATACTAAGAATCACGAATGTTCTTCCGACATACTTTTTGAAAACTTCCGGAAACTAAGAAACACTTGAGGATATACAGTATATACTGTATATATATATTTTTTCTGCCAAAGTTGGAAACCACTTTAAAGGAAAATATATGTCACAAGAACACTGCAGACATTGCTTGGTGTGTAGTATCCAGCATTATCAAAATAAAATAAAATACACTAAAGTTATATTTTAATAAACACTTTTAAATTGATTGGTTGTTTATGCAGCTAAAACAAAACTAAAAGACAAAACTACATCATAGAGCTTTAACTCATGAAGATGCCTGAAGTCCACTTCTGACTAAAATTAACAATTTAACAAAATCTGCTTTGCTCATTTCTATTTAGCTTCTTTTTCCCTATCTGTGTCTTGAAGCCAAGTTGGTTGGCCTCGAGACACTAGCTTTGGGGAGTTTTTGGTGGCATACTTCGAAATGTTGAAGCTTCTAACAGATGGCAACGTCAGTTTTTATTTGTTGAGTAAAGGTTACAAAAGCTTCAACAGAAATAGACTAGACCATCTGTTCAGTGTCTCAACAGCAAATAGTACAGAAAATAAAGGACCTTATTGACATCTTTTTTTTTTCCACCAAAACTGTTTCCCCTGACAACACCAATTCACACTGAAGTCCACAGATTAACATGATAAGATCAGAAATAGATGCACTTTAATAAATAATTAAGTGTAAAAATGTAACTATTTTGAAGACATCTAATGGTTTCCTATAGTGAATGCATGGTTTTGATTGACTCCTAAAGTTTTAGAGGAATATTGTACATTTGTTTAACTTTCTTAACAGTCTCAGAGAGAGACAGTAAGTGACAACTTATATACAGAGGTGTCACATCACAAATTAAAATGTTTGGGGTGTCAACCAGTCAGGTTGACTGTTTAACACTGTTTTGTTGCTGAATTTCTGGGCTACATGAGTTTACAGCAAAGGAACTGAAAACCTGGTTTGGATTTACTTTAGCCATAGCCAACGCTCAAATTCACCAAAACAAAAGTAAAGACTGAAGTGTTCATGGTAGATAGAACACAAACAGATGGTTCAACTAGTGACGAGCCTGGCAGCTATTTTACCTTCAGAAAATATTAGGAAAATGATTAAACATTCATTATAATTTTTGTCAAAATAACATAATCTGTAACTTAAGTTTAGACATTTCTTAGCTTTTTATGCACAATATTGCTACAATTCTTGTGCAGAACTTCAGCTTGAAAGGAAACAAGAAAACAAAAAAAACAACTGGGAAGCCCAGTCCCTTGGACAAGAAGCAACCCAAATTAATGACTGTACACAATGTGTCACCATTAGCATGACATAAGACTTATGATAACTGCAAGCTTTTCCTTCTGAGCTGTTCGAAGCAATCAACAAGAGAAGAAAATATCTTTAACAGTCTTTCTTGTACTTCCTTCAGAAGTCCAGTCTACCCTTCCCTTTTTGTTTTTTTGGGGTAAAACTGGCTTCTCTGATGCACCAAAACTCTTTACCCCACTGTGTGTGCAGACATATTCACATCTACCTGTTGCACATCTTGGCAAAACTGCACACTGGCCACACTGGTGGCAAGATGGATCTAGTACTTGCTGTATACTTAAATGCCTTGAAACATTCTACCATGTCACTTGAGCTTCTTGAAGACAAAAAAAAGCAAACAAACAAAAAATAAACTACTGTACTGACATTAGGTAAAACTCTAAACAGTTTGTGTCCAGGATGTGTGGACTCGGCAGAGATTTTAACTTCCCTTTTCTTTATACTAGACCTGTACCAATGCTGGATGGAGGAAAGGTCAGTCCTGATCCTCTTTATAGACCTTCTTGTTTATTCTAGTCTGATCCTGTCGTGTTTGTTGGACAAGCCAAACCACACTTTGATGGACGGACACCAGACAGACTAAATTATCGCAACGTTAGAGATAATCAGCAGCTCATCAAGTCAAGTTGTACTTCTTGAATTGCTGCATAAAGTAGGAGAAACGAGTACAGTCGTTTAATAGTACAGTGTCTGTGTATGAGGTCCATGTCAGGTTCTGAGACAAGATGGTTAATGTAAACTGTTGTAGCATTTGCAACTCTTGACAATCTTGAGTTACAGTCAATCATTATGAACTACAAAATGAAGTTGCATCAATTCTAGCAACCTTGGTTGTCGGTCTAACTTTAAGCAACATAGCACTATAATAATATCAACTAAATATGAGTATTTTTTTGGAGTCTATCTTTTTTGCTCATCTACATTCCAGCTAAGTGCTTGAGAAGTTTCAGGACCATTTTTAGCTTGTTAAGCTACTCAACTCTGACTTGTGCATCATCCAGGCATTAAAAAGGCCCCTAAACTCAGTGAATGAAGCATTCTGCCAACATAGAACAGCCAACTTAGGAAAGGGCCAGCTTTAAATTGGATCTTTAGGCTCTTTGTCACCAGCAGCCTGTCACAAAGACACAATTAGCTTGAAATGCATTTACAAAACATGCCAACCATAACACATTTTTTATATTTTTTTCACTGACAAGGTGATTCCTGCAGAGCTATTAGCTAAAAACTTGGCATATAGTAGATGATCAAATGAAAGATGATGCATCTCTTAGGTCCTGTGTCAGGTGTTTGATTGATTTTTCTTTTCTTTCTCAAAGACATGACTTTTAGATGCTGTTCATCTGCTGGATATGGCCAGCTTGTCCTCCATTTGTCCTGATTTCCATTTATTAAGGATATAGCACATCTTGCCAAGATGTGCCCAGTTTTCAGTTAATAGCGCTTTGCCAGTCACTGCGATGGTTTTAATGTTACTTTCTTATTACCTGGCTTACATATAAAATTTGTAATTGGTTCTTTGCATATGTAGACTTCTCAGAAAGGCTCCAGCTAACATGAATACAGTTGGCATGAAATGATAGCTGCAACTATATTAGTTTCTGTTTTTGTTTGTGTCTGAACATTACTTTGCTGATTTTACCCTAAAAACTAACCATTGTGTATTTTCATGCTATTTTCCTGCTGTGTTTGCTTGCTACATTATAGCAGCACAATAACAGACTTGCTGTTGGAAGTGGAACAAATTGCTGTTTTAATGGGATTATTTTCAACAATTTCTTTCAACTTCTTTCCTCACTGTGTGACTGGATTGTCATTCAGATTGGTCCAGCCAACAAACTCACTTTTGCCAACAAATCTATGTGTATATATATATATATATATTTACTTGTTTTTTTAGCAGCTAATATGAGTGTCAGCACATTTTCCAGCAAAATAGGTTGCTCCAGGTCATCTCCAAATATTTTAGAGAGAGACAATGAAAATGAAATCCATTAAAAAGAAAATTATTTTTATTGCACTGCTAGCACACTGCCATGCTTTCCTAAGGCTTCCTAATCTCCTAATGAGATTAGAAAAAATAAAATGTGTTTGTACATGTGGTAGCTGCAGTTAATTACATGTCTTGTCACATAGTTTAGTCCCCAAATTCCCCCGAAAATGTTTCTGACTAGAGCTTTAAACTGTAGCTTAATAGATTTTAGAGTTTAGTTCATGTTGAACATGAAAGACCGGATTAACCTCTGAGGACCTGCTTGCTCTTTTGCATGTTTCCTATTTTCCCCTGCGTCCTTTTTTCAGTTCCCTGCTCCTGTTTTCCCATGATTAGCCAATATTGTAATTTTCGCCGCTTTTCTCTTTTTGTTTCAAAAAGTGCCTTTTTTTCTTTCACCACAAGTATTGTAGACTCATGATCTTGTCCCTCCTTCACCGCCATTTCTTTTTTGGACCACTTGGACACCAATCTCACAAGGTCAAACTGTTTTTGTCCCATTGCATGTTATCAAGAATATTACATTGTGATTTCACTGGTATGCTTTTATTAGTTTGGGGCAGCTTCTGAACCTGGTCAACTTGGCCTCATTGACTGGAACCAGGAATTGCATTCTCTTCCAAAAAATATTTAGGACAATGTCTAGCCATTAGTTTAGACTTTAAGCCCAAGCACACTCAGAGCACTTTACAGCGATAAAGTACACCAGAAAGTTCAGGACTGGATGTCCTAGAGAGCAAAATTAAATGAGCAGTTGAGGCTCAATAACTTCCCAGTGTAGCATAACTACAGGTATTTAGCAAGATAGATTGGGGAAAAATTCCTCCACAGCAGTGTGAAAAACTCACTGGCAGTAGTTGCAAACATTTAGACAGTTGTTGCCACCAAAAGTGACATATCCATTTATAAAATGGAGGTGCATAGAACACCTGTAGAGGGCATAGGACTTAGCTGTACTCATCCCATTAAGTTGGTACATAGAAAAATAACTGCCTTTATTAATTCCCAATATCTTACAAACTGCTGAGCCCATACCAGCGCTATCATTTTCCAATTCACATAAAGACTGAGAGCAATTTTACAAACATAGTTTTATGAGTCCACATCCTTGGATAATAACATGAACATTCAGGGGGTCCATTGCAGCCCGCACCAGCAACTTCATGCTGAGAAATGCAGCGGCAGCACCTTGTGAGGATGAGAGAAGAGCTATTGAAATAATGTCATAAATGGATATGCAGTGGAAAAACAAATCATACAGAATGGGTTCTGTTTTTTGTGGTGGAGGCCAAATTGTGCCAGGACTTGATCATTTAATTGATCGTGGTGTAACTGGCCAATATATATATATATATATATATATATATATATATATATATATATATATATATATATATATATATATTTTTTTTTTTTTTTTTTTTTGAGTTCTAGTTCATCACAAAAGTGCCAAACAAGTTAGAGGTCAAGCTTCACAATTCTTAAGTTGCGTGATCTTAAACTTCTAAAAGGTTTAAAAGAATATGGAAAGATTGCTTTATCCAGGGATCATATCAAATGAGAATCAAAACACACTTTTCCAACTTCCTGGTAGTAAATTATCTGCATTCATTCTTTTCAGTCACTTCAGTAACATTAAAGTAATGTTTTTGTGCCTCCTTAAACGTCTATTGCAGTATTCTTCCTTTCCCTTCGCAGTCTTTGTCTAAATGTCAACTGTTCCACCTCTACACATGTTCAAATCATTTCCTCTATCCAACCTATCCATCCGAAAAAGAATAGACTGATTTCAAATATGAATATCAAGAAGAAATTGACTGCATCTCCATCTTCATGCAGTGGATATTCTAACTTGATGGGGTTTATAATGAGCTGTTCATTAGTGGTTTGCTTATGATCAAACCTTCCACCATCTGAAAGGCTTTCATAATCTCTTTAAACTTTAATTTCTCTAAACTTGATTTTGAAATATATATAAATATATTTTTTATCTAACTGCTGCCTCCTGAGTTTTATTATTCCTTCATCACTCTTTGGGGGAGGACGTGGGCGGATTGGTGGAGCTGGTAATCATAAACCATGTCAGGATAAATACGCGAGTGCATTCACTTTGCAAATGAGGCGACTCTCTCCGCCTAACTCTCGCTGTGCTAATGTTTGCTCGGCCCCGGCTGATTGATGACACGCTGATCTGCAGCCTCTCATCAGTCTGAATATGAGGAGCTTCACATTCTGACCACACCAAGGAAAGTAAATAAAGCAGAGCCGAGCTGTCATTTCTGCTGCGATAACATCGTTCAATATGCCGGGGAGGGAGTTGAAGGGGAGCTGCAGGAAGGAGGGCTACATTTCAGCTCATTTCAGCAGGAGAAATTGCACTTCCTAAATAAAAACTGCCAACTTGAGTGGCTACTTAAGCTTTGCTAAAGTTGATTCTATCAAGAGGAAGTAGCCACAAAGTTTGCCGGACCTTCTGTCAAAGATAAAACCCATTTGTTCAACTCTCAAAAACAACAGGAGTAGTGCCTCCTGTGTTTTCGTACACATATGACTGTCGGCTAAAGTACCTAATACTTATTTTTATTTTCATCGTGCCACCTGTTGGTGGATTTGGTACACTAGGCAGGAAGTGAAGATTTTGTTCTCAAGGATAATGAAGTTGGATGCTGGAATAATGCCCATGTAGAAGGATATGAGCACAACTGACCAGTGGTCATCAACCATATTTTTCCGATGTACCGCCTGTGTAAAATATTTTCAGCCAAGTATCTTCAGAGTTGGGTAGAGTACCCAAAAGTTTTATATGAGAAGAGAGTACATAAATTTCACTAGCAATATCTACTGTGTACTGCATATTCGCTTGATCTCCACTTGCCACAGCAGCTATCTCCAGTGGGCTAGACCAGTGTTTCCCAACCCTGGTCCTCAAGGCACACTGCCCTGCATGTTTTAGGTATTTCCTTGCTTCAGTCCAGCTGATTTCAATTGATGACTGATTTACAGGCGTTTGTTGAACTGCAATCAGTTGCATCAGGCACATTAAAGCAGGGAAACCTCTAAAACATGTAGGACAGTGAGCCTTGAGGACCAGGGTTGGGAAACACTGGGCTACACAACTCAGTCAAAGCAGCAAGGTGTTTCTGCTTGAAAATCTTCAGTATCTATCAAAGTGGTGCAAAGAAGCAAATGTGGTAAAAGTACAAACTTTTGGTTGATAAGTTCAAATGACAAAAATTATGAGTTATTAGTTTTGATCCATTGCATAATGATGGAAATAGAAAACATTTTCGGAATTTGATTTATAGATCACAAATTAGAGTCTAATGAACCAAGATTGACTGATCTCTGACAAGTTAAATGATGCATCTGTCTTTCATGTAAATTCATTGAAATGTTGCCATTTTTGTGTTGTTTAATGTTTTGAGATTAAACTCTACAAATTATAGAGTTGCTCATCTTTATTTGTACAGTAATTTCATATTTATGTGTAAATGCAAAAAAGGGTTTGGATATTCCTTTAGTTCAAGATTGGATGATACAGGGCATAACTTTACAGCAGCTGTTTATATCACAAGCTGTATTGTCCTATATATGGGGATTTGTAAAAACTCCAGCACTTCGTGACGGAAGAAGCAATTGTACCACTAAGGTGACCCCTTTTCTGGAGCAGGTGTATCCCATCAGGTAGATGCAGTCTGAGGATGACAGCTCACTCACCATGGATGTTACAGCCACCAGCCTTGCATGTGAACAGTTTGCATTGCTCTTTGTTTTTCAGCTTCTCAGCTTTTTCAGCTGGCCTCAGCCTGCAGGTGTAGCGTTTGCATGCTCTGGTTTTATGGTGCCATCAGCATTACATGAGGTGTATTTGTGAACCATGAGATTTTTCAGCCTTGAGTCGCCATTTCACCTCCTGCCTGAACTCCTGGTAACAAATTATTAATGTGGTGTCACGTCAAGGAGCTGCTGCATCCAGCCTGAGGGAACAGCCACAGTGCGTGTGGAGAGTGTGTGAGCACATCATGTACATTATGCAAGTCAAGGTATTGTGTGAGACTGTGTGTTATGCAAGTATGTGAGAGTGTGTGTGCATGAGATGTAATTCCCACTTCAAATCAAAGTCCCTGACAGCTGCCTTAATGCCTGCTGCCTCTCAAGTGATGAAGGGCCTGGTGCTCGTCGCCGCGGATACCTCCATCATCCTCTTCCTCCCCCTCCCTGTTGACGGCGAATCAATCACTGCGTCCGTGTGTCACTCTGTATCCCTGACACTGGCATGTATAATTAAAGTTTATTCCCCTGAACCTCCCTGCTCAATTCCTTCCTGCAGCTTCCCTAACGGCATGCCACCACCGACACAGAGGATGATAAATATAAAATGGGCATTCGTATCTTAGAATTCATATTTGAAGCAGACAAATTCTTGGTCAATAACTCTCTAACAACAGATCCCTTAGGAAATATGTTTAATCAAATGATTTCTACATCAAAGAACAACAATGGAAAATCTTTTTTTGTATGTTTTTTTTTTTTTATTCTGTGATTTTAACATTTCATAACCTGTGTTTCAAATACACATTTTAAAATGTTCTAAAATATTTTTATCTAAAAAATAAAAAATGTTAATTAAAAATAAATTATTTTTTTTAATAAATGAATGGAGCAAAAAGTTATTTTATTTTTATATTTTCAGCTAAAAGTGTCCTTGTAATGTTGCAATTAGCACCCTGTGACACAAAAAAGTGTAATCACATAAAATAAAAAAATAAAAATATATATATAATATACAGGTCTAAATGAGACTGTAATTCACTTTCTGAGAATTACACTGTGTGTAATTCACATAGACCCATAACTCAGCTAAGGGTTTGTGGAGCAGGGTGTCCCTGCATTGATCCTAAAGGTTTCACATTTTCCCATTCAATCTCAAATGTTTTTCTTTTAATTATTATTATTTATTTTTAAAAACTTGTTTTATTTTTAAATGTAGCCTTTACTTAACTAATATCAGTAAATAAGTAAGCTCTGGGTTCTTTTTTTTAGTGTACTCTTGCACTATTTAATTTAATCTCTCTCTAATACTTTTGGATCAATCAGTATTACACACTAAGGTGAACGTTAATACAGTGAATTGCACCATATACCATGTAAAACAGAAAATACTAACTGTCTTTTAATTTGGAAAAATAATGAAATAATTAAATGGTAGGTTTTGCTTTTCAGGAAGAAAACAAAAAAAATTGCTCTTTACCAACTGTACAATAAATTCACATATATAGTATTAACCATAAGTTATATAAACCACTGACTATTGTCAAAAAACTAAACCTAAAGCCAGTAAAAAATATACCCTTCCCTACCTTGCAGGCCTGTATAGTAGCAATGGGAATTTCGGCTCTTTTCAGAGAGCCAGCTCTTGTGGCTCGGCTCCCAAAGAAGAGCAGGTTGTTTTTGCAGCCCCATTTATTAGCACAATTTGGCAAACAGGAAGTTTTACATATTAAATCATTTTGCATTCCAGGTTCCCCATATGAGAAGCCTATACTTCCTTCATTTATGTATTTGTTCTGTTACAAAAGCAGACACTCTTACTTTTGTATGATTTTTCTCATCAAACTTCTAATTTTTAATAAAACAAAATAAACAAAGCATTGCAAACAAATCAAACAGACCCATAACAATAATAATTCATAATTAATAAATATATAATCTTTAGCCAGATGTTGCTTCTCTTACCAGTGTAAGTTATATTTATGGTTTTTGCAAAGGACTGTCCTGCTGACCACTATCTGTCTCCCTCTATGTTTTCACATAAAGATATGATCCCATATTGACCCGTTATTGGCCACAGGTCTGCCATGCTAATCTAAAAGTTCAACCATGAGCAGAGCAGACTCCATTCAGTGGAACTACTGAGAGTAAGAGCTGAGCAGCCAAAGAGAAAATGGATGAGGAGATGTCTCTCGCTCTCTGTACCTCTGTTTGTAGCCCCGCCCTTATAATGAAGAACGGCTCTCGATGAGGAACCGGCTCCTGTTCACCTCAAAGAGCGGTTCTTAGAGTCGTTCACTTCAAAGAGCTGCTCCAAGACGTCCAACAGACTCAACAGTCCAGAGTCTCTTTACTCAAAGAGCAGAAAAGTTAATTAAAACTCAGTACCTTGGGTGACTGTGAGTTCCAACAGGTTAATCCAGATTAATCCGTCCTCTGGTCCAGAAGAACCTCTCAGCGCTCAAAACAAATAAAACAGCAGTTCAGGAATGGCGAAGTTGTGTGATCTCCATAAACTGTCCACTTGCTCGTTTCCCCCATAACCAGAGGTACTCTGAGCGACACGGGCACTCAGAGTGTCTATCTGGAGTCGGTCTGTCTTATCAAGTCCGGTAATTGTCTCTTGCAGCTTCTTAAGTTCCACTATGACAGTGAAACGGCAGCTTACATTAGTCCTTACTAGCAAACAGATGGGTTAGCCTTGCAGCGAGGCCTTCACCGCAACTCTCGAGAAATACAGCGGCAGAAAATAAATACACAGTACAACAGTTTCACGCCGAAACGCTACTGTATCTTGCTAACTTACGCATAAATGAATACTATGACTTCTCCTTACGACAACTCTGAGACTACTTGATTAAAACCAGCTAGCTGCTCCTCCTGCTGCTATATCCTCTCACGCCGAGCCAATCCCTCCCTTGCGCTGTTTGTTTACTCCCACTTACTTTGTGCGACCTTCACAGACCATTCTCCTGTAGGAAAATACAGTTCTCACTGATTACTTTTGGTACTTCTAACAAATGGAAGATAACTTATTTTAAACAACGTATACAGATTTTTACTAACTTTATTTAAACATTGGAATTTTAATTTAGATAAAAGAATAGAATAAATGAATTTATCCTTTTGCTATTTATTATCTTAGACTTCTTGTATGATTTTATTTATTTATTTTTATCTGGGTTACAAATAGTTAGTGTGAAATATTGTTGAATAATATTATTTATTATGAAAACAAGTACTGTAAGTACCGTAACTTGAATGCAAGCCTGTACTGTTGCAGTGTTTTGTATTATATAATTTCAACCAGGCAAAAAGAAGCTAGATCTCTTGGTGTCAGTAGGCTAGAAATTAAACTGAGCACCTGTGTGAAACCATCAGCATCAGGGGCCAGTACCAAGCAACAGGTAAAAGAGAACCAGCATGGGGGAGGACAAGATGCTGAAGGAGCAAAAACAACATAAAAGAAAAGTTATGCAGAAGGTAACCACTCAATGAAGCTGAGTGAGGAACCCTATTATAAAGGTGAACAGGAGACATGTGGAATTATCAAGACTGAAAGAACCTCAGGTTAAAGCTTCAATTTCCACAAATAAAATGGGTTCCATAAACAAAATGTAGACTGATCTATACAATTTGTTAAACTCATCAACACAAAAAAAATTGTTTTCTGATTTGTTTATTCAGAGGTACAAACATTGTTTGGGATATGGCTGCATCACCAGGATGCAAAGATGCAGCTGAAGCATCCTTTGTGTTTCTGAGTATTGCCTGGACTCATGCATATATATATACAGTATATATATATATATATATATACTAAGTAATCTTTACATTTTACACCTGTAGTCTGGGATTTTTGGGGTATTCTGATTTATTTTTAATAGGCCATAAAAACAGTAGGTGAATCAGTGAAAGACTGTTACAATCACTAAGCATATTGATCCTGATTTTCTTTCAATTTCTCACAAAATTGTCTTAAAATTACTTTAACAGATCATTTAGCACCTTCCACAATTTCCAAATTAAAAGAATTAAAGTGTTAACAATGAGACACGGAATTTGGCACAAAAATGTCAAAAGTCTGGATATTTCTTCAGAAAGGTATGCTTCAGAGTTTGTACTTATGTGGTTGTGCTTTATGTTTTAGAGACAGAGCTGAGGTACAGAACTGAGTTTCAATTTCCTCACAAATACACGCACCCACATCCACACACACCAACTGAGATGAAAGAACAAACAGTGATTTCCTCATTAGGATTGTTTTTTAATGCATGACGAGATAATTTATTCATGAAAATTAACAAATGATTCATTCCAGCAGAAACTTTCAGGAGCAGTTGCGTTCAGATATATTTTACTGTTGTTTTCATTGTAGTCTCAGTGCTGCGACACTTTATTTTCATAGCATTATGTATGCACAGCTGATTAAAAGAGTTTTGATCACCTCTGCAGATTACGTTTTTAGCAGGTAGTGCCGCTAATTAGTGAGCACGGCTGATGTTACTCACAAGTCAGGAGCTTCAATAACACTTCTTTTTTCTTTCCACATCAACATTGTTTTTAAATTCATATTTGGGGTTCTCTCTGGGCTTTTATTTCTTCAGATTTTATTCTAACATTTCCTTACTTTTGTTTTCCAACAAACTTTTTAAACTTGATGGAAAATGTTTCCTAAAAGAGAATTTTCGCATCATTAGTATAATTATCGCATTGAATAGCTTTGGAAATAAGTGGAAAAACTCCACTTTGTAGTAAGTTACTTCCATTCAAAAACTCTGACCTTTATTATTTGCAGGCTCAGCTTTCCTGGAAAAATTAAAAATAATTAGTCTAGAGGTGTACAAAACAGTAAACAAAAATGATAAGACCATGAGAGAAAAAGTCTACCCCCATTGTACATTAGCTTATAGAACAATCTTGGGCAGCAATAACTCTCAGTGGTTGTTTGTATGACTTCATCCGTCTCTCACATTGAATTAGAATTTTGCCTACCAACATCATGCACAGTGAAAATGAGATCACTGGTCTTTGAATGGGCCATTGCTATTGATTCTTTTCATCCATTGTTTTGTAGGTTTGGTGTTGCCTGTGGGATCATCATTCTGGAATTATCATTCTGGCTTAGTCAAAGTATGGTGCAGTGTATTATGGTCAAACATCGGTTCTTTGGTCTTATCTGCAAAAAGAAAGCACCGGTTCATAAATCTTTTCATTTGTTCAGTTACAACTTTGCAAACCTTTGTCTTTTTGTATGATGCTCAGCAACAATCTGTGTAAGGATAACAATGTTATCCTTATTGCTATTATCACATTCTCCCTGAGCTAAATGATAGATGGATTCAAGTATTAAGAAACCGTTTAAACAAAGTTGTGCCGAATAGCAAAAAATATTCTGTTGAATTTACAATTCATATAAAACACTGTTATTCTTACACAGAGTCTTTCTGGTGTTAAAATACACCTGAATGCTTTATAGCAGCAAACAGACCATTTATTCATGTGACCAGAGAATGGTTCAGTTTTAATTTGTGCTGATGTTTTCCTCCAATTTCTATTTTCAGTGATGATATACAAAAGTATCTGTTTGATTTAAAAGATGGTCCTGTACCTTTACTTCTGCAGCACAGCCAAAAACATTTTTACGTGTTTTATGCATCCCTGCTTCTCTCAAATGGGATGCCAAGCACCTAAAACGATTTAAGAAAAAGATGTGAAACCACAAAATGTTACATGAATAAAAGTGTTAGTTTGCAGAACCGTGAAGCTTCAGAGAGCGCAGCGTCAGGTGAGGAAGCCTTTGATGGATGCCTATGACACAGAGGGTGAGCTGCTTTAATCCCACCTTTTGTTCAGCATAAATAGAAGACAGAATCAGAGGTGATGAGTTGGAAGCTTCAGTTGAGAGGAAACTTCAAAAGGTTGAGGATACGGACCCCTTCCAATCTGCCTGGAGCACTGATAAACCCCCACAAAGCATTTTAAATGCCAGTTAGGACCATGAGCATTAGGGAAACTACAAATAAAATATTCAGTTAGCAGTTGATATTTTTCTCCAATGGACTCATTTAGAGAAGGAGATATTTCTCAATCCAGTGAAGTTGCACAATAAGAAGAGTACAAATCAGCTTTGCAAAGTACTTAATGCCGTTTAATTGCATATGTTGTTGTTTCACACTCAACATAATAATAATAGGGATACAATTAAATGTTATTGTTCATGTGTTATGTAGGACATATAAGGAAAGTAAATTGATTGCTCAGGGGAGATAAATGATTTGACAAATACTGTTCCGGTTCAGTTGTACCTTTTTTAATTAGATTCAGTCACAGACTGATAAAAACAAGCGCCTAGTTCTATGTTTTACTTCAAACAGAGGTTCTGGACCCTCAGCTTTTGAGAAACGATTGCTTGGATGACGCATGGACTTTGTTGAAATTTTAAGCGATTGGATCCGATTTACCCAATCACTACTGTTTGTATATGACATCTGTAATGCAGAAGCTCAAAGAAGCTTACTAGGAATGGCGCTATGCTTCCCCCACCCCTTCTTGGGCTGAACCCAACACACGGGATGCAGACAGCAGTGAGTGACAGCAACAAAAGTTGAAAAGTTTTCAACTTTCTTGTGTTGCGATGCTAGCCTGTGCATGCATATCTTTGTGTGCAAGTTTGCAATATCACATGCACAAATTTCACTGATCGATTGGCTGGAGGAGGGTAAGCAACAGTCGCTTCATCACACTAGTTCCATAGGAAGTGAAGGGGGAAGGAGGAACATCGCCTCCCATGTGTTGAGCCTTACGGACTTTTCACTTCTTTTGCTTAAGGGGATGTTACATATTTTCTGGGCACATAGTGGAATTTTATAGCACAATAAAGTAATTATGCTACCTTCAGTTGTTATAAGAATGCTGTATACACATCAAACATAACATGAACACGCCTCTGGGAGGCTAAAGCTCGGCTGTAGACTGCAGTTTCAAGGAGAAGCTGCAGTCTACAGAGCAAGCATTTAGGCAACCCCGGATGGCTGCTGCAGGAGATTAATAGATTTCTAACAAAAAATGCATGAAAGAATCAAACAAAACCGTCCAGGTATGTTTTTGATGAAAGAATTACGTACATGATACAAAGCTCAAGAAAGATGAGTTTATATAACAACCCCCCTTTAAAGCAAGCCACAAATTTTAAAATCTAAAACATGGTAAGCCATTCAAACATTAAACTGATTCCATTTCCAATTAGCTGAGTTTAACTTTATAGGATCATTGTACCTTCAAAACATATTAGCATGAAATATTTTTGTCATATTTCATGGAAAAGACCCCTTAAGAGGCCATAATTCTGCCTTGTTTTTTGTCTTCCAGCTTTCGCACACACATACACACACAGATTGTGGGGCGTATTGCCCCGGTCATGATTTTTGCAAATGAAGCTGGGCTGCAAATCATGGCGCTTGGGCCTGAATCAGCAGCTCTTTCATAAATGCTGATTTCCAGACGCTGCATGTTCTGCAGATCCGACTGTGCGCTCTGCGCTCTAAGGACTGACTATGCATTTCTCTGCTGTAAGTAAAGACAGCTGCACATAAATACATAGTGGGAAATGTATTTCTGGGCTGTAAATAAATTGCTTCCATGGTCAAAGAGTGAGTGGTTGACCACAAATATTGTATTTCATACATGATATATATCACGTAAATGCATCAGCCTTTTTATTTTGTTAGGGTTTAGTGCTTTAGAGCCTCAACAACAAATGAGCACTGCCAATCTGAATGTAAATGTAAACTAAACATGGCATTTTAGAGTAATATATGAAACTTTCAAGATTACATCTTTCCCCGGGATGTTTCTCAATTTTTTGTAAAGAGAACTGAAAACCACATTTTAGGCACATTCCAAAGGCATGGCCGAGAAGGAAGTGGTACAGCTATTTGACCAGTCTCTCCTCAGTCCTGACTTGTGTCAGAGAAAATAAGTACTTAAAGTCTTTTTGGTTTAATATCCCCAAAAGTCAAATGTTTTTTTCAGCTGTTGGAGAAGAAACAGGCCCATTGCAATGTGCAACTATGTTTTTTTTTTAAAATAATGTGTTGTACCCTGATATGCCTGATTTAGAGGATGTTAAATGAATATCCATGAATTATTTAACATGTTTATCTTTGCAGAGGCTTGAGAAGGGCTGGTACCAATCTACTGCGGTCATCGGGCAAGAGGCGAGGCGGGGTATGCCCAGGACAGGCCGCAAGTCTACCATAGATTAATATAGGTGAATATCTCGACTTCATATCATTTGAAATGCAATTACTTTATGGAAAACTACTGTTCTGTTTCAACAATTCACCCAAAGTAAAAATCCACATAACAAATGTGATCTAGGCTTTTTCTTTATGTCTCTTTGTGTCTATAGTTTCAATTCACCTACCCAGGTGAGCCTCGGTAGGTGTTTTAACTTGCAGGACACAATTATCAGGGCTCGTAATTTGTAGGATTTCATTGTTCATGAAGACAAAATGAATAAAAATGTATTTTTCCCTTGACTTTTGTTCTAATAATGGGAATACAAAATTCTGCAAAATTTTGGAAACAAGCTCAAACGTTGGAATGTGAAAGAAAATTTAAAAATATATATAACAAATACGACAGTGGGCTTTGGTTGTACACTAAAGAAATTGTACAAAAAGCTAATTTACAACAAGCACAGGAAAGTAAGTTGTATTGTTGCAAGCATAGTTCTATAAACACTTATATCCCACTGCACTCTGGACACCTGAAGTACTCAAATGGTTTCACAATGGATGTTGTAGACCAAGGAAATAGATGCCTCACAGCACACATATGCTTCATTATCGTTTTTAGAAATGTTTCAATTTCCTAAAATACTCACTGCTGAATTCTTAAATATAGTAACACAAAAATATCTCAGCATTTATTTCGAAACACCCTCTGCTTGTGACAGCCATTGTGTCCTTCACAGCTAAGATTTCAAACAGGAAATATTAGGCGCATCAACCATTTTACACTAGCATCCAAAATGTCTAACTCCAGACCAAAAAGAGATGCATTAATATGAATATAAAAAAACATGTAAATGGTACATGAAAAAGGCACTAGCATACATGTACTGTATCTCTTGCTCCTACTGAATGTATGACTTAGAAGTTTTCATATAAGTGTTTATTGTCAGGCGCAAGTAACACAGTCACCCATAAATACTAAAAATAAAGAATGAAAAATATTTAGGTTTTTGAGTGCAAAAAAGGTACTTTAAACTGTGAGAGGGCCAAGGCTCTTTCAAGTCAATTCAAATAGTTAAAATGGAAAGAAAAGTAGAAACACACTCACACTGTCAATAAGTAAGAGAATTGCTCTGGTACCTTGCAACAGCAGGTTCTGCCTCTCCTGATTCCCAGTAAATACATATAAGGGTATTGTTTGCCACACACGAATAGATAACTCAATAGCTTCCTCAGAGAGTAACACAAATAGACTTACTTCACAGGATTTTTTTTTCCTCATGTCTGTGTAAGTTCCTACTGATTAAAGTGATGGTGCTTGTTGATTGGTTGTCTCACCTCGCAGGCTGAAGTGTCTGCTGAGGCTGGTGTGTTGTCTCCCTGCAGAACTGCAGCCGAGTAGGAGGAGGCAAAGGGGGAGAAGGAGGAGCGACACAAGTTTCTCTTCTGGGAAGCTCTTGTCTGTTAATTAGCAGTGAGCAGATGGAAGACAGTCCACATCTCGCCAGGGATCAATCCTACCCAAGAATCAGTAACAACTGCAGCGGCAACCTCGGTTTATTTATTTCTTAGCTCAGCAGCATCAGGGCAGTGTCACCTCCCTAGGAAGGGATACAGGAGGAGGAGGAGGAGAACCCGGGAGACTGCAAGACAAGTCTTAGACATACACAAGATGCTAGGAGCATTTCTTTTCACAGATTTCCTTGGAGACTCCAAAAGGAGCAACATTCAGCTAGTGATCGAGTGTTGAGTTTAGTCACTTTTCATTACTTTGTTTACAGCCATCTGTTTACACACACATCCTCCTCATCTTATCTGTTTGTGTCTCCCTGCGCTCCGTACGCTGCGAGCCGTAACCTACCGGCCTCCTGCTAAAACGAAAGCCTCGTCGACAGCTGCTGCAGCGCTGATTTCCTGTCTGGCGGCACATAAAGCAAAATTTGCTGCAAACAAAATGGGACTTAGTGGAGTCTTTTGTGGACGCATCTGCAAAATCACTGTCTTATTCAGGGGGTGTTTTAACCCAGTTCAGCAATTCGCCCACGCACTAACACACTGATGTCAGAAGCAAAATTTAACTGGACACTTTAGATAAAAAGACTTATTTCTTTGCATATCTAATTGTCATTTTAAAGTTCTAAATAACTCCAAGAAATGTACTATCCATTTTGTTTCAAACAGGAAGTTGAAAGTAAAATTAAACTACAAACTGTAAAATGTACATATTAAAGATTCTCAAACTGCTTGAGCAGTTTTTGAAGTTTGACTTGTATCCATTTGCTGATTTGTTGACAATGCTGCGAACAGTTTGCTTATTTCACATGCACTTTGTGGATCTAGAATCTAGATGATTTTACTGGAATCATTGTTTAAGTAAAGGGAGAGCTGTTTATTCCCAGTTATGGATTGACTCCTCCAATCCTGCTCCTTTCCTCCACTCCTGTTTGTGATGTTAATGGATAGGATCTCTATTTACAGTTCTAAAAAGAAGTATGTTCATTTTGGGAACCTCTGTGACTTCTCTTTGCTTTTTGCACATGATGTAATGCTATTGGCATCTTCAGCTTGCACTGGAACAGTTTGCAGCAGTGTGTGAAATGACCCCAATGATAAAAGCTTCTTTAAGTCTGAGGCCACGATTGTCAACCAGATGAAGGTGGATTTCTCCGTCAGGAAAATTAAGGAAATTACATTTCTCCTGAGGGTTGGTGGGCTCTGCCTTTAAAATAGGGTGAAGGGTTCTCTCATGCGTAGGGAGCTCAGAGTGACCGCTTTTCCTTTGCTTCAAAGAAGTCATCTGATCACAGTGCCTCCTGGCCCTGGTAGGACACCACAGGGCAGACATGGAACTTGTTAGAGAAAAATATATCCTTTCAGGTCTGGAAATGCCGTGGGATCTTTTACAATTCCATAAGGAGAGTAAATAGGGACGGGGATGTCTGTTTCCCATCTGGTCCTGTTACCCAAACAAATCAATTACAAATAACCAGAAGATGAGCTAGTGATCACTCTGTTAGGTCACTCTATCTTGACAGATTTTAATTGTAAAGTACATAAAGTATTGATTGAACAGATCAGCGTCAATAGAGTTAGTATTTGTGTTTAAAATGAAATTCAACACAAATACATAGTGACAGTTTCAACAACTCTGTAAAAAAGTATATATTTTTAATAAATGTTGTATACTGCAGCTTTAAGTGGAATGAAAATATATGTTGAACATTTTTTTAAAAATCGCACATTAATTATTTCTCCAACTTCGCACTTAGTCAAGTGCTAAGTTGTAATTTGACCCACTGTTTTTACACAACTCACCAGTATCAGATCATGAAGGTTCTGGTAGTTCTTTCTATACAAACTTTACTTTTGGCATGATAATGTGCGCAACCGTTCTTCCTACAAACAGTGTGTATACATTAACATCAACAGAATTCAGTTATGGTCTCATCTGACCAAATATTGTCCCAGTATTTTACTAAATTTTCTTCAACAAACTTTAAACAAGCTTCAATATGCTTTTCAGCAGTGGAGTCTTGTGAGGTTTATATGAATACACTCCATAACATGTTAGTGCAATATATCTTGTTTTTTGCAGAAAAAGCTGTGCTTTCTACATTTAGGTTCTCTCCGAGTGCTCTTCAGTTTATAAACTAATGTTTAGATTTTTTATTTTTTTTGGCTTCAGTTAAAGATCTTGTGAGGAGAACATAATATTGACTTGTTTGAAATAATGTCCTTTATTTATCTGTATGTGGATTAGTTTGATTGTTAAAATCTGGTGTGAATGTCATGTCAATAGAAATTCTTAGAATTGTATGTACAAAGAAAAAAACGAGGAAGAACATGAAGAAAATGCACAGAAGGAAAGTAAAATAAATAGTTTGAATGTAAAAGAAGGATTTTAGAAATATTATGGGATTGAGGAAAATTATTTACTCTAGAGAAATCCAAATGAAACAACATTAAAGAGTCAAATCAAACAAGATTTTTTCCTCATAGATTTGTCATTACTATGTTTGTGTTCCTGTCAAAGCCAAATTTAGCTTCTCCTATGCAACTAAACAAAGAGGGAAGGGGTAGAAATTGATATTTTATGCTGACATGGCACAACTTGGACTGTTTAAATACTAACCTGCAAGAAAAATAGTTTTCTATAAATGGATATTTTTCCTTTTGGGGGGCCATAAAAAATATTCTCTAAGAACAAACATTCCAAACTTTCTAAACAAATTAGAAAAAAAAAAGAAAAAAAGTTCTTGCAAAAGTCAGGACCGTCTTCACCAGTGTCGACTGCAACCAACACCCTGTTCAATTAGGAGCGAGTCAACTGGAAAGACAAAATAAAAGATAAAGGGAAGGTAAAAGGAGGGGAAGTTTGTTTGACAGGGTAAGCTGGAAGTCTTTAGCAACCCCTTGCATTTAGTCAATTATATCAATACACCTGTAGCAGTCAACTCTCACCAAATGGGCATGCTCACACTATCGGCTGTGTCCCATAAACAAGATTTAATTCCAGCGTTTTATCTATTCAAATTGGCTGAGAGGAAAGCAACATCCTTTAATTGTTTCTCATTTTTCCTGACACTGCTGGGATTCCACGTCCCAGAACGACACCAGCACGCTTACCTACAACCTATCTGCTGTGAAAGGCAAAGACATGCAGGCTCATCACAGATACAATTTATTTTCGCTAATCATCTCGATTATAAGACAAATCTTGGATTTACAGCAAGAAGTTTGAGCCTTTATTTGGCCGCTTTACAGCTGAGGTAAAAACATTTAACATCCCTTGTCTGAGCAGCAAATGATCTACGAAGAAGGTCTCTAAATTTAATGAATGTGCCATATGTAAATCACAATTATCTTTGTCTCCTCTCTGCACAGCTATACAGAGAGGCAGGACTGGTTTCTGTTGCTGTCCCACCCGAGGCAGTGGCCTGAGGGAATAATTACCTATCTGCGGATGACCGTAGGGGCTTTGAGTGTTTATTTATAGACAGAAGGTGACGAGAGAAACAGAACAAGAACCTTCAACCAACCTGAGTAAAATGATGCATTTACACAAGGGAACAGCTGACTGTAGAATAGGGACAGAAAAAAAATACAATGCTACTATTTGATGACATGTGACTGTATTTAACACATTTACCTGTTTCCTTTGTAGAAAGGTCCTTTGAAATAGTAGCAGAAATTGGTATATTTTTATTGTTAGATCCACCACTCCCATTTCTAGAAGATGATTGGGAAGAGAGTGCATGATAGAGAGCAACAGACCTAAGTACAGAAAAACAATATTTAAAACTAAATTGTGAATGTGGCTAAGGAACAAGCACAAGAAAATCAAAACTTAAGCTAGATTGAATAAGAACTGGGGTAATAATCAGAGAAGCTCATGACTGACTCTTGGCAAATTTATTTGATAAGACGATGACCATTCCCTCCTTGGACAATTTCTTAAGTTGTCCATACACCCCTATTCTCCCCTCTTCTCATTTCTCTTTGGGTTAATGAAAAGGCCAGTAAAAGTGGTTGATTTTATGCTTAGTGAATCATTTCTGTTAGGATTTGGCATTTTCTTGATCATTGTTCTGCAGCAAGATCCAGTGATGACTTATTTAAGTTTAGTGTGAATGTCCACAAAAACTGGTATCAAAAATGTTCTCATGTTTCCAGCATCTATTGATGCCATACACTAACAATATTCCCAAGGCCTTTGAAAGATAAACAGTTATACATTGTTTCAGGACTGACACACCTGGAGTGTTGATTGCAGAAAAGCTCCCAAATTAGTAACAACCAGTTGTCATGTAAAAAATGCCTTTTTTTCCACTGTTTTTGCTGTAGTTTAGATTTTTTTAAATTCCCTTGCAGACAGTTGTTCCCTTCCCCTTATTAAATACATGTTTAAATTTAAATATTTACTGCGACATTATGTCACTACAATGAAATGTAATTTTATTTTTATGCTTTACACAGCCTACATTATTGACAGGGGTGCAATTTAGGGTTGAGGGCACTGTTTGTGAAAATGAGCACAGTCTGGATATTTTGTTCACACTGTTTACTGTGTCTTTGGGCAGATTAATTTCTTAAGTTCTTATTGTCAAAGTGAAGTAGTCAAAAAACAGAATACCACAAATCTTCAACACAGAGGCCGAAACTTGTATCTTTTCATATCAAAAAAATGTTTTTTTTTTAACAATAAAAAGAATTTAAGAAAAAAAAACTACAGTCATTTTGTTCCAACTTTTATACAAAGTCTCTTCTTAGAGAATGTAACTTCAGAGTATTGATTTGCACAGAAACAAAACTCTCAGAGGAAGAAAGGACTGATCTGAGATAAAAAAAATTTTGTGTAAATCTGACTTTAACTTCTCTAACACACAATAATCAGATTGAAGTTCAGACAGTTTAACTGTTTAATCTGGTTCAGATCAAATTATAGTTTCTATGTGTGTGCTGCGTGTACATGTACAGGGTCACTGGTTCAACCATATAAATTTCACTGCTGGTGAAATTAAATTAAACTCTGAACAGACTGGAAGGCAAATTTGGAATATTAAAAGTGAATTAACATGATATTAACACATGAAAGCGACACATTGAGAGAGAGACAGAGCAGATAATCACTTCCCAACTGACAGAGATCATATCTGGAGTCACAGTCAGAAGTTTCTCTGATGTTCAGTCCCTTTCAGATTTTAGTTGAGCTTTTAATTCACAAAAGGGAATGGTAAGAAGTCATCCTCTCAACATATGCAAATCTGTGATCAAAGAATAAAAGAAGGTTAAAATTTGGTGTTTTTGACCAAGATGGAACTACAACACTTTGAGAATATGATTCAATGTAAACCTAAACCCTTTTATATCTTAGGGAGAAACAAACTTGACATAATTTTAAAGATATCCTCACGTTTTTTCAAAGTCTGTTGATTTAAAGGTCAATTTATGTCTCATTCGCATACTTTTTGATTAGGTATTATGTCTGAGTGTTTATAAATTACAAGAGAAATTACCAAATGATGCTCTACAGTTTCTTGTTGATAGTGTTTTAAACCTATTATCAATTGTTTGAGATTATTAGATAGAAATTTGGAAGGGATCAATAATAGTAAGGAAACAAATGCAGGTATATTTGGAGAGGCTCACCCTGCTTTGTATTAACAGATAAAATTAGAAAAATATTCTAATTTTAACAGCGTAACCTCTAGCATAATAAAGAAGAGCAGCCCCCAGAATTGAATCTTAGAGGACACACTTGGCCAATTTAGCAAAAGAAGTTGGCAGAGATAACTTCAGTTTTCACAGTTCTGTTGGAGAGATTATTTCTGATATATACCAATTTGCTTTTGCTTTAATACCATGTGTTGCATGGTGTCAAAAAGATCAAGTCAATAAAAAAGGGTTGCACAGTTGATGTCCAGAGCTTGAGTAGATTGACTTGATACCTTTACGACTTCTGTGGTTGTACTGTCTTTTTGTGAAAGCTGACTAAAGATCAAACAGAGTGAGTAATTAGATATTACTTCAGTTGTAGACTTGGAATAGAATTAACTATTTTAGCAGGAACATAATTTCAGCATAGGCTAGTAATTGTTTGGATGTTTAGATGAGAGGAGAGCATTGGACGATTTCTAAATGGAGGGAATTAGGTTTTTCCCTAATGTTAAAAAGGAGTCAACAACAGTTTAAAAAACAATTTCTTCTGTATTCTTCCTTGTCTCATCGGTAAAAACATCTTCCAGAATCCAACAACTCCAACACATGACACCCTGGATATAATGGGTCCAGGAAAAGAACTAACTACAAGTTCTCAAACCCAGCAATACAGCAAAAAACACAACTAGCAACGTGAATAATAGTTACCTGTTTTGGGGATAACAGATCCTTTAGGGTTTTAAATCAACACATTGCAGCTAACAACAGAAACAATCAGGAATGTGTTGTCAATCCTGACCCAACCTAGGAACATTACCAGAGGATTTGCATTCTCAATCACACAAGCCACAGCAGAATACAGACTAAAAGCACAGGTCAAAGGCTACAAGAGCCTCATAAAAGACAGATTTCATATAAAACCAAGGATGTTTTTCTCACAGAGTTCATTGAAACTTGAATCAATAAGAGCGTAGGTAATGCAGTGGCTTGCCAAAACCTTCCTTCCTTATTCCTTTTGAACCTTTCATATTGTCTGACAACCAAAAGGTTCTTTTATTTTAATGAGATAATATAGTGTATGCTTTTTTTTGTTTACAAAGTGGTGCATAGCTGTGATGTGGAAGGAGACAGACAACCTTTTTTGTAAAAATTAGTAAAAATTTTGTACAAATAAAAATCTTTAATCGTAATCATATATCAACCCCTTGAGTCAATACTTTGAAGATTTACCTTCTGTTGCAATTACACCTGCGGGTCTTAATAAAGTCACATTGGATGGGTGAACATATGTTTTTCAAATTAGTTTTAGGACAAGACTTTGACAGGGTCATTCTAAAACACAAATATCCAATGTAAATCGAAACCATGCCATTGTACCAAACTTCTAGAAAACTGTAAAACAGTTGAAACATTGAGTTCCTTTAAATCAAGACAAAACTTCTACCTGTTCAGAATTGTTTTTGAACCATAGTAAATGAAATATTGACCAACATATTTTATGTGTATAATTTTGGTGATGGCACTCATTAAAATATAATGTTTGTTCAATTGTTGAGTGTATGGTGTTTTCTTCATAACTTTGTAACTTTGTGTTTTTGTTGGCCAATAAGTTCAGTCTTTTTTTTTTCACTTTTCCACATTTAGGAAAATGTAGAGGCAATAGTTGTCCTCAGTTATGTATATTTGTGGCTTCTTAATGGTTCCTATGGAGAACTTGTATGTTTCTCATTGATAATGCTCTTCTTGGCTGGCTTGTAAGTTTGTAGATGGAAGTCAGTCAAGCTTAAGGTAATTTATTTAGCATATTTCCAAAAACTTCTGGTTCGAAAAGTGCTTTGCAAACTAAAATAAATAACATGATTTGATGCAATAGAAAGGGAAAAACAAAAATAGAAAAACAATACAATAAGAGAATTAAAACAAGCAAAACAAAGAAGACTAATGTTGTTAAAATAAAACTGTTTCAGTCAATTTATGCAAAAACCAGTCCATAAAAATGTGTCTTGAGTCGAGATTAAAAATACATATCTAATATTTAGAGGCAGACTATTCCAGCCTAAATTGGACCTGGCCACAGTAATATATAGGTTTGCAATTTTGCTATATTTTTTTCCCATTTTTGGATGGTAGATTGAACAGTGTTTTTATGAAAAATTCAAAGCTTATTTTTTTAGACTTAGACTTAGAGAGACTTAGACTGACTTTTATTGTCATTTTGCATGCACAGGGTGTATACAGAACGAAATTTCGTTGCATACGGCTCAGGACAATGTTTTGAGCTTCCAATGTTGTGAGGTTACTCCAGAATAAAATAAAATACAGTATAAAATATGAATATAAATATAGAATATAAAGTGCAGGAATGACAGTAAAATATAAGTTATTTAGCTCTGTACATGTGCAAGGTATAAAGTGGAGACCAGATTTTAAGTGCAGTCCAGTTAAGAGTTCAGCAGTCTGATAGCAAGTGGGAAAAAGCTGTTTCGGAACCTGGTGGACCTGCACCGGACGCTGCGGAACCTCTTTCCAGAGGGCAGCAGGGAGAACAGTCCATGGTGGGGGTGTGAGGGGTCACTGATGATGTTTCGGCCTCGGGACACGCAGCAATAAAAAGCTTATTTTTTTATAACCTAATCCTGCTTTAAACTGCAGCATTTAGAACACAATCTCCTGTCTGGTGTGCTCCATGATGATGATTGTTCACTAATGTTCTATAATGAAACCCTGAAGCCTTCACAAAACAGGCACAACACAATATTAGTTGTGTGTTACTAATATTAAGTAACACACAGGTGCACTGCTGTATGAAATCAACATTCTGCTGAATTTTATTTTGGGGTGTCAGTTTATAGAAAGTTAAATATGTGTCATGTTTTGTATTGTAAACCTATTATTTTCATTTCACTTTACTGTTATATGACACTTTGTGTTGTTTTATTATATAAAGTTCCAATAAAACATAAAGTTTGTGAGTGTAACAAAACAAATGTAAAACAATTAAATGACAATCATGAAGCAATAGGCCAGAAATTAAAGTAACCTAAAGTAGCATTATTATGTTGTGAATAGACATTTCTACTGTGTACTGGAGAGCATAAACAGGAATAATAAAGATAGAACATAGTTATGGATCCGTGTTTCTGTATTTCTTTTTCTGTGTCTGCTGTCTTTAACATTTAACTGCTCATGGCAGCTGGCCTCTTACACTGAGCCGGGATCTGTTGTCTGTTGTCAAGTTTTCCTTTCTACAATACATGCAAGCCTAATATGAGGGTTTGCTGCAAAGTCAAAGACACAATGCAGGTGACAGTCCTGCAAGCTTGTCCAACAAGTGGACATGATAAAGTTAATGAATTGCTGCTGGGTTTCCTTAGATGATCTATGTAAAACTGCAGTCCTCAAGGGCCAGTGTCCTGAGAGCTTTGGTTATGTCTCTGGTCAAACATTGCTGACTTAATGGTCCAAGAGTTAAAAATCCAACAGTAGAATCATAGCTGGATAGTGTTGGAAAAGTTTGAAACAGAAATATTATTACTGAACATCCAAAACTTAATCTGAAATCCTCATGGGTGAAGAAGGCCTTTAATGATAGTGTCACAGAAACAGAAAAACACCAACGGATGGACGCACTCCAGCAGCAGCAGGTTGGACTGCTCATTAAATATTGAAACTAATCAGCACTCGTATCCAACCATGTGTCTGTGTGTGTGTTGTTGAGGGGTTCGGCCCGACCTCTGGCTGCTCTCCTCTTCTTAGCAGGATGAAATCTGTTTTCCCTGAAGGCTCTCTGAACCACAAGCACCTGGAAACATCTTTATCTAGCATAACAGGAGTTTGTTACAACTCTGAAATAAACTCATTCTTATTCTGCAGATTTTCCCTGTGAGCTATGTCTACCTGCTACTCTTCTTGTGTGCAACTTTCCCTGCAACAGATCTCGATGGATGTTTACCAATATATATTTTCATTCTCATGTTTGTTTCCCAATCGGTCTTGTATTATTTGGATTTAAGACTTGCTGAAAATCCTGTTGGACAGAAGAGAGGCAAAACAAATTAAACCGGAGCTGTGACGTTGTTTTGAATGCTCAAGAAAACGTACGTTTCATTTTTTTAGGAAAGTGTCCACTTCCCCAGATATGAAAGACTATGAAGTCAAACAAAGATGTCACTAGGATTCGAAATAAAAAAACAAATACACTTAGCTTTTTTTTAAAGCTAAAATAAATGACAGTTGTGCATTTCACAGATCTGCTCTTTATAAAATAATGGCAAGAATGATAAGTTCAAAACAGCTTGCAAAGATTTGGATATCCTACGCAACTTAAACAGTTTTGAAAAGACTTGGATTGTACACTAATAGACTTATTTCAACAGATTTATACGTCACAATTAAATCATGGGTGATCAAACACTAACAAATACTGTATGTCTAATGAGGAATCACAGACAGAACACAAACTCTTCAACTTTAAATGCCAAACAAACCTATAAAACCTGGTTGTAAAGGATAAAATCTTGAGAATTCAGACAGTTCTTTTTTTTTCTCCTCCCCAAATACGAAAAAGATGCCCATTGTAAAAAAAAATGGTGATGTTAGCATCATAGTTTGGGGATGCTGTTCAGAGGGAGGAAAGCTGTTGATGGGAAGACAGATGGAGGTAAGCGTTACGCAACCAAATCTGGATGAAAATCTTGTTAGAGGATGGAAAACCATTCCTGGTGGTTTTGATCAAGACATATTATTCATCTGCTAGAATGTGCAAGTCAAATTATTGAACTGAATCAAAAGAAAATCTGTGGCCTACTTTTTACATTTGCAAACTACTTTATGTTTGTCCGTCACATATATATCCAGTGAAAACACTGAAGATTTTGGCTGAAATGCAACGAAATGTGTAAAAGTTGATGGAGTGTGAATACTTTTTCAAGGCACTGGAAGTTGCAGTATGTAAATCAAACATCCTGAAATGAAAACATAACACTAAGTTTCCATTTTCAGTTAGCCTAACTCATCTGGGAACTTTCAGTATGTACCCACATAATACTTATCTCTCGCAGGTAAGACATGGCTCATACAGGACAGAAAAATGAGGACAGAGGCCCTCAAATGGCTCATTTGTGGAGACTAAGTGAAGCTTCAACCAGGACGTGTGATGCATCTCTATGCAACTAACACGGCAGATAACAAGCGAGCAGGAGAGATCATGTCAGATCCAAAATCGATGCTGGATTGTGTTTAGTACAAGCTGCTTGGTTGACTAATGAGAGTCAAAGGCTTTGTCACTCAAAGGTCAGTCTCTGCAGAGCTCTGCACCAATCTGCCTCCAGGCTTTAATTGGGAGCATCGGGCCGAGTGATGTATACCAACAGCAGAGCTGAATTAAACACAGCTGTACTAAGTTTCAGCCAGCTGTTTTACTGCTTTATTTCTTCAGGGAGACCAGCTGACCTGCAGCCTCCTGCAATGGAGAAACACCTCAAGAATCTGAAGTTAGGTTGAGTTTATTATTATTATTTTCCTGTTTTTATTCAATCTGTTTATCATGCAGCGTAATTTAAAAAAGATAGCCAACTGAGTCTAAATAATCAATCTAATCTAACATATCTTCATTAAGTGTTGCCTAGTTCCATCTATTTGGCCTTCCTTCCCCTTGTGTGACTACTGATTTTTATGTGTTTATTTCCTTCCACTTGTTGTGAATATTTTTGCACAGAGATTTATTTGTAACACAGCAAATAGGCGAACGCTCATGGAGTCTGAAGTTTATGACTGAACCACCATGTGAAACTAACTCATGTTGAGATTGTTACTTATTTTTAAGATGGCACACTAAAAAGCTCCCAGCTTGTTACACTGATTTTGAGGATTTGTCTGCTTTATAAGAGGAAATAAAGAGAGCTGAGCTGTTTGTAGCCACACGCTGTGTCATAGAGTGTTACACTGAAGGGGCACTCAGTGGAAACCAAAGCCACTGCAGAGCACAAAGAACTTAAACACTGACACAGACTAGACAGCCAAACGTGCAGAGCTGGACTCCCACAGAGACCAAAACCATCCAACTCAGAAAATCTTGTAAATAATGAGAGGAGAAAGAAAATGTTCCTTAAAGCTTCTGGAAAGAGTTTCCTCCAAAGAAAACAAAAAATTGTCCACTGTCATTTTCAAAGCAGGTCAAACAACAAAAAGAAGAGATTTGATGCATTTTCAACAAATTTGCAAAGTTGCAACAAACTTTTCATTTTATGTTAAGTCATCAGTTTCTGTATTTGGAACTCTCTATCTCCAACCTAACTGTCTTACCTCTGAACTGGGCCATTTGTTGTTTGAAATGTAAATCTAATTTTGCTGGTCTAATTTTTGCAGTGTATTGAATATTATTGAAACACATTTTTAAAATTTATCTTTTAGCATTTTGCATGTAACTTTAATCACAGTCCACTGCATTCTGAGGTTGTAATGTGAACTATTGTGGAAGAGTTCAAGGGCCATACATATGTCTTTTTACTTGTTTTTTTTTTTTTCATAAAACCAAATATTATTTTCATGGGTTAAACTTAGATCAAGATACCTCCTATATGTAAAGTATATTTTCTTTGTTATGTTGTAGCATTGCATAATAAAATAAACCGATCCTACCTTCCGTCTTTAGTGCAAATCTAATATTCTACCTGCACTAAAAAACAAATACTCCCCTCAAAAATGAAAGAAACTTTTCAAAAGTTTAGAGTAGACATAACAAAAAGGGAGAATTTCTTAGGTGACTTTTGCACATTAGAGAAGAACACCCACCTGAGTTGGTGTAACAGTTCAACCGAGACTGGTTCTACAGCAAAACTCCCAGTGTTTTAGTTGAAATGTGTGAAAAGCAGTGAAGCTTCCCTGCAGAAATCAGGGTTAATAAAATAAAGTTCCACCCTGTCGGGCAGATAATCAGACACACAGAGTTCATTTCAGCATCAAACTGGAGCCTTTTAACTCAGAGCTGAGAGAAGAAGTGAAGGCAGAACAGCCTGAAGCTCAATCATCTCCTCACTCCAAATTGTAGCTTACTGTGGTTAAACTTATTAACTTATTAATGTCAGCCAAACTGTCGGGACTCTTTGGCTCTTTATTTGAACATTTATTTGAGAAACTTGTTTTGTCTTTGTACTAGAATAAATGGATGAATTAAACACTAGAATGTTTTTTGTCACAAGTACTTCCAATTATTATGAAAGCCTTTATTAAAAAGACATTATTATTGTGATACATAAGTGTCATTGATTGAAAACGATGGCAACACAGAGAACACACAGCTAAAAGAGTTTATGAACATACTCTGGTCTGAAGGGTTTTTGTAGACTGGGATGAGAGGCACAATTAGATTTAAAGCAAGTTTCTAGCAGAAACATAATCTTTCTAGTTAAGATGAGTCCTCCATAAAGAAATATATTAATATTCCATTGATCTATTCTCAGCCTGGAGAATAGATAACAGTTGGGATTTTATTTTATTTTTTTCTATACTATAACAAATGGCTGTACAAACTACAGCATGAAAATACAGTAAGGTGGCTGGGTTTTGAAAGTACCGCTCTTTACTGTGATCTGAAATGCGTATGGAAAGTATATGGGACGTGATTGGACCACTGGATCACGTGCGGAAATTTACAGCTGTACTGTAAATTATATTTTTTCCTCCAGGGGGCCTTTTTGTGGGCTCTAGTGTTCCTTATATGAAAGTAGGCTGACAGGAAAGGGGGGAAGACATGTGGTAAATGCCGCCAGGTACGGGAATTGAACCCTCGACGGCCGCGTCGAGGACTCAAGGCCTCCAAACATGGGTCGCGCTATCCCCTACGCCACCACAGAACGCCCGCTGTACTGTAAATTTTTAATGTACAGTTGCATTGTGGGATTTTTACCGACTTGAGGCAAACTTTCACAGGCTAGAGGGCGGGGCCAACAATGACTTTCACCGGGTAAGTACTTTTTAAAAAACAATATATTGCTTTTTTGTGTTTGTGTACAAAAATATATTTTATGTGGTTATATTGAGCTAGTCTCGCTTATTTGCTAAAGCTAACTTCGGTTATTTCTCAGCTAGCATTATGTGCAACACAAGTGCTTTTTCCTTCAGTTCACCTGCAGATGGCTATATTCTGGTCTTTTTGCAGAAGTTGTTTGAGAGTAGGATGCCTCACCTGTTTTTTTTTTTCTCTCTCACACAGGACTGTCAATGGTAACGCGTTAGCGCACGCGATTAACCTGAACATTTTAATACGTTAATATATAACACAGATCAATCGAAACATCTATTTTGACATCAAAGCCTCTCTCCTGCGGAGGGTTATCTAGTTCACAGCAGTGCGTTACACACGGGGAGCTACAAACAGCGGAATACTTTTTCTGCGACTGCAGACAACAACAAGAGTTGAACAGTTTCAACGTTCTTGTGTTGGGTCAACGTTGTGCACATCTAGTTTACTAGTCCGCAATTTCCTGTGCACGAATTACACCGGTCTTCGCTGGCTGGATGAGGACAATAGAGTACCGCCTCATCGCAGGAAATGAATGTAGAGGAACATTTCTAAATCAACGTTTAAAACAAACCGACTTGTTATAAACCTTCCTGAATGTAAAAACCTGGAAAACTAAGAATCTAAAGACATGGTTGGTTTGAGACAACAAAACATTTTTTGAGAATGTGCATGTTTGATGTGGGCCGCCCTTGGTGGTATCATAAAAGGGTGGGGCATCCAAGAACTAGAAAATTAAATAGACCTAATAAAATACATCTTATCTATCAGTTAGCTCCTGAACAAGTTTGGTACCACTTGTATGCATGTGTAGTGGAGTAAATATCTCTTAGTCGCTGATGAATATAGGAGACTACAAATGCAAGATAATTGCTTGGATTTTAAATTGTTGGTGTGCAGCAAGAGGGGTTTGCACAGCTGTGTGCATATTTATATTTCAAGCCTACAAAGTTAGGCATAGTGATTAATTGTGATTAATCAGCCAGTGCCAGATTCTGCTATGGGCTGACACCTCCAGGGCGGCATCTTGTGGGGGGTGACAAGACCTAACCCCTCACCCCTCTCACCGCCCCACATACTCCAATGTCTGTGTCTCACTGTAACTTCCATCCTTCTGTACAGTAATACTAATCAAATTACAGCAATATAGTAATAAAAATTATGGTAAAACTGCAATAAAATTACAGTACAATTGTAATAAAATTACAATAAAGCTGTAATAAAACTACAGAAAAATGGAATAAAATTAAATTAAATTGTAATAAAATTACAGTAAAAGTGTAATAAAATTACAGTAAAATTTTAATAAAATAACAGTAAAACTATAATAGAACTACAGTAAACCTGCAATAAAATTACAGTAAAACTGTAATAAAATTACAGTAAGGTTGCTATAAAGTTACTATAATTTCTTTACCGTAAAAAGTACAGTAACCAGCTGCCAGTGAGTTACTGTAAATTCTACAGTGACTTTTCTTACAAGTGTATTTACAAGAAATTGATAGTGAGAGAATGTTTCTCTCCTGGAATTTAGTCAAAATAAATTATTTTTAAACTGGGAAGTGTATACACTGATATAATTTCATACCAAAGGAAAAATTTGGCTGTTTTTTATTTTTTTATATATATACATCTAAATGTCTGGTTTTAACCGTGGTCCCTAATTTGAGTTTAGAGTTTGCCCTGGTCTTTTTTCCCCAGTGGAAAATGCCTGGACAACAGAGGCTCCCAGGAGGCATGTTCTGTTGTATTACATTATGCATGGTGGAGCAGTTGTTAGCATTGTTCCCTCACGTTACACAAGTCCTCGGTTTAATTCCCAGGAGGCAGTTGGGGTGCTACTATTTGAACCGCACTCATTGATTATCACAGAAAGAACGAGAACTTGGATAGAAGTGGATAAAAGTAGCTTGCCCTATAGGCTGGTGGAGAGGAGTTCTGACATCTGGAGCTCAAACTAGAGCCTCTGTCTGCATCAAAAGGAGTGAATGGATTTGACTCAGGCAAATAAGCTTCTTCTTGAAGATTTTTAGCTCATGTCTGATGAGGAGGACACTTTGAGAAAGTCTAAGAACTTGATGGAGGGTTGAGATATTCCATGTCTTTTCATCTGATGCATTTGAATTCCAGAGCAAAGATTACAAGGAGATATGTATAAGTTTCCTTTATATTTCAACATTATTAGCATTTCAAGTTTGAACCTTTTGTTGTTCTTCTGTCTTTGTTGTTTGCTTGTTTGTTTTGGCATTTCCTTTCATGAGACTCTTCACTGCAGTCTGTAGAATGTAGTCACATATTGTGATTAATCATGTGCTTCTTTTTCACTGAGAAAATTCTGATTTACAATATAGCAGCAAATTTAGATTGATTAGAAATCTAGATCAATATAAATAGAAAATATGATGCAAAAAAGACAAAAAACAGAAATATTCTTTAAAAAACACACTAATTAGAGTCATGTAATACAAACCTTTTAATGTGAGGGCACAAAATGAAGATTAAATGTGAAAATTAGTATGAATGTGTATTCTGATGCCAGGTGTAGTCTAATGTATTATTTCACAGGATGTAGGTAAAAATTGTCTAAAAAGGAAAGAAACTGCCATAAAAATGACCCCAGGGGGGATTCATGTTGAAGTTGGTTCAATGGCTCTCTTCTATTCACTCAACTTTCTTTTCCAAGATTTCTTCTTTACGCTCAATATGTCTGACAGCCTCAGTGGTGTCACAAAGTTAGTTTCTGCTCATTCTGCTGAAAAGGATCAACTTCTAATCTTTATTAGTACGAAACCCTTTTTCCAGCTTTCCGCTCGGTTCTCAGGTCAGTCCGGCTGCCCACTGGAGCGCAGTTGTCGCCCTGTTCGGCCGTGTCTCATCCACTGCGTTGACACACGGCCATCTGTTCGACTCCATATCCACACGGTGGCGGTGGTCCGGAGCGCCAGCACGCCTGGCCGCTCCAGCCTGCGGCCTGTCAGCTCAGCTCGGCGGTGGCGTTGGAGCGGGAAGCAGGTTAACGCCTTAATCCCAAATGGTGGATCCATCCAGCGACGGCCCAGCCACGCGTGCAGCAGCAGGTTTGACTTTGGCAATCTGCAAGAGACGAGGTGTTCAATTCCAGCGCAGAGAGGGCCGAGAGGCGTATCTGATGACGGATTCGATTCTGTGACCCTCGGTGGTGCTGGAGCTGGGGAGCGGCTGCAGCAATGAGGACGAGCCGCCAGGCATCAGGCAGAGTCAACCACCATGCAGCAGCTCTCATTTTTCCACTCAGAAATGGAGAGTGGGTGGGTGGAAAGGGTCGAGATGGTCCCCTCTGCCCCCACCGAGCCCCAACCCAAACGCTAAAAAGCCCCTGGCTGGATGTCACACTTCAGCTGCACCCCCACCACCACCTCACTCTCTCTGCGCTCGCTCATCACCGCTTATCGCTGAAATGCAGCCCAGCGCTGTGCCGCTCCACAACACACAAACACACACTAACTCACTATCTTCTTCACATCCTCGCTGAGCATCCGTACAAATACACTAACAGATATTCACAGATTCATATATCTCCTTATTCATTATCTGCAAACTGATACATTTCCTGTGGTAAACAGACAAGTTTACATTTATAAATCACAAATATAGTACTTACATAGGTTCCCATTCAAGCATTTTTTATAATGCCTACAGAGGGCTCGTCCACATCGGCCCTTTTAATAAAGTGCATTTCAATTTTCACTGCAGTAAGCATCTGTAATTGTTAGCAACAGAGATGAATGCATCTGTGCTGCAAAAAACATATCACAAAACACCACGAAGAAACATTAACAATATGATTTTAATAAAGAACCTATACATAGAAAGATTTAGCTCAGTAAAGTGAAAGGAGAAATGTTTTTTTATTTGTTCGCAGCAGGACTGAAATTATGAAGAGCAAGTTATCTAAGCTGTTTACTAAAACATTTTTAAGAGGTTCTGTATATTTTCCTAAGTCTCCTCTTTGTGTTGTGGCTCAATTGCAAGGTTCCAACAACTTTCACATCCAAGTTGAAGTTTATAAATTACAGTTAAAGCCTGTAAACCTGATTGTCAGGGGCTCCCATGAAATTGCAGACCTGACTTGGAAGGCATTTAATGGACAGGTGCGGGCTGTTTCCTCATTATGCTTTCATCTGTTCGGCAGTAAAAAGATCTGGGGTTGGTTCCAGGTTTGATATTTGCATTTGAAAGCTGCTTCTGTGATCTCTTAGTGAAACAGCAAACGAAGCTAAAAGTGTCGTGATCTACAACGGTTGAGGAAAATTTTACACCTCTGTGAAACAACCAATGCAATGACATAAAATAGAATTGTTTAAAAAAAATCCCAATGACGTATTTCGTTGAAGCTCAACAATTATGAATGGAGGAAAGTTATGAATTAAACGGTTATGAATGCTGGAAAGTTATAATTATTTACTCAACGCTCTTGGCTACTGGAAAGTTTAATGAGGTTCTCTGAACATACACTATTTCGCATGCTGAAAACAAAGTATCTATTCCAATCCCTTGAAGAAAAGTTTGGTTGATATGACGATTTACCCAGCGAGAAGGAGCATGCTGGGAGGAATGTTGTCTAAAAGGCAGAAGCTTTGAGATGTGGTAGACAGGCACCCACGCCAAAGACTTAAAAGCTCTTATGGAGAGTCATTTCTTTCTTCAGTACACCACAGTGGTGCATGAGTACAGTGGTTTTAATTTTTAAGGTAGAAAGTTTTTTCCTCAGCTTCAGACCAGCATTGTTATTCTATTGTGCTTAGGGATAAGTAAGCAATCCTTTATCTCTGTGTAATCAGAAAAGTTTAAATTAAAAAAGTGATGCTGTGTGTGCAAAGAAATAGTGTATCTAACCACATAAAAGTGTCACTTTCCTCCATTAATTCAGTGTGTTTTACTCTTCAGTTTCTAAGGGCACTGTCTATGAAACCATTGAGGCTTTTTGAATACAGTTACGTTTTTAGCATTATGTCACTTCAAGCACTTGTGTCTAACATATTTTTAAGATTTCAAGGTTTCCCAAATTTAAAATGTACCTGTTCTTTTATGTATCAGATATGTGTATTTTTGCATTTAAAAGAGATGAAAAGTGGTCAATCACTTTCTCAATTTAAAAATTGGTATATTTATAATAAATACAATGTCTGTCGTACAAAACCTTTGATATAAAGTCACCATGTTCAGACTCTAATAATGTTTGACTAACATCAGTCTCGAGGTCATATGATTCCTATTTACTCTGTGGCTCTGAAGCACCAAATGTTGATGTTTCACATCCATTTCCTTTCATCTGATGGTCAAATTGATTGAGACAGAAACTACACTGAGTTCAGTTAGAGCTCAGGTCATAAATGGAGGCAGTCAGTACTTTCAATCCTTTTTATATTTTCGCCCCAATATTTCTCACTCGTAAATTATGTTTTATGTGACTGTCAACTAAAACAAGAATGGTCATTACATCAGGAGGGCTGTCTTTTTGTTATAAGACTTTCCCCCCCCAAAGAGCAGCAAATAAAAGGCATCAAATACTCCTGCTAAAATTTACACAAGCAACAAATTGATGTTTACTTTAATTCAGTTTGGTGTAATTTTCCTTTAGAAAGACAGATGGCTTTTTGGTCAGCAAGGAAAAGTGTCAGGTTCACAGACAGACCCGAAGCAGGTAATACAGACTTGTCAGCTGTGGTTAAACTTAATTGAAGTTTCTTTCAGTGTAAGTCCAAACAGGGGAACAGGTACCGAGTGAGAGGAAAAGAAACTATAAACAGGTGTGGCTGGTTCAGAGACCAGCTGTTTATTGCAGTACTAATAATGGAAAACATCATGGAAATCAAGTGTACAGTACAAGAAGACACAGTTGAAACCAGAAGTTGACAAATACAAAATTAAAAGACCCATCGGTTTTTTTTTTTCCACTATGTGAAGTTAAAGTTGGGTATGATGTATTTTTCCAGACACATGAGGCAATTTTATCAGATAACTATGTTACATTCTGTTATAAAAATACATATCAAAAATAACTTAAAAGAAATTTACCTTCACTTCATAACTGTTTCTGATGCTTTGAAATTCGCCTCTTTCTCTTTAAAAACCTCCTGCTCTCACCGACACTCCCCTTTCAGCATGTCATCAAAACAATGCTCCTACTTTATGCTATTTACAGCAATTCTTCAGAGTGTTAGGCTGAGAAGTAGTTTGTATAATAAACTCAGCAGACGTGTACTTCCAACAGGTATTTGTTAATTGCTGCTGCTGCTGCTAGTTTGGAGGAGTTGAATGAAGAAAGTACGGGGAGAGTTACTCCATGGGGATTAGTGGTGATTAGTATGCATTATGTTTAACCTAAAAATGTTCATTTATTATGGGAGATTTTCTTTTGAGTTGAAAGTGATAATTTAACTTGTAAATCAACGCTTGTGTTTTAAAAGGATTTCAAATTGGTAAAGTTAAAATCTTCAGTAGAGACATTCAGAAGCACTCAGCTCAGGTACAGACACACATTTAGTTTAGGATACGTCTCAGATTAACCATGTATGACCCTGCTAATGTCTGGGTGCTTATCCTCACAATTTCATGGATAAGTGCAGCTAAGAAAGCGGGTTAAACTGCACAGCAAAGAAGAGTGACAGAGACTAAAGGTATGTGTGTCACCACTTTCCTCTGTAATTCCTGTGATGTGTGCTGCTGCAGGAAGAGTTTAGATGTGGGAGAAATAATCTCCTTCTGTCTGAGCTTTCTGCTTCTTCTCCCCTGAAACAGTCATTTATTTTGATTTGTTTTCTACCTTTTTCTCCCCTAAAAGTGTTTTAGTTCTTTAATCTCTTTCCCACAGAAGTTTTTTTTTTTTTTTTTTTGTCTGATAAAACTTTTAGATTCTCTGACAGATTATTCACTGATGGTTCCAACAACAGAAACACTTTTTGTTAAATTAACACAGGCACCCATAGGGAAGTAGTATGCTTATCAATTCTTAAAGCCATCTTTCTGTATTGACATGCCACTTGTATTTTTGGTTCATATATTTTTTAATTAATTTTTATGGAGTGTTTTTGTTCTTTTCAGGTAGCTGCTGAACCAAAAAATATTTTTGTTAAAAGTTCCTTTGAACAACTTTTGTTTTTCCTCAGGCTGTTTGAGCTTAGCATGCTATATGTAATTGTCCACTTTGTATCTGTGGCTACGGGTCTCTGTGTGTATGTGGTATTCCTAAGAAAAGCTTAATCAATGTAAGATTGGGGAGAGACGTAAACTTAAGTAACAGAATAAGAAGTGTTACAATATATGATATACAAAATAATGCAAAATAATACAGAGGGTAAAGATAGATTATAAATGAAAAACTGAAGAAAAAAAATCAGGCAGAAATGAATGAATCATCAGACTCAGTTTCACAACTCAAATAAAAAGTCAGGAAAAAAAACTGGCAAAACAAATGATGTCTTTGGGCATTTTCTGAAAAACTGCTGTAATTATTTCTGTCAATTTATTTTTTCCCTTGACATAATTATGCATATTATCTATGCAAACATACTGATTAGCTTTAATAGAATCAGATTTGGAGATTTTACTTTACAATAGCCCACATACAGTGGAAAAATAGCAATGCCTGTTCTATTTTCAGCACTCCTAACACTTTTCTTGTCAGCTGTTGGTGCTTTATATCACCACATTATACTCCAAGTCCTGCAAGCTATGAAAAATAGATCCATCTCACCATGTTGAATTCTAAGAAAAAGAAAGTATGCTAAGAAAGAAAAGAATAATTTTGGATCTGTTAGTTTGAGCTTTGAGAGAGGAATAAAAGTTAACAGATACCATGGAAGCTCTCTTGATTTGCTCAGTGTGTGCTGGACTTCAGATTGAAGAGAAGTTCAACAACTTCTTTGCTTCTAAGTTGACAAATTCTCACGCAAAAGGAAAAGGGCTGCAGATTCTGAATCCTATTTTCCTACAACAATAATGTCCTGGTTTTAGTTCTGCCTGAGTTATTTTTCTTTTTTTCTTTTAGTGGAACATATCCTTGTTATTCCTGTGCATGCATATATTCTCTTCTGGTTTGCTGTCCTCATTTAGTTGAATGGCCAAATCAGATGGCTTTTAGGTGCATGTGTGTGTTTGCAGTTACCCTGTGAAACTCTATTGCTCCATTTCCGCTGGCTCTACTTCGGCCACTCCACCCCATCCCGCCCTGCTCCACTCTACTACTCTGCAGTTGCTTTGTTTCCATGGACCTTGTATATTCTCTTTAGCAGGGAAACACCTCCAGACATAATTCGCCATGTGTTGTGCATAATAACTGTGCAACCAAAATGCATATTGTCATTTTACCGCAATAAAAACAAAAGAAATCATAGTGACCCATGATGATGGTACTATCACACTTTTTGCAAAGGACTATATGCTAAAATGTAACACCAAGTCAAGATTTACCTATGGAAACTTGATCAACCAAATCAGCTGAACTTCTGGTCATACTAATGCAAATGCCATCATCATAACTGATCTGTGTATGACACTTTCTTAACCAAATTGTTGTCCAATTGTGTATTTCCCTCTGACCAGCAGCAAGACTATTCTAGAGACTATTCTATACTAGGTGGTTGAGTTAGATAAAATACAGTTAAATTGTTTGGGAAAAAAATCTTTGAATGGAACATGTCAAAAACATGCTAAAAAACTGAGCCTTCATCATTTCACCTCTAGAATGTTCTTTTATCTGCCCCAGTAATACAATAAGTTACTGGGCTGTTGCTTTATTTCCACACTCAGTATCACATTCATACTTGAATGTACTTCCTGACCTGCTGCAGATGATACACTAGTGTGTGTTAGTTCTTTTTTTTCTTTGCCAAGGGAAGAAAAAGAGGATGAGGATGCAAAATAAATGAAATACTGAGAATGTGGTAATGTGAGTAACAGAAGGAGGAAGAAGAGAAATCAATCTGCATGACAGAGTTTAATCTTTGTGACACAAATGATAACGACGATGATAAATTTCCAAACATCAGTGTCCATTTTTCTCCAGCTGAAACCAGAGTCTTCTGTCAGTAGCTTCTGTTTAGATTTGATCACATTAAGAATTGATGAGCCGCTGATATTAGGTGTTGGATCTAAATGGATTTGATGGAAAGAAATATAAAACCACAGAAGGGAATTTAATATTCAAAATATGACAAATGTGGAGAGGGTAGAGCAATGACAGTAAACTGAGATCAATCAGAGGTCAGAGAGAAAGTTAAAACTAAAAGAGAGGAGAGAAGAAGATACATGCAGGTGTAGACTTCAGAAGTTGCATTTCCAAAATTCATTTTTAGCTTCATTTATTATCTAATTTACATTTCACAGCATCCAAAGTACTTTACAATGTACGCTTCACTGAGTCTGACAAATCTACTTCAAGCATTTGTCCCACATTCCTAAATATTTAACATATCCCTTTCATAAATGTATTCATTTATCTATTAGCTGCATATGTGATTGTTTATTAAAACTATATTTAAAGCTTGATTACATACCTCATTATTGTAAATATTGTGATGTTAACATGGCACTGCATTAATGATGCACATGTGTGTATTCTTATGATGTTGTTTGTAAATTTCAGACTCCATATGTCATGTCATGTTACTTCACCCTGCTGGTGTGGTGCCTGCATGGGTCTTTATGGTGTGAACTAAGTCACCTTTCATGTGTATGATTTCCTTGAGTACTCCAGTTTCTTCTTAAATAAAGAGACAAGCACACTGATTGTTTTCACCTAAGGTTTTGAAGATATAAAAACAATGAAAACAAGCAAATCAGTGGTAATACCAGTCAAGTGTATTTCCTTTAGATGTGGATGGACATGGAGGGCTTTTACACATTCTCAAGATTGATACATCCATTTCTTCTCCATTTTCTCTTCTAAGCACTACTTTTCCTATTGTAGAAAGACCCAGAAGAAGGAATACTTTTTATGAGAAAGAAAACAAAATGAGCAATGGAACCACATCTGAATAGGATGCTGAGAACATAAGGTTGGCAAACAGATTAAGATTTTTTCCCAAAGATTCTGTTAAGTTCTTCCATTACTTAATTTACAGTTTCATTTGTTATTATTTGTGAAAAAACAAACATCAAATCTTCCAACTCTTAAATTTTGAAATACATTTACCTTGGTGCAATTCAGTCTTGCAGAATTTGTCCCCCATATTTCAAGCCATCTGTTTGAAATAATTTTTTATTGAATGGCGGATTAAAAAACAAACAACAAAAATAATAAAATAACTGCACCAAATGTTGAATTGGTGTTCAAAGTTCTTCCTGCTGCTAATTGAATTATGTATCTAGTTCACAGTCAATGTTCAGTCTATTAGATTTGTTTTGTTAGTTTGTCCTCTGATGCATTGTGTGTGTGCGTGTGTGTGTTCAGTGGCTCCTCATCCATCATCATGTATTCAAAGAGGCAGTGGCTCTGAATGCTGGCTAAGCAGAAGCAGAAGCAAATTAAAAACACTCATTTACACACAGAGTCCATCGTTTACTCCCATACTCACCATTCAATCAAACAGGGAGTCAGTCAGCACTATGACCACCCTACATACACACAAACTCTCTCTCACTTTCTCTCTCGCCCTCTCTCTCTCACACACTCCCTCACACACGCACGCCTGCACACGCACACACATACAGTGAAAACCATCCTGTTTCCAGTCAGTATAACTGGTTTTTGTGGTGATGCCTCCCAGAACAGCAGCTCACAGCAGGTCAGGCACAGCTGCCTGTGCTGGCTCCTGCAGTGCAACCGTGAACTTGGTGCTTCACAGTGGAAATAATCTGCATTAACTGATGTCTGCAGCTGCTCAAACAAACACACCCTTACGGACACACATCTCCAGAAAAGCAGAGATACACAGACAACATGCTGCTTTCCGTTTGAAGACCTCTGGAAGGGTTTAATTAGCTGAGTTTAATCTGCAAGAGGTGACGAATCTGATCTCATACAGAAATGATCAACTATAAAATAATTTTTATAGGTCACTGACCCCACCCACAGACACATGAAGGCGTAGCCTGCTCATCTGTAAGTCATTATCATGGTCAGAGGGGGACAAACACTTTGCACCCAGGTGACAAAATTTCCAAACAAGTGTAGAACATTAGCAACTCTGCAGGAAACATTCAGAACCCATTGGGAAGCATTCCAGGCTTTTTTCCTTTTTTTGCCATGCAAAATTGCTATCAAGCCTCTCGTTTTAAGGCTTAGCTCAATACAACCAATTTTTATTCTTCAGTAATACTTCAATTTTATGAACTCTGCAGTCTCCTTCTTGTGCCAAAAACAAAATTATACACAAAGAGCTGCAGTGTGCAGGTTTAAAATACTGTCAGAGGTATTAATTCATAACTAAGTTCCCAAACTTCTAAAATTACTGTAAAAGATGTAGCTATTATAGACAATACCTACAGAAATCTCACAAACAACTAGAACTTTGGTGAATTCCTAATGATCAGGAAGCCACATTATTCACTGGAAGCTGCGAGCAGGTTCACACATCAACACCAGCATATCAGCAACCAGAATCCAAAAAGAAAAATAAACACTTTATCTTTAAAGGGCTGCAATTATCTATTAGCTGTAAGCTAATACATGGTCTATGAAACTGTTATTTAAATTTGTGTTAGCTACTTTGTCCATCAATCACATTAATGAAATATTGTGAAGTCTCACACCCAAACAGAACATGGGGAATGTGTTCTTTCCTCTCTCAAGACACTGGGGTGTCAGACACTGCAGGAAACCATCAGTGATGTGGAATTGATTCAGACAACATCAGAGTAAATTAGAGCATCTGCTGCTCAACGTGAAGTTTGAGGGAGCTAAGAGATAGAGCTAAAACCCTACAGATAGAATAAGGAGGGCAGTAATATTTTTCGTTTATTGGCTGTAGTCTTATTTGTTAACCTGATAGATTTCTTAAGGTCCCATAAAAGCATTTCCATCAGGTTGAGGTTTGGACTTTGACTGGGTCAAGAACAAGCTGTAATGTAAATATGGTTACTTTGACTAGTCAAAATGCAAAAAATGGCTGAGCACAATTCTCCCCACCTGAATGCAAGGAGCCAATATCCTCCAATAAATTCTTCATCTTATGCGAGTCATACCAGACTGCACCACAACTAACTCTGAACTCTTTCATTATTGGACTTCTTTTCAACTTTCACCACCGTCTAGGGAGGCAGCTGAAGGTCCAGCTGTTACCTCGACTACACTTTCATCACGTCACACACATCAGTCATGACTCACTTACTGTTGTATGGATGGCACCACTAAATCACCTGTTTTCACTATCAACACTGGAGCACCACAAAGGGCTTGACACGCAGGAAACGATGTCACTCCCGCTCCATTTATTTCCTATTGAACTTGCACAAAGTGACAATTACTTGCTTTCCTCCAGCCAAGCAACCAATGACATTTGTTCATGTGCTGTAGCTGAAGTTGCTGTAGTGTCCCATGTGTTGGGTTTTACCCTGGGTAGCAATGACTTTCTCACGTTCATCGCTTCCTGTGTGCTCCCATGTTCCTCAAATACTATTTTGCAATAGCATCAAACATTTGATGTTGTACTGCAAAGGCAACTTTATTGATTTTAATGTTTGCAAAAGTAAAGAAAGATTGACTGTCTATAACCTCAACAACATATTATTGCTGACAACAAAATTAAAGAAAATGTCAACACCTTTAAATATCCGAGACTCAAACTGGACAATAAACTTTCTTTCTAACACCACAACACTCACAACCAGAGAAGTGAGTCCAACAGAGACTGGACCAAACCTACATGTTTCTCTAACACCACCGTCAGTATCATGGACTTGCTATCCACAAGCCATCAAAAATACACAGTGCCCAAATCCACAATTCCACCACAGTTTCTTGTTAACATCAATATCAAATCAGAAACCCAACATATTTTGGCATCCAGATGGCGTAAAAACAACTGGCCACACCTCATTTTGAGCAATAGGGAAGAAAGATTGTTGGTGACTTTGAATATGCCATGGCTGTCGTTGACGGGAAAAAGTCTGGTGTGGTATTTGAAACTGTAGATCTACTGGGATTTTCTCACACTGCCATCCCTCATGTTTACAGGGAGTGGGCCAAAAATGGAAAAACCCTGTGAGTGACAGTTGAATAAATGAAAATGAGTTAAGTCTTAGGTCAGAGGAGAATGTGCATAACTCAGCGATTACACATTTGGAAAAACACTATGTGGTCTGCGTCTTGCATCCAAAAGCTGTACACAAACACTCAATTAAAACCAAGAAGAAAATCCACTTAATTTATTGAGGTCATGCAACCTAGAAATGTCCTTCTCACAGAAAATCATAAAAATATTTTCCGATGTGCATTCTCAAAAAAAAAAAAAAAGGCCAGAGTACAATGTAGTGACTTTAATTGCAGTGACTTTAATGGCTCTCCATTTTTTTTTGTTTTTTTACTAAGCCCAACTTATTGACCAAATGTCAAAACACAAAAGATTTTTTTTAATAGAACATAAATGTATTGATGGCAAAGGATATATTCCATAATTTAACTGATGACAACGGTCAAAAATTATATGCAACGCTTTGATAATAATAAATAATTTATGAAAAAACTAAGTTCTAGCTCCTTCCATAATTATACTTGCAGAATGCTTGATTATGGCAGTACAACCTAGAGTTGCAAAGCTTTATCTGAATAACTCTTGGAAAAAAAGTATTTGGTCAAAGTAATTATGTTTGGCCATAATGCACGGTTTCAGGTTCTAGAGAAAGTAAAACATAGCCTATGTATCAGCCAGGATGCACACCTTGTAACGATTGCTAATATAGTGATGGAGGGCTGTCTGGCTTGCTTTGAGCCAGACAACCCGTGGTACAGAAAAGCATTTATGCATTCCAGAGCAGCAGTCAGATTGCATTTAAAACTTTGGGTGACTTCCATTACCTCCAACTTGCCCAGCTAGAATTCTGATCTTGTGGCTGATCTTGCTTTTATGATTAGGAACTTGGAAAATTTGACTCCTCGATACAGAGAGAATGAAGGACAGCGTAACATTTTTGAATGAATAAAACTGGATGTGCTTTTAAAACCAGGCTGAAGACCAAGGCAACCAAACCTTTGCAGTTGCTGCTCGTAAACTCCTAACATCAAAGCACACCGCATCCGCCAAAACTAGACAGCCTTAACTCTAAGATGATTTTTTTTCTCCTAGCGTTTTGGTCAAAGTTGAGCATGACTCCCAAAGAGTGTCTATGTATTTATTTTATTTTTGTAGACATTATATATTTTATCTCTTTTCAATTATTTATTATTCAAATGGCACTAATCAGTTGGCCATTTTTCTTCTTCTTTTTGTTGATAGACCAGCCCACTGGTCAGCTTCGGTTGTTCTCAAAGTTTTTATGTATTTTATTTAATTTATTTATTTTAAGTAGGAGCACACCTGTTCATACCACCCTGTAGATGCCAAGCAGCTGGTTCCACTGTGACCTCTGGTGGACACCTGGAGAATACAAAATGAAAACCAACCACACTGACACGCATGAACCCTGACAAAAGTGCTCTATAATTAAACTTTGTGTTGATGTTTACTTTGAAGAATCATAGAAGTCTTCCTAAAAATGCTTATTCAAAACTGAGAGAAAACATTGGAGGTTGGATAAAGCTAGACTGAGACTGAGGTTAGATTAAGAGTCATTATTATGATGCTGCAGTAAGAAACTGGTAGCTATGAAGCAAAATTTGCTCACAGACAAACTCGATAGTCTTTGTTCCTGCCCTTTAGGACCCTCCAGTCTAGGGTCCATATTCAGGTATCTTCGAACACAAACACTTTGTTTTGAAATAATAAATAATTTCATCACAAATAAACCCATCATTGCAACATTTACATTAATCTACAATTACACATCCTCTTTCATAAGCCTGAGGAGACCTGGGCTCTCCACTTAAATGTCAGTGGTAAACAGTTCAACAAATAACAGTTCCAGAAGGTTTCCGGTTTCACAGTCTGAACACTCATCCCGCTCTGTGACAGAAGCTGACAGCCTGGTCCCTGCTGCCCATGTCCTTGGAGAACCAGTACCTGTTTAGCCTGTAGAGCAGCCCTGTAAACTGACACGAGGAGAAAGGCACCGTTTGACACTGCCTGGCTGACCAAGCGTGACTCTCATCCTGTTCACAGTGCCATGGGAGAGAATAATTGGACAAAGTCTTCATGTAAATTTCACCTGGTCACAGAATTTAAGGTGGGATCTGTGCATTCATGCGGATGACAAGTTGAGCTCCAGGTTTGTCTGGAATAATCTGAAGGAGATAGGCGAAGCAGGAAAAATGGGCAATGGAAATGGGAAGGTGACAGGAATTAAAGACCTGCATGCTCAACCCCAGGTAAACAACAAACAGAAAGCTTTAAAAAGCATGTTGAAGCAAGTCTATGTTCAGCTGGCAAAAGTCAGACATGTTCCGATGTCTGCTGTTGGCTGACAGGCACAACAGAGATGAAAAGATGAAGGGGCTGTTGAATAAGATATGCAGATAACAGAAATGAAAGGGAATAATTAGGCAATCATCAAAAATGGGTGAATGAAGACGATTGTTTTGTTAGCCATGAAAAAACTCAGACAAAGAAAGATGAGAGGAAAATGGGGAATGAAAACGTTTGTGACGATCAGATGGAACCTTGCATGTTCATGTTTCACTCGGTCAGAAGTTTCAGGGTGCACAACAGACACAGATTCCTAGGAGTTATATCAGTTAAAAGTTTTGTGCTTACATTATTCTGAGGAATGATTCATCGAGACACCACACTGCAAAGCATCACTAAACTACAGAACCACAGCTGAGAACTGCAGCAGATGAATGTGACAATACATTTTTTTTTAAATTGGAAACATCCCTCGAGCAAACACTGTCTGCCAAGGGTGGTGCCTTGCAGTAATACACATTTGCCAGAAACTCTGATCAGATGAGATACAAATCTCATCTGATCAGCTTTTACTTCTACAGTGGCGAGCATCTTTATAGTAATTGCTGCAAAAGAAAACGGAAAAAGCTTTTTGACACTGTGAGTAATCAACACGGCTGAAAAGTGATAAATAAAACTGACAAAGTAAAGAAAAGATATGGGCACTGAACTCGAGGAGGAAAAACAGGACTGAATAAAAGAAAGCACCCGTAAACACACTGCTGTCACTTTAGCTCAGAGAGGAAACAACAGCATTAATCGCCCACCAAATCTTGATTGACTAAAAGAATGACAGATTGATTACCTGTCTATTTTAGGTCATAGTCTCATCTATTATGGAACCTGTCAGGATGAAAATACCTTAAAGATTTATTCAGAAATGTGTCACTATGCTTCATCTTCTTCTTCTAACCACACTCATTACCAGGACATTTTTCTTTTTTTAAAAAAAGACTAGATCTGCAATTTTAGGTTTCTTTCCTGCATGTTTGAAGGCAATGTCATGAAGTTTATCACAGGACAAAAGAGGAGTAGAAGCTCTGAGCTCGAAAATGTATCTACTCATTAGCAACCCACTACAAAATAGGGTGCATACAAATCTTTGGTTGATTCTAACATTTCAGCCAATCCCAGATTGTTGGTTAAGGCATAAAACTTGTGACTTTCAGTTAAACTAAAGACAAAATGTGAAATTTACCACATAGCTATCCTACAAATGCCTCAGGATAATATCCATAAGGATGGACAATAGTCAGTGCTGTGGAGAGGATAAAAAGCTACAGAATTGGCTGTAAAAACATAGAAAACAGCAGAATGTGATTTAAATTGGAAACAAACCACCATGCATTAAACAGATATGATAAAAAAACAACAGCCAAGAACAGACTAAGGAGATAATGGCCCACTGATCCATAAATATTTTTTCAGTAGCCAAAAAAAAAACAACTAAAGCCAAATAGAAATTTATTTATCATAGCTTTTTTTGGAGATTATTGTAGCTGTCAGTGCTTATAGCCACATGAATACATAGCCATAAACATATACACCTGCTGCACACCACAAACTTCAACATTGTGCAAATGTACAGGATAAACAAAATAAGAGTTGCTTTAATAATGTACTCAACCTGTTACAGAAACAAGTGAGTAATAAAATTTAAAGCTAAGATAAAGCTAAGTTGCTCATGGGTAGCTACAACCATAGGAGACATGTTTTTATTCAGTAATTTTTCATTAATAAAGGGAAGAGTCAAACATAATAAACAACAACTGGCTTCGCTATTACATATCACCTTAGAAGAGAATGGATTGGATTCATTTTTGCTGAAGTTTTGTCGGTTGAACATCCATGACATAGATATCTTGTTCCACCATATCCCAAACATGTTCTGCTGGATTGAGAAGCTGTGACTGTACAATAAACCTGTTTGAGAGGATTTGTGACATGGGGTATTATCCAGCTGGAAGTAGCCATCAGAAGATGGGCACACTGTGGCCCAAAAGGGATGGACATGGTCAGCAACCTTACCTTAGCTTTCCAGATAAGCTGTGAAATTTGAATGACCCCTCACCATTACACCAATACCACCAGCCAGAATTGCTGGAATAGGAGGTGATGGATTACTTTCTTGATGGTTTCTCAAATCAAGATTTAGTCCTGGCAACTACTTTCGGCTGTCCATGTTTAAGCCTGTTTAAATTGTAGGCTTTAATTCCTGTTCTTATCTGCCCTGAATTGTGGTCTTTTCTGCTGTCGCCCATCTGCATCAGGGTTCGACATGTTGTGAATTCAACGATGGTATGTAGCTAGGTGTTATTTAAGCTTGCTGTTCCATTTCATCTCCAACCAATCAGTCCATTTTCCCTGACCTCTGGCCTTAACAAGAAATTTTCTGTAACAGAAAAATCATTGAATATTTTGTGCAATTTTTATGCACAACCATTTCTGTAAAACTCAAAGATGGTTGTGCTTACAAATCCCCATACATCCTCAGTGTCTGACATCCCTTTCCTCAATCTGATATTTGGTTTTAACTTGAAGTCTAAGTCCAAGTGGGGTGGAAGCATAGATTAGGAAAATTACCTCATACTCCCAGTTATGTGAACATGTAGATGTGTTTTCATTTCAAAGACCCAGGGAATCTTGCCAAACTGTATGTCTCATCCATCTAAAATGTTATTGAAGAAAATTAAGTTTGTCCTTGAAAAGGTTGTTGTGCAAAGTAATAATATGAGCAGGGTGTCAATAGGGTGCTCAATAAAAATTTTCTCAGTATAGGATAAATGATTAAGTATTCTCAAATTAAAAGTTGCATTTATCTAATTTTTCAATGCTTGATTATACTGCTGCAATAAGAGATAAATGTATTGATTTTTTTGCACCTATTTAATCAATGCATTACATCAGGAGAAACTGACTTCTACTTTCCAAATAAAAAAGGTGGAAATTATGTATTTTTACCCCTTTACTGTATTAAAACTGTATTTTTCCATAAGTGCACTCAGGTTCAGTAGTAAAATAGCAAAATAGGCTAATTACCAGACATTACCATGTAAAAATGTGAACAAAGCAGCAAAGGCAAAATTTAGTATCTTAAAATAGGCATATAATGTATAGTATCTAACCAACAAAATTATCACCAGTTTGTATTTGTTTCAATGGATATTCAGAGACAGCTGTGCTTTGATCTGTTCTATGCAGAACTAAACTAAAAAGAGATAACATTCATAAAATGATCCAGCAAAGATATTCTGACTATCAGCTTGAAAATCAGTCTTTTCAGACTGAGAGCATCTCAAAGTAGTGAATCCGGGAAAGTTTTTTTTCTTTGCCTGCATGGCTCAGTCGCCTCCAGCTCATTTTTCACACCTCATTTAAATGTGGAGGCAGAGGCCATTGTAAAACAGCCGGGAGTTGTAATGACTCCTGCTATTTACTTGAAATGTACACACATATAAAGCAGAAAACTGTAGATTATGTGTGTCAAGAAAGATGAAAGGTAAACAAAGCGTGCACCTTGTAAAGCAAGATATAACTGATGCAGATAAATGAACTCTCCTGCCAGTAGGTGGAGTTTTATTTCTGTAGTATATTTGTGTTCTTCTTAGAACTATCACCTATTGCTCTTTGTTCCTGGCACCTTTTTTTTTCTTCTTAAAAGCGAATATTACTTTAAGCATCAGTCTTCTATTCATCTTTTGACAAGTCTATGGAATATGCTGGTTATTGTGGTCTTAATTGTGCTCCATTTTTCAAAGGGATGAGAACAAAATGTGCAGTGCATTACTGTTTTTCTCATGTTGCGTTCAATTTTAAAATTCCTTTTTTTAGTATGAACTAAAAAAAGTAACTGTGAGTCTGTAAAGTGAAAGAAAAGAAATCTGAGTTTTTTATTTCATATACACATGTAGCCCAATTATACAGGTCTGAAGTAGGTAAGGGCCCCTGAGTTAATTAAACCCATTAAATTACAAATAATAACACTCTCGTGTTTAACCCTTTGTTAAGTTTCACTTTAGAGTAATAATACACCAGTACTTTTCTATTCTTTTCACCCAATAATATAGCTTTGAGCAAGAACAATATTCTCCAAATACTATTCTACAAGAAATCAAACACACACCTGTATGAGATTTTGAACATATATTGAACACAATAATAAATTCACAGAAATGGTAAATGTTTCAGTCTTTTGGTTTCTCAAAACCTATGTTAATTAATGTGGGCCCACACTTCAATGTTCACCTAAGCCGGCAATAATAAACTAAAACATAATCCCAAAAAAAAAAACCCCGTTGCAGGCCTGATGTGATGACAAAGCGTGGAATTTGGTACCTTACTCCAAAGGAAAATCTTGAACCTTCTTGGAATTTCACCTGTCCTTAGTCCCAGTTGGCAAGATGTCGTCAGCTCCTTCACCAGTCCCTCGGTCCACAGGATTCAGGAAACAGCAGGAAAATCCAACGCAGACACAGTCCTCCAGCACAGTCACAAAACTCTCAGTGTAAGCTCATCTCTCTGCACTAAGCTCAACTCTGGAACGCTCTCACGACGGAAACCTTAGTTAAGTCTTCTGTTAGCTGAGTTAGCTCACAGTACTCAATGTCCATTCACTGTGCTAATGAATGCTAATGCGTTAGCGAGCATTACATATGACTTTCCACATACTGTACAGTGAATTCCGGTCTGAAATTATCACAGTAGCTGCAAACAGGAGTGTAGAGTCGATATCTATTAACAGACTGTCGAGTTGAAAACCTAAATATCTGCTAAAACACTCGTTTATTAATAATTCCGCCACGTTTTTTCAGCGCTGCCCACCTCTTTCTTTTTCATTTCTTTTTTCTTACTTCCTGTCTCTCCTCGACCCTCAGCCAACCACGGCCCAGTGAAGTTGCTTTGTTCTACCCCACTTCCTCTTACGAACATAAGCCCTTCAAAATAAAATATTGTGAAGATTACTTTCCTATAAAACGGTTTTAAATACATTTCTTTTTGTTAACACTTATTTATAACAATTTTAACATATTTAAGTAAACATGCTTAACACATTCTAAATTATTATTCCTTCCATGAACTTAACTCAATACAAAATGCCCTTATTTTGGACTGGGTTACACACATACACCTATATAAATTTCAGTGCAGCCACTTGGATTCAGCAGTCATATAATTGGTAAACAGAGTCCATCTGTGTGAAATTTAATTGCTATGAGGCAATACCCCAAGCTCCTACTGAGCACTGTCCAATCCATCATGTGATAATTGAAAGATAATTTCACAATTGCAAAACTAACCAACAAGATTTTCTTTATAAGTCAAGAAGAGATGCAAGAATCTTCACCTCAGGTTTGAGAATAAGTTGAGCAGAAACAGCCTGTTGGAACAAACAAAACAAATGAGCAGGAATCAGTCAGGGGTCGTCCACTTTGCCTGGAGCATTTGAAACATTTGAAAAAGACAGGAATGAGAATTCCCAGTAACAAGCAACACAAAAAGCAGTTACAAGTCAAGTGGAGCCACAGACCACTGCAGTCCTGAAAGTAATCTGACAGGAAGAAGAATCTGTTACAATGACTCCAGACTTCCTGTGGAGAATATTAAGCCAGTGAAAATTGAACTGTTCTGAAAAACACAACAACAAAAAAAACAACACTTCTGTCAGCAAGAAAAAATGAATTAGTTGATGAAGGTTATCACTCAAAACAGGTTTGTCTTATAGTGCTTTGACTGAGTTAATTAAATTAGAAATGAATGGAATCTAATTAAATGTGAGCATAACTCAGACTGAATTTGGATTCAAGTAGATAGGAAGTTAGAAAATAATTCTTATTTACCCATAGCTGATTTGCTGTAAATTTATGCAGTATAAATAAACTGAACTGGATCCTTACCTCTAAACTTCCCCTCATTATGGCAAAATGCAAACAGTGTGTGGGTGATAATAAGTCTCTGTCAGCAGAGAAGAACTAAACTTCAAATTTCAAGGAGCAGCTCTTTGCCAAGTTCTTTCCTGCATCTCCTGTTAGTGGCAAAACAACAGCAGCTATCACACCGGCTGAAGTTCATTGGCTCTTATGAAGTGAGGAAAATGCAGCAGAATCAGCATATTTTACAAATTAATTATATATATATAGATATATAGATATATATATATATAGATATATAGATATATACATTTATTCAAATGACCAAGTATGCAAATATTTAAATGTATTTTCTAAATCCTATTCAGGTGTTAAAACCAATGGCTCATTTTACTCTCATATCTGAAAATTCTATAACCCAAGCACACTTATTTAACCCAAGTGTCACTTTGTTTTTTTACTTTTTGTTACTTTTCAGTTAATTTTTCTACGTCTTATTTCTGGTTGCTTTTGTTTTGCGTCACTTTCCTAATCAGCCTTCCTCAGATCTCATCCCACAGTGATCACTCTTCTCAGTTCGTTGTTATATCCTCCTGCTTTACTCCCAGTTCCAGGCTATTCCTTTCAGCTCCTTGATTCTCGCTCTCAATCGTTTATTTTTATGGGCCTCTCACTACCTTGCACGCTACTCCATACATTTTTCAACCAATTTTTTTTTTTAAATACACCCTTATTTTACATCAGTCTGTCTCCCTATTGTCTGCTTTTTATTCAAGTTATTCACACAATGCTTCAAATAAATTTAAGCCTGATATTCTTGTTAAATACCCTTGGGAAAAGTTGCTGCTCATTTGAACCTTGAACTGATTGAGACACATTTTATGTTGTGGTAAAGCTACTGGCTGAAAGCTAAAACTGGGGCCAACATCATTTTCATTCCATGTGTAGTCCTAGAACTAATCTGTGTTGTACAACTTGTTAACATCATCTATTGTTAAAAAACGGATTGTAAAGTTATTTTGGTGACAATACAGTTAAGTCCTTGTAATTTCTGCTTCTCTTTTCAAATGAGCAGCTAGAAAATCATTTATGTGTTGCTTGTCTGCTTGTTAAAAAAAATCCTCCTGGAGGACATTATTTTTATGTTATTACAATATGAGGGATTATAATTGTCTTCCCACAATTACCTTCCTTCCTCCAGAGGCTTTGTCACTGTGAAAGATTGGCCTCTAATATTAACCCAAATGCATTTAATCAACTGGTGCAGGTTCCTCATGACATATAATAACACTTGCAATTAAAAATGTATTACCTCTTTGACTGTCAGGCCGGACAGAGCTGCCAGATCACGGTCAGCGCTGATGGTGAGATTACCATTCAGCACTGTCCTCTCCTTACAGGGTTTTTGTGAAACACGCATAGAGACAGAGACAGAAACTACAGTCAATAATCTCCAAGGCGCAAAAATCTGAAAACCAGGAGAGTTGGTAGGATTACCAAAAGTATTTATTTTTGCTAATTACCAGAACAACAACATAAATCATTTCTTTATGGGGGTTTTCTGTACTGTATATTTTCAAATGTTTTTGTATCTTTGCACAAGCTTCTTACACTAAAGAAGCTGGAGTTTTACCACTGACAGAACAGGTGTAACCGAGTCAAGTGTGTAGGTCACCTTGTTCTTGTAAGCCTTTTTAGCTCTGCAAACACGTTTTCAATTGGATTGAGATCAGGGTTTTTTAATCGCTTCTCTGTAATGGAAATTGTATCCTATGCTTTCATACAAAAAGAATAGTTTTCTCATAAGATTGGACAACCCTCCTACCCTTTCACTTACAAGGGTAACTCTGTCTTTATTGACAAGTCTGCTCATATCACTTAGTCAAAAGACTAAGCAGTTCTATAACAGCAGTGACAGACCAGAATCTCCACTGAATCTATAAAATACAGTCAGAAGGATTTATGTTTTTTTTCTTGCTGTATTAGAATTGAACAAGTTTGTTACTTCTGTTCATCCAAACTCTTGTCACAGCTACAGTGTTCATGTGACATGGTATTCTCTTGCTCCTAATCTTTCCACTTTAACTGCCATAAAGATTATTGAGGAACTGCTCTGTCTTGCTGATTAGATTCTAAGAAGATCAATCTAGTCTTTTTATTATCAAATTCTAGAGGTAGTCTTGGACAAACAAAAGATATACATAGGATTTTTTCAAATTTGAGTGATAAATAAAGACCACGCTGTGTGTGACCAACCATTGTCTCTGTTATGTTTCTGACTAACCAAGGGAGGTAGTCAGTTCTGCATCCGCTGTCTGATGTAAGGACAAGCCAGCTTTGCCATTGAAGGAGTGATATAGTGATGATGTACTGTATGACTTGAGACGAGCAAGGAGCAGGATTTAAAAGTACAAACAAATTCAGAAATCATTTTTAATGAGAAGACTAAGAAGGTGAGATTAATTAATTTAATTTCAAGTATTTACTAGGCAAACAACAGGTTCACTACACTGAGTTCATGCCCCATTACTGTTTTGAACAGAATGGTGGAAGTGGAGGGGATTGGAGGGAAGGGGGAGGTGATATAGACACATAATGTTACTTTTGTTAATATTGTTTGCACCTTGCTGTCTGATTGGATTTTTTTATTCATCTCAGTTGCCTCTGTGGTCAAGCTGTTCTGTTAACCATGGCAATAAGATAAGCATAATTGGATATTTGACTTCCTGCAGTTTGAGAGTGCATGAACATACAGCATATTGATTTCAACTGTCCTCATAATGAAAATTATTTAGCTTCAGTGCGGAAACACTGACTATCATTGGCGCACCGGCATTATAATTATTGTGTGTGTTAGACGCCCTTCCTGGCTCCAATATTCTCCCCCGCTGAACAAAAGGCTTGCTCCGAATCGTACCATAGGTCTCTGCTGGGTTTGAGATGTGATGACTGAGACCTGCTGCTGGGATTTCTATTGGATCATGGTCCTCAGCTTCCAGCTACCGGGCGAGAGGACCCCGAAGAGAAGAAGGTGAGAGATGGGGCTATTTTTTGTGACTCTTTATATCAACCGTGCTGAGAAAAATGATACGCAGGAGCCGATCTTGTCAGTTTATATTTCACATAGTACTGATGAAACCCTTTCCACTTCACGAGTCAACTGTGTCTTTATTAAAAAAGTAAATATACAATAATTTAGCCTTTAACAGACTAAAGGAAAGCCCTTACTGCAAAAACACAAAATCTTTCCAAATATTTTTGGTCTTCTTTCTAGTACAAAATATAAGAGCTTGTTTTAAGTCAACAATTTCTTACTATTGATGAAAATTACTGGGCAAGTTGTTTCACTTATAAATGTGTTGTCATAAATTAAATAATTTCACACTGGAACTAGCACCTTTTTTATCAATAATAAGGAATTACTGACTTAAAACAAGCTGCTATATCTTGCTGAAAAGTTTCTTGTAAGTTAGTTTTGTCTTATTTCAACTGTGCTAAGATATGTGAGCTAGAAACTAGGCCAAAAGACTTTATGTTTTTGGAGTATTTTTAATGCATTTTTGGTCAATGGCACAAGCATAAAATATACATCATAGCAAGTATTTCAATCTTGGATTTTAAATGAGTTTCATCACATGAACCACTCTGTTACTAGTGGCACATTCACTATAACAACCAGGTAGATGGAGCAACTTACCCCAAGTTTTGTTTGTTTGTTTGTTTGTTTGTTTGTCTGGACCTTCGGTATAGATAGATCTAAGAAGAAGAAGACCAACCAGAGGGTTCATCTCAGCACTGTGGTCAATGCATCAAATGATTCTTAACATCATGGCAAGTCACAATTCTTGATCTTCTAAAGAGAAAAACAAGTTAGAAGACCAAGAATCAAGACAAATACAATGTGTTGGGTATCTTAGTGGAAAACACGTCTTCACCAATGATTGAACGAAATCTCTAATGAGGGCAGCTGGCAGGTATTAGGGATTGTAAATCAGTTTATTCTGAAGTATTGATGCAAACAGCAAAAGTCATAGGACACATCTTTATTATAGCTATAAAGTGTGAACGCAGAGTGACTGAAAAGTTTTGCATTTACATTTTACTACTTCTAAAACTCTCATATAACAAATTAAATATACTTTATTTTTAGTCCAATTAATAAGAAACACATGTACAAGATTATTCTTGGTAGATATTCACTATATCAACCTCCCCCACTATGCCTGGTTAGCTGTTGTTTTTAATCCTTCCTCTGCCTTGCCTCAGTCTTTGGTGTTCCTGCATTAACAAGCTTGTGTTAGCGAGTCCTCTCAAGCAGCATCTGATTACATGTGGCAGCCCATAGTTTTGCATTTTATATTTTCTCTAACTGTTTTCCGCCAAGCAGAAACAGCAGACCACAATGAACAGAAGCAGGCACCCATATCCTAATCAGTTGTGATTGTCTGGTAATTAATGGGATTTGTTAATTGTCCTCCCAAGGGACGTTCCCAATGAATTCTCACTGAACGCTTAGTTGACCCTCCTCCTGGAGTTACTTGGACTTCATCCCCCCTCAAACGTGGTGATTTTTTATTTTTTGTCGCCATTGTTTTTGTCTCCACAGCAACAAACCGGCTGTCGACAATCAGCACCTTTTAAATGTTTAATATGGCAGGACCAAGGCAACTAATTCCCACAGTACTACCCTCTGCCAGGCCACCACAGTGAATATGCTGGAGTCATAATTACAGTGGCAACTCCTTGCAAGCTTTCCAATCAGGTTTGTTTTTTCTTCAAACAAGGAGTACTCTCTTGGTTTTTGTCGGGGAGAAGTCGGAGCACTGCTGCACAGAAACAGACACGTTATTAGCCTGTTTGCTAACACCACAATGTCAGCAGCTGCAGGTGTTAACAGAGTCAAACATTCATATGATGTTCACAGGGGAGGCATCAGGAGCATCGGGATGTTTATCTGGGAACAAAGGATGCTCAGCAAATGTTGGCAAATGTACACAGTGAGCTCCCTTGTCATTTTTTATTATTGCACAAGCGTCACAAGTTTGACATCACTAAGTACCAAAAGCACACACAGTTTGTTCCAGTCCTTTCTTGCCCCCTCTGCCTCAATGATTTGAAAAATATTGAATTTTATTAGTGCTGCTATAAAAGGTGCAAAATGTAAATATAACAAGACTATTAGTTTGATGATCATGTCACATTTATTTTGAAAGTTAGCAGTATCTACTTTTCATCAATGGTCCATGTCTTTGAGTAATTCTCATAGTCAAGACACCAAACCTAGTGGTTGTTGTGTTTCAACATGTTTCTTTGTGAAGCTGTTTTCAGGGGACTCCTGTCACAATGACATTTTTTATTTGGGGTATTTTTGTTACAAGTATATTTGGGATTCACAGACAAGCAAAAATTTTATTGTGTTTAAAGAAAAAAAAATGGAATACCTGTTACTGGCAGTCTGTCTAGGGAGTATTCAGCTCCTCGACCAATGACTGATGCTCCCACATGCCAGGCAGACATACAATGGACAGATGGATGGATGTAATACTTACAAAACTAATATTAAATATTAAACATATTTTTCAATTTGACATAAGCATGATATAAGAATTGTTGCTACATTCTGCCTTTTCCTCCACTGGTCTCGTAAATCTCTTTCCTGTTGACAGGAGGATGTGATGTTCAGCATTCTAAAATTTTAAAAGGTCCAACAGGAAGAAGACGAGGAGAGACTGGTCAGGTTGATGGGAAGATGGGGAAGGAAAAATACAGGATAGTCTGGAAAGTAAACTTGTTGGACTTGTTCCCCTTTGAGCAGGACCATAAGAGTTTAAATCCCCTTAACCTGCAATGGAACGCCCGCGTGCCGTTTTTCCATTGTATTTTCCAGGGGTGACGGTTAAGAGGTTAATGGAATATAAAAACAAAGCACACACACAGAGTTTTGCTTTAATCTCTATGTACACTGTGGGGATTGTGTGTTCAGGGCAAAATGCTGGGTTAGTGTTTTGCAATACAAAGCATTTTATGTGTAAAAAAAAGCCAGGTCAAAGTCTGGATCCGAATCCCACTGAAAATTTAGTATGGTTTGAAAACTGATGTTCACAAATACTGTCTATTCAATTTGACAGAACACTGGCAAAGAAAACTGAATAAAAGTTTTAGTTAGGTAGTTGTTAGGTACTGTAATTGACAGTGAAATTTGTTGCAACTTTGTCATGTTGAAATCGCATGCTTCTGCCTGCTAACTGATTAGTGACTAAACAAACCCCTGATCTGAGCAACAAGAGAAAATTGGGGCCTGTATAATCACTTCACATGGTGGACGAACGCTAATCTGTGCATTATTCTTGTTTACAAGAGTGTGCATCCTGTAATCTGCATCCCATTTTCTGAGATTTTATGTGAATGTTAAAACACTGTCATCCCCTCATTCAGAATGGTAACAAAAGACTCAAGAATATTGGCTGCAAAGCCGCGCGTTTGCGCTGACAAACCTGACATGACAGTAAAATGAGCCTTTTCCCAAACCTCGTCAGCCCTGCAGAGATTTGAATAAAACAAAACAGCGGCCTTGAAACAAACAGGATAATTATGGCCTCGAGTCTGTCTTCCTGCTTCTTTTATTTCACAAACGCCAAGCTGAAGAGAGCCGCCTCTTGTTGAGGAGCGGCGCCTCTCAAGAGTGTTCGCCAGCAGACGTTAGGACTATGACAGATGAATAGAAATATTCTCTCCGCTGCACTTATAAAAAAGTGAGACAATCGAAGATTTGGGAGTTATGTAAGGGGTAAAAGAGAGGAGGACGATGAGGATTAGATGTACAAAATCTACATTTTAATGAGGATTGTTTCTCTGTATTCTACAGTTCTGTTTCAGATAATCTGAAAGCACCGCACTGTGTAGAGACACAATGCTTCATCACTACATTTATGCAAGAATTTTACAATTTGTTAAAACCCTGTGAACTTTTCTGCGAAAATTGTCAAGTTCTTCTGTTGGTGTTCAGTAGGAGGGTTAGTTCTAAGAAGAGTGGGCAACCATAGCTCAGAGACCTTGGCTTGCTGACTCTCTTGTCACATCTATGTTTCCCTCTCTCATATTATCTCACTCACATAATATAACCTGTGGAACAGGTTTTACAACCTTTAGTCAGAGTAGACCAAGTCAGAAGAATTTGATGTTTATAGCATATAACAATCATCTAAGTACAAATTAGTAACATTTTCATGAGTCTCCCACTTGTACCGCAGTCACAACTGCCTGATTTTCACTCTAAAATATGTTTTGGTAATTCTATTAATGTCATTCTCAAACCCTTCGGAAACTTCTTGCTTGCAAAATACACCGAAGTAAAACATTTTGATACCACCCAACAGTGGGTATAAAATGGGGATATGAATTGCGAAATAAGTAAATTAACCCAGGAACAACTTCCTGTTTCTATCTTGCAAAAACATTTAGTAAAGTTATCGTGGGGGACCAGTTGCTGGAGACTTTAGATCAAGGAGCCACCCTTTCCATTAAAATATGATTCTATTCTCATTCCTATAAATATTTTGTTTTGTTTTGTTATTAAAAAGCACTGTGTTTCACTGTCCATGTTAAGCTGAACATTCATGTATATGTTGGTAACTATTCTGGCTGAGAGTGAAATGAGTTTAGAAAGGGATCAGTTTTGAACAGGCGCTTAGGGCAGCCTTGGGTCCTAAGTTTCTGTGTTGAAGAACGTAAGCTCGGTAGAACATAACAGTCATAGTGTGACGCACATCTGATTTATGAATGCTTGTTTGTTTTTTCAGACAAAAAGGAAAGTAAAGAAAATTGACAACCACCGCATGTCGCGACATCACTTTTGTTCGAGTGTGCAACATTATTTTCTCTATATAAGGTCTTCCTATGCCAGATATGTCCAACACTTGCCTTCTGCATTTGAATATTCAAGTTCTATACTCCAAAATGTCGTTGTGGACAGATTCTTTAACAATTCTGCTGCTGTTTATGTGATTAACATCAACAACTATAATGTCTCACAAAAGTACAACATTTAAAAAAAACGAGTTGATGATACAGCATGCTGTAAGAATGAGCATCCAAATAGCATATTTTCTCTAGCATTGAGTTTCGATCTTAAGAAGTTCATAGTCAAATAAACTTAGCATAAAACAAACATGAGGACTAATTATCTTCCCGAAGCAAGAAAACTTTAGTCAGAGTCCCATTGAGGGAAATAACCACAAATCCAGCTTCGGATCACAGCTCATATCAACAAAAACGTATACTGTGTCTTCTGTGTTTCTTATTTCATGCTTGGATAAGGCTAGAAATGTCTTTAACAGAGTCTATTAATGTTGTTTATTGGAAATTTCTGTAAGCACCCTATAACCAACATTCCCCAGAAGCTTTTGAGAGTTGTTGTTAACACGTCAATGGTGGA